>NC_056458.1:25387149-25740274 GCF_018296145.1 Oncorhynchus tshawytscha
CTGTGACTGACTGCTGAGTCTCTAAAAGATTTGTAAACAAGTGTGTGTATATTTGTCAACTTTTAAACTGAATGGCACATCACTATTTTATTATGGAAATGTAATTTATAAGAATTGCCTTGTTTTACAGTGTGTATTTAATTGCCGTTCAATGAATAAACCCCAGGAATGCAAATCTAGTGGGGGTTTTTCCTCCTGCCTCACACCATTTCCACCCATACTGCTGATGTTCTGCTTGGTCAAAATCCCATCTGGTTCGCGCTTACTGGGATTATAATTTGCATATGTGCGAACTCCTTCAAGACAGTTGGAAAAGCATTCCTCATGAAGCTGGTTGAGAGAATGTCAAGAGTGTGCAAATCTGTCATCGGGGCAAAGGGTGGCTACTTTAAAGAATAACAGTTTTAACCGTTTTTTTTTGGTTACTACATGATTCTATGTGTTATTTCATAGTTTTGATGTCTTCACTATTATTCTACAGTGTCAAATAGTAAAAATAAAGAAAAACCCTTGAATGAGTATGTTTGTCAACTTTTGACTGGTACTGTACAGGAAATTTACAGGAAATCTTGCTTGTTAACAGTTAAATACACAAAAATCTAGCCTAAATCATGTAGCGTATCCTTCATTGCCTGCTGCAAATGACTTGCTACTGACATCTTGTGGTGAAAACGTTGACCAGAGTTGTACAGATAGAATGGGGCACTGCACAGCAGTCGTGGGTTACTTTGGGACCGGTTACTTTGGAACCATATCCCAATTCTGAGAATCCTTTCTACAGATAAAATGGGTATGGTGGAAGTAAGCTAAACTTTTACATTCAGCCTCAGAATTGCTGCTAGAAATTGACACCCGATTTCTAAGAAGAAAAGCTGTAGTGTAACTAAAAAAGCTAATTGGACATAAAATGAACATTGTTTAGTGTGTTAGGTTGCACTTTTAAGATGTATTATTTGATTCAAACCATAACTAAGTGGCTGCTCTGAAGCCTTCTGTGGCTATGTAGCTCTTATCTCTCATGGTCTCTTTTCCTCATTTAATAGAATTGGATGGGTCACGAGTGTATGTAGATTGCATCTAAGTGTCCACCATATTGCTTTACCCGATCACATGTTTGGGAGAAAATGTAAGATGTACTTTCTTTATTCATGCCTTTGGATGCCTATTCATCAAGGCTCAGTGGTTAGCTGGGAAGCCAGGCTTGATACCAGAGGATCCTCCAGGAAATGGGATGAGGTGTCTCGATGGGGCTAGCCTGAATGGAAGACTTACATTTTATTCAGCTTCACTGGGGACATAAAAAATGGCTCATTAATTTTGCCCCACATTCACAGAAGGCAGCTCCACTTCTCTCCAAGCGTTCTGTATTTAGTATGTGGGTCAATTTCTCCCTCAGGTTGAAATTAGGCTTCGGAATAAGGCATGTTTAGTGGGAAATCCATATTTCAGTACAGTTTTGAGCATGGCATAGTTTTTATACAGTAACAGTCAAAAGTTTGGACACACCTACTCATTCAAGGGTTTTTCTTTATTTTTACTATTTTATACATTGTAGAATAATAGTGAAGACAAACTATGAAATAACACACGGGATCATGTAGTAACCAAAAAATCTATCTATTTTATATGAGATTCTTCAATGTAGCCTCCCTTTGCCTTGATGTCAGCTTTGCGCACACACTTGGCATTCTCTCAATCAGCTTCATGAGGTAGTCACCTGGAATGCATTTCAATTAACAGGTGTGCCTTGTTAATTTGTGGAATTTCTTTCCTTCTTCATGCATTTGAGCCAATCAGTTGTGTTGTGACAAGGTAGGGGTGGTATACAGAACATAGCCCTATTTGGTAAAAGACCAAGTCCATATTATGACAAAAACAGCTCAAATAAGCAAAGAGAAATGACAGTCCATCATTACTTGAAGACATGAAGTTCAGTCAATTTGGAAAATTTCAAGAACTTTGAACGTTTCTTCAAGTGCAGTCACAAAAACCATCAAGCACTATGATGAAACTGGCTCTCATGAGAACCACCACAGGAAAGGGAGACCCAGAGTTTCCTCTGCTACAGAGGATAAGTCCATTAGAGTTACCAGTTTCAGAAATTGCATCCCAAATAAATGCTTCATAGAGTTCAAGTAAATCATCTCAACATCAACTTGTCAGAGGCCTTTTTGGTTGAATTGCTGCAAAGAAAGCACTACTAAAGGACACCAATAATAAGAAGAGACTTGCTTGGGCCAAGAAGCACGAGTAATGGACATTAGACTGGTGGAAATCAGTACTTTGTTCTGATGAGTCCAAGTGTGAGATTTTTGGTTCCAACCGCCGTGTCTTTGTGAGACGCAGAGTAGGTGAACGGATGATCTCTGTGTGTGTGATTCCCACCGTGAAGCATGGAGGAGGATGTGTGATGGTGCTTTGCTAGTGACACTGTCTGTGATTTAATTAGAATTCAAAGCACACTTAACCAGCATGGCTACCACAGCATTCTGCAGCGATACGCCATCCCATCTGGTTTGCGCTTAGTGGGACTATAATTTGTTTTTCAACAAGACAATGACCCAACACTCTCCAAGGACTATTTGTAAGGGCTATTTGACCAAGAAGGAGAGTGATGGAGTGCTGCTTCAGATGACATGGCCTCCACAATCACCTGACCTCAACCCAATTCTGATGGATTGGGATGAATTGGACTGCAGAGTGAAGGAAAAGCAGCCAACAAGTGCTCAGCATATGTGAGAACTCCTTCAAGACAGTTGGAAAAGCATTCCACATGATGCTGGTTGAGAGAATGTCAAGAGTGTGCAAAGCTGTCATCGAGGCAAATGGTGGCCACTTTAAAGAATATAAAATATATTTAGATTTGTTTAACACTTTTTTGGTTACTACATGACTCCATGTGTGTTATTCCATAGTTTTGATGACTTAACTATTATTCTACAGTGTCGAAAATAGTAAAGATAAAGAAAAACCTAGGCGTGTCAACTTTTGACTGGTATTGTAAGTAAACTTGATTTTGCACATAAACTCAGCAAAAAAAGAAACGTCCTCTCACTGTCAACTAAAGTCCATCACAATGCTTTATTAAGAAGTGTAATAGACTACTGAGAGAGTATTGTGATATTATGCAACCTAATCCAGTGACTGTCATGAATTTTGGGTCGACAATTAGAATAATTTTGTTATTTTACAGTCAATGTTCTATTTTTTTTGTTCAATAGAGAGAAAAAAATACATCTTCTTCTTTTACTTATATTATATATAGGCCTAATTAAATCAGTGCCAATTCACCACCAGTGGAAACTGAAATCCCATTAGTTGCTAGATTTCTAACTATAAATAAACTCAGCATGTGACTAACAGAAATTGAATAATGTGTCCCTGAAAAAAGGGGGGTCAAAATCAAAAGTAACAGTCAGTATCTGGTGTGGCCACCAGCTGCATTAAGTACTGCAGTGCATCTCCTCCTCATGGACTGCACCGGGTTTGTCAGTTCTTGCTGTGAAATGTTACCCCACTCTTCCACCAAGGCACTTGCAAGTTCCAGGACATTTCTGGGGGGAATGGCCCTAGCCCTCACCCTCCGATCCAATAGGTCCCAGACATGCTCAATGGGATTGAGATCCGGGATCTTCACTGGCCATGGCAGAACATTGACATTCCTGTCTTGCAGGAAATCACGCACAGAACGAGCAGTATGGCTGGTAGCATTGTCATGGTGGAGGGTCATGTCAGGATGAGCCTGCAGGTAGGGTACCACATGAGGGAGGAGGATGTTTTCCCTGTAACACACAGCGTTGAGATTGCCTGCAATGATAACAAACTCAGTCCGATGATGTTGTGACACACATCTCCCAGACCATGACGGGCCCTCCACCTCCAAATCGATCCCACTCCAGAGTACAGGCCTCTGTGTAACGCTCATTCCTTCGACGATGAACGCAAAACTGACCATCACCCCTGGTGAGACAAAACCGTGACTCGTCAGTGAAGAGCCCTTTTTGCCAGTCCTGTCTGGTCCAGAGACGGTGGGTTTGTACCCATAGGCGACGTTGTTGCCGGTGATGTTAGTGATGTCTGGTGTGGACCTGCCTTACAACAGGCCTACAAGCCCTCAGTCCAGCCTCTCTCAGCCTATTGTGGACAGTCTCTGAGCACTGATGGAAGGATTGTGCGTTTCTGGTGTAACTCGGGCAGTTGTTTTTGCCGTCCTGTACCTGGGTGTGATGTTCGGATCTACCGATCCTGTGCAGGTGTTGTTACTCGTGGTCTGCCACTGTGAGGACGATCAGCCTGTCCGTCCTGTCTCCCTGTAGCTCTGTCTTAGGCATCTCACAGTATGGACATTGCAATTTATTGCCCTGGCCACATCTGCAGTCCTCATGCCTCCTTGCAGCATGCCTAAGGCATGTTCACGCATATGAGCAGGCACTCTGGGCATCTTTCTTTTGGTGTTTTTCAGAGTCAGTAGAAAGGACTCTTTAGTGTCCTAAGTGTCATAACTGTGACCTTAATTGCCTACCGTTCCACAGGTACATGTTCATTAATTGTTTATAGGTCATTGAACAAGCATGGAAAAAGGTGTTTAAACCCTTTACAATGAAGCTCTGTGAAGTTATTTGGATTTTTACGAATTATCTTTGAAAGACATGGTCCTGAAAAAGGGATGTTTCTTTTTTTTGCTGAGTTTAGAAGGAAGGAATGCATTGGGAGAATAAGATTTCATATTATTTTGTTACTGTTTGTCTTCCCACTTTCTTGTAGAGATTGCTTTTATAACATGTGTGGGTGTGTCGATTTACCCTTCTCATATTTATACGGGCCATTGCTCATTGGATAACTGTGAGAAAGGTCCCACCTTCCACCGCTTCAGCTGTTTTACATTGGTTGAAGCAATCGCGATAAACATGGCAATGGTCTCCAATGGTGATATGATATGTAGCTGCAGCAGATTATAGCCTGCATCATGGAAGAAAAACAAATGTAGCCACGGGTTGCAAAAACGATGCTAGTTTTGCGTGCACGCGTATCATTGAATGAAGCCTGTCTACAGTATGAATTTGATATTTACAGTGGAGGCAATTTAGCTGTCTGTCAATTGGGCTGCTAGCTAGTGAAGGGCCATGTTAGCTCGATGCTTAATGCTAACTCGTTTATTGTATAGTTAAGGTTAGGAATCAGGCTAGTTGACGCTACCAATTTCACACATCCAAAATAATAGTGGAACATCTGCGTGTTATCAATGCCTTTCTGAAGAAAGAAGAAATAGCTAGCTAAGCCAGCTAGCATCTGAGAAGGTAAGGTAACCAGCTATCTAACGTTAGCTAGCTATCATAATCAGCTAACGTTATTAGTTAACCTTAGTTATACGTTTGAATTCGCCCTCATCACGCACACCTTCCTTGGTTTTATTTTATGTTTGTGTTGCTAGTCGGCTATGTTGTTTAACACCATGCGTAATTAATATAGTCGTTTTGGAAACCGCAGTGTTGTTAGTTCCCAAAGAGACCACCTCACCTTGCTAGTTAACGTTAGCTAACCTGTCACACATAGCCAAAATCAATTGTCCGTTAGAAGTTATTGAACAATAACATTACTTGATATCGTGAACTAATTCCTCCATGCGTTGGAAGTGACAAGAAAACACTATTTTTGACTGGACCTTTATCTACATTTTCGTTTGACGCTATTGTTTTCTTTCTCTCCATGAAAATAGGTATTGGATTCATATTTCACCCAATTTCCTCCATTTGAAGAAAAGCAAACTGGCTGAGATGGATGAACAAAGTGTTGAGGTGTGTTTACATTTTACACCAGTATAAACGCACACGTATGTCACTGGTTACCCCACTGTGTAGCTTTTAGATAAATACCTATCTCTATGACATTTGAGTGAACAACTTGACATGCTGCTCTAACTAGAAAATTCCCTAAACTGATGGATGGATGCAAGCACTCCTGAGCTCAGGACATATCACTAGACTAGAGATTTTGCTCTCAGCCAACGTTGGCATTAGACTGGGTTATGGGTTCCAAATATAGCTCACCCCACCAGGCAGTAATTTACATCGGATTGTGCACCAACTGTACCAAATGAGAATTGATTCCTGCTTCCTTGTCTATGACTGAGCCCCCCCTGTGCTCATTGTGCACAAATCAAAGTTTATTTGTCATGTGCGCCAACTACAACGGGTGTAGGCCTGACTGTGAAATGCTTACTTACAGGCTCTAACCTACAGTGCAACTTCTAAAAAATAAAAAAAAAATAAAGATATTAGGGGAACAATGGGTACATAAAGAAATAAAAACAACAGTGAAAAATCCCAAATCTTTTTAGTTTCCTGAGTGGGAATAGGATTCGTCGTGCCCTCTTCATGACTGTATGGGTGTGTGTGGACCATTCTAGTTTGTTGTTGATGTGGACACCAAGGAACTTGAAGATCTCAACCTGCTCCACCACAGCCCCGTCAATGAGAATGGGGGCATTCTCGCTCCTCCTTTTCCTGTAGTCCACAATCATCTTCTTAATCTTGGTTACGTTGAGGGATAGGTTGTTATTCTGGCACCACCCGGCCAGGTCTCTGACATCCTCCCTATAGGCTGTCTCATCGTTGTCGGTGATCTGGCTGCTGATGGTGTTGAAGTTGTGCCTGGCCATGCAGTCGTGGGTGAACAGGGAGTACAGGAAGGGACTGAGCACGCACCCCTGAGGGGCTCCAGTGTTGAGGATCAGCGTGGCAATGTGTTGCTACCTACCCTCACCACCTGGGGGTGGCCTGTCAGGAAGTCCAGGATCCAGCTGCAGAGGAAGGTGTTTAGTCCCAGGATCCTTAGCTTAGTGATGAGCTTTGAGGGCGCTATGGTGTTGAACGCTGAGCTGTAGTCAATAAATAGCGTTCTCACATAGGTGTTTCTTTTGTCCAGGTGAGAAAGGGCTGTGTGGAGTGCAATAGAGATTGCATCATCTGTGGATCTGTTGGGGCATTATGCAAATTGGAATGGGTCCAGGATTTCTGGGATAATGGTGTTGATGTGAGCCATTAACAGCCTTTCAAAGCACTTCAGGGCTACGGATGTGAGTGCAATGGGTCTGTAGTAATTTAGGTAGATTGCTTTCGTGTTCTTGGGCACATGGACTATGGTGGTCTGCTTGAAACATGTTGGTATTACAGACTTAATCAGGGACATGTTGAAAATGTCAGTGAAGACACCTGCCAGTTGACTGTTTCTAAATATACAGAAAATATTTAAAGTTAGGCCTTTATTAATGTAATGTATCATACGCCACATTTGAGCCTACTGATTCCTGTCCATGTGTATAATGGTTCCAGTCTTGCTTTGATAATATTTAAGACTTCTATCTTGCCACACAGAGTATTGCGGAGGTGTTCCGCTGTTTCATCTGTATGGAAAAGCTGAGGGATGCTCGGCTCTGCCCCCACTGCTCCAAACTCTGCTGCTTCAGCTGCATACGGGTGAGTGACATGTCGCCACGGGCAACGAGACTAGCTTGTTAGCGTAACACTTCACAGCTGGCATGTGAGGGGAAAATCTACAGGCCTTAACCTCTCTAGGGTACGTGGGACGCTAACGTCCCACCTGACCAAAATCCAGTGAAAGTGCAGGGCGCCAAATTCAAACCGAAATATTATAATTAAAATTCCTCAAACATACATGAATTATACACCATTTTAAAGATGAACTTGTTGTTAATCTCTCTACAGTGTCCGATTTCAAAAAGGCTTTACGACAAAAGCATACCATGCGATTATGTTAGGTCTGCACCTAGTCACAAAAAAACACTGTTTTTTTCCAGCCAAAGAGAGGAGTCACAAAAAGCAGAAATAGAGAGAAAATTAGTCACTAACCTTTGATGATCTTCCTCAGATGACACTCATAGGACTTCATGTTACACAATACATGTATGTTTTGTTCGATAAAGTTCATATTTATATCCAGAAATCTCTGTTTACATATACTTTTTGCGTTATGTTTTACCTCAAACATCCGGTGAAAGTGCAGAGAGCCATGTCAATTTACAGAAATACTCATCATAAATGTTGACATACAACTGTTATGCATGGAATTAAAGATATACTTCTCCTTAAACAAGAAATTGGTTGCTAAAGTTTTTGCTTAATTGACTAATGGTGTCAGTTATAAGTATGATTGTTCAGACTGAGGCATTTTAATGCAACCGCTGTGTCAGATTTCAAAAGAGCTTTACGGAAAAAGCACACCATGGAATAATCTGAGTACAGCGCTCAGAGACCAAAACAAGCAATACAGATACCCGCCATGTTATGGAGTCAACAAAAGTCAGAAATAGCATTATAAATATTCACTTACCTTTGATCTTCATCAGAATGCACTCCCAGGAATCCCAGTTCCACAATAAATGTTAGTTTTGTTTGATAAAGTCCATTTATGTCCAAATACCTCCTTTTTGATGGCACATTTAATACAGTAATCCAAATGCGCAGGCACTAGGTCCAGGCAAAGTCAAAAAAGTTATATTACAGTTCGTAGAAACATGTCAAACAATGTATATAATCAATCTTTAGGATGTTTTTATCATAAATCTTCAATAATGTTTCAACCGGAGAATTCCTTTGTCTTTAGAAATGAAAGGGAATGGAGCTAACTCTCACGGGCGTGCGCCTGACTGAGCACATGGCCTTCTGGCAGACCCATGACTCAATCAGCTCTCATTCTCTCCCACTTCACAGTAGTAAACAAGTTTCTAAAGACTGTTGACATCTAGTGTCTTAGGAAGTGCAGTATGACCCCACAGACACTGTATATTGGATAGGCTAAGACTTGAAAACCTACAAACCTCCCACTTCCTGGTTGGATTTTTTTCTCAGGTTTTTGCCTGCCATATGAGTTCTGTTATACTCAGACATCATTCAAACAGTTTTAGAAGCTTCAGAGTGTTTTATATCCAAATATGCATATCCTAGCATCTGGGCCTGAGTAGCAGGCAGTTTACTCTGGGTACACTTTTCATCAGGATGTGAAAATACTGCCCCCTACCCCAAAGATGTTAAGGGAAAACCAATATTCCACTGTCGTTATACTATGATTTTAATGTATAGAACAATTATCATTAGTGTTTATTTTGAAGTGTCAGGCTACAAATATAGGAATTCGAGGCAGTCATGGGTGTTAGCATCCTGTAAAAACCTAAACATCTATACAGTGTTACAACCTCATCTGCAATGCTGACATGTAACCTCTTCTATTGACAGCGCTGGTTGACTGAGCAGAGAGCCCAATGCCCACACTGTCGGTAAGCCCTTCTGTGTTTGAACAGAGTACTTAGTATTCCTGGCAGGGACTAGGGAAAGGGGGGGGGATACCTAGTCAGTTGCTCAACTGAAATATGTCTTCCGCATTTAACCCAACCCCTCTGAATCAGAGAGGTACGGGGGCTGCCTTAATAGACATCCATGTTATTCGGTGCCTGGGGAGCAATTGTTGTTGGGGGTTAGTTGCCTTGCTCAAGGGCAGAACGGCAGATTTTTCAACCTTGCTGGCTCGGGATTCGAAACAGCGACCTTTCAGTTACTGGCCCATCGCTCTAACCGCTAGGCTAAATGCAGCGGGTGTTAGCCTACGACTGATTATGTTCCAGAACAACCTTATTAGAATTCAGGTAGCAGAGTTAAGAGTAAATCGGGGGAATAAAGTATAGATTTCCCCCAAAATTCACAGTGAGGACTGATCTAGTGCCAGTATTAATGATGCTAAAAGAAATGTTTTTAAATAAATCTTAAGGAATACTGAACTTGGAGATCTGTATGTAACTGTTCCTTTGTCCAAATTGTTTGATTTAGATGGTTTTGGATAGACTTGGGCTGTAGCCACCATTATAGCCACATTATTTTTCAAGACCGATCATGTCTGTGTATGACCGTGTTTGTGTGTCTGTCTGTTTCCAGGGCACCACTGCAGCTGCGGGAGTTGGTGAACTGCCGCTGGGCTGAAGAGGTTACCCAGCAGCTGGACACCCTGCAGCTCTGCAATCTCTCCAAACACGAGGAGAACGACAAGGACAAGTGAGCCCCAGCATCCCTAATTTCCATCCCTCGCTCCCCTTTGACCCATTCATCACTACCACATCTTTCTTTCTCTCCATTTCTCTCTCTCTGCCCTCGATCCCCCTGTCTATCCATACCCTATGTTTCTGTTAGAATTGAAGACCTCAAACACAACCTGGGCCCCATTTAAACTAAATGCAGTATGAGGCAAAAGCAACCTAGAACAATGTGTCCTTTCAGCTTAGAAATGTGAAAGGCCCAGCACATTGTAAAGTGGGCTGAGTTTATAAATGGCTTGTTGTTTGGCTCTAGGTTTCCATCCAATTTGAAACCGATTTTAATGTGAAAATTCTAAAATCGGCATTAAAAAAAATGACTGCAAAAAATGAGTTGTGTTCCATTCAAACAAACTTGTTTCGGATAAAAAGTCTCATGACGAAGTGCACAAAAAAGCTCTTAGTCGTATAAGATATTTTTTGTGGAGGTGGGGTTTTCGGAAGATGGGCAGGGACTCTGCTGTCCTAGCTTCAGGGGGAAGCTGGCTCCATCATTGGTGTGCCAGGACAGAGAAGAGCTTGGACTGGGCAGAGCAGGAGCTGCCTTCCTGTGGGGATGGGAGGGCCAAGAGACCAGAGGTGGCAGAACTGAGTGCTCGGGTTGAGGTGTAGGGTTTGAGCATAGCCTGGAGGTAGCGAGGGGCAGTTCCTCTTATTGCTCCGGAGGCAGGCACCATGGTCTGGTAGTGGATGCGACCTTCGACTGGAAGCCAATGGAGTGTGTGGAGGAGCTGGGTGACATGGGAGAACTTGGGAAGGTTGAAATTCAAGGCGGGCTGCAGCGTTCTGGATAAGTTTCAAGGGTTTGATGGCACAAGCTGGGAGCCCAGCCAACAGCCAGTTGCAGTAGTCCAGACTTGAGATGACAAGTGCCTGGATTAGGACTGACTGAGTTAGGGTTGTAGAGCTTGAACTTGCAGGAGCATGGTACTGCTTTGATGTTTGCAGAGAACGACAGGGTGTTGTCCAGGGTCATTCCATGGTTCTCAGTACTCCGGGAGGGCGACACTGTGGAGAAGTCAACTATGATGGAGTGGTCTTTGAGCGGGCAGACCTTCCTCGGGAGGAAGAGCAGCTCAGTCTTTTCGAGCTTGAGGTGGTGGGCTGACATCCAATCTGAGATATCTTCCAGGCACGCAGAGATGCGTCTCGTCACCTGGGTCTCAGAAGAGGGGAAGGAGAAAAGTAGTTAGTTGAGTGTCATCTGCATAGCAATGATAGGAGACACCATGTGAGGATATGACTGAGCCGAGGGACTTGGTGTATATAGAGAAGAGGGCCTAGAACCGAGCCCTGGGGGACACCAGTAGTGAGAATATGTGGTGCAGACACAGATCCTCTCCACGTTGCCTGGTTGGAGCGGCCTGCCAGGTACGATGCAATCCAAGGGTGTGTAGCGCTGGAGACGTCCAGCCCTGACAGGGTGGAGACGAGGATCTGATGGCTCACGGTGTCAAAGGCAGTGGATAGATCTAGGAGGATGAGAACAGTGTCTGCTTTGGCAGTGCGGAGAGCCTCCACGCAGATGATCAGTCTCGGTTGAGTGACCCGTCATGAAGCCTGACTTTTTATTTTACTAGGCAAGTCAGTTAAGATCAAATTCTTATTTACAATGAAGGCCTGGGAACAGTAGATTAACTGCCTTGTTCAGGGGCAGAACAACATATTTTTACTTTGTCAGCTCAGGGATTTGATCTAGCAACCTTTTGGTTACTGGCCCAATGTCAAGAAGAGCATTCTGAGAGCGATAAGAGTTGATCAGAGGCAGCACACGAGTGTTTTGAAAAAGGGATACAGGTCCATAGTTTTTTGCATCACGACTCGAGTGTTGGTTTTTTGTGGGGAGCATTCTGGCCATTTTGAAGTCAGAGGGGACGCAGTCAGGGATGAGGGAAATTATGAATGGAATTAGGTCTCCAGAGAGAGTCTGTAGGAGGGGATAGGGTCAAGCTGGCAGATTGTCGGACGGCCAGACCTCAGTCACAATATTTCATCTGGAGAGAGTGGGGAGAAGGAGGTGAAGGCGTAGGGTAGTTCCGTGTGAGTGGGACCAGTGGACTCAATAGGCTGTGATTGAGGAGCAGATGTCATAAACATATTCAGTGGTTGACAGTCATCCACAGGGAAGAAGGGGTGTAGGATTTAAGGAGTGAAGAGAAGGTGGAAAAGAGTTTCCTGGGGTTAAAGGAAGAAGCTTGAAATTTAGAGTGATAGTGGCTCTAGCAACAGATGCAGCAACAGGGGAGAAGAGTCTGTAAAGCTTACAGGGAGAGGAGCGAACATGGAATAGAAAACACGCATAGTTGCCAAAGCTACAAAAGGGCTAAATGAGATCATCAGAAAATAACTTGGTAAGATTCTCAAGCGAGAGAGTGGTGTGGAGCCTTCCCCGAACACCTCGGCAGAGCAGTCTTTGTTTCGGGGACGAGACTGACTCGACCACCGCTTACAGCTGCCGTTGAGAAAACAGGGGAGACTGAAGTACTAACACTTATTACTGAATGCCTAGGAGAGGAGAAACCACTCCCCCTCCAATACAACCACTGATTACCAAAACAAGTCACAAATTGCCCTGCCCCTTAGATGTGTCAAGAATCATCTGCAAGTTTTGAGCAGTCGCAGTTCACACCAAGTAGGCTAATGCGAAGACAGGCAGCACTTAAAATAATGTCCTAGCTAGCAAAAAGAGAGTACTAGACAACAGATAAAGACAAAAAATTATCACTCCTGGAGATATCAGGAGTCCTCTAGCTATAGAATGTTGACTTTTTTTTGTCCGAAATTTACTTTACTCGCAATAAAAGGTTGGATCGAAACCTGCTTAATGTGACTTAAAATGTGTTGAAAAGAGATTCCAGAGGGTCTAGATGTGTCAGTTGTCTATGGTTTGTCTACAGGTGTGAGAATCACCATGAGAAACTCAGTGTGTTCTGCTGGACCTGTAAGAAGTGCATCTGCCACCAATGTGCTCTGTGGGGAGGCATGGTAAGTGGCCCACAGAGGAGTATTCGCAGTCAAGCCCCACATCCCTTTGGTATAACAAAACAAGTGCCCAGTCAGTCCATTCCTGTATTTTGATCTTCACCCCTTTTCCTTCTCCAAGCATGGCGGCCACACCTTCAAGCCTCTGGCTGAGATCTACGAGCAGCACGTGTCCAAGGTGAACGAGGAGGTGGCCAAGCTCCGTCGCCGCCTCATGGAGCTCATCAGCTTGGTGCAGGAGGTGGTGAGGGCCACTGTTTCTTTTTTAGCTTGGTTAGAAGCACACATGAGAAAATAGTATCAATATCACTACTGCACACTGCTGAATTTTGCCACTAGATGGCACAAGGGCACTACAGCTAATTTGCCTCTTGTGATGGGATGCCTCCTCCAGTCTATCCCTCTGTGATGACAGATGAAGTTACCATTCCACCAAAATACATTATAACGCCGCAACCGTCTGCCTTAATTCAACATATGTTTTCTGCTTCTCTCAGGAGAGGAACGTGGAAGCAGTGCGAGGGGCCAAAGACGAGCGAGTGCGAGAGATTCGTAATGCAGTAGAGATGATGATTGCCCGTCTCGACAACCAGCTCAAAAACAAACTCATCACCCTCATGGGTACGCAAATTTCATGACACCATTTGTGTTTCTCTCTTGTCACTGTAATGCCCTTCTATGTCACTAAAATATTATTTTTATATGAAAATGTCCTCTCCCAACAGGTCAGAAGACCTCCCTCACCCAAGAGACTGAGCTACTGGAGTCTCTCCTGCAGGAGGTGGAACATCAGGTATGTGGACTTGTACCATACCAGTATACAGTGTACCATTTAAAAAATATTTAACACCAGGAATGCCGTAGGTAGCACTACAAGTGGATTGGAATGTGTTGTACCTGCTTGAGGGTGTTTCTTGCAGGACATACTGTGTTGTCTTGTGGTTTGTGGAGGCAGGTGTTTAGGAGAGTGGGAAGTGAGTGTTTTCGGTGGCTGTCTGGCACGCCACACCGCACAGCACTCTGGGTTAGAGGTCGACCGATTAATCAGAATGGCCGATTTAATTAGGGACGATTTCAAGTTTTCATAACAATCGGTAATCGTCCTTTTTGGACACCGATCATGGCAGATTACATTGCACTCCACGAGGAGACTGCATGGCAGGCTGGATACCTCTTATGCGAGTGCAACAAGGAGCCAAGGTAAGGTGCTAGCTAGCATTAAACATATATTTTCTTAAAAAACAATCAATCTTAACATAATCATTAGTTAACTACATACACATGGTTGATGATATTACTAGTTTATCTAGCTTGTCCTGTATTGCATATAATCGATGCGGTGCCTGTTAGTTTATCATTGAATCATAGCCTACTTCACCAAACGGATGATTACCTAACCATAAACATCAACGCCTTTCTTAAAATCAATACACAATTATATATTTTTGAACCTGCATATTTAGTTTTCCTGCTTACATGAATTTCTTTTAACTAGGTCAATTGTGTCACTTCTCTTGCGTTCTGTGCAACAGAGACAGGGTATTTGCAGCAGTTTGGGCCGCCTGGCCCGTTGCGAACTGTGTGAAGACTATTTATTCCTAACAAAGACAGCCAACTTCGCCCAACGGGGGATGATTTAACAAAAGCGCCTTTGCGAAAAAAGCACAATCGTTGCACGAATGTACCTAACCATAAACATCAACGGCTTTCTTAAAATCAATACACAGAAGTATATTTTATTAAATCCGCATATTTAGTTGAATAATCCAGGTTAGCAGGCAATATTAAACTAGGGAAATTGTGTCTCTTCTCTTGCGTTCATTGCACGCAGAGTCGGGGTATATGCAACAGTTTGGGCCGCCTGGTTCGTTGCGAACTAATTTGCCAGAATTTTACGTAATTATGACATAACATTGAAGGTTGTGCAATGTAACAGGAATATTTAGACTTATGGATGCCACCCGTTAGATAAAATACGGAACTGTTCCATAATTTCACTGAAAGAATAAACGTTTTGTTTTCGAAATGATCGTTTCCGGATTCGACCATCTTAATGACCTAATGCTCGTATTTCTGTGTGTTATAACTAAGTCTATAATTTGATATTTGATCGAGCAGTCAGACTGAGCGGTGGTAGGCAGCAGCAGGCTCGTAAGCACTCATTCAAACAGCATTTTTGTGCGTTTGTTAGCAGCTCTTTGCTATGCTTCAAGCATTGAGCTTTTTATGACTTCAAGTCTATCAACTCCGGAGCAAGTTAGCGGGGTACGCGCTAATAGCGTTTCAATCGGTGACGTCACTCGCTCTGAGACCTTGAAGTAGTTGTTCCCCTTGCTCTGCAAGGGCTGCGGCTTTTGTGGAGCGATGGATAACGATGCTTCGAGGGTAGCTGTTGTCAATGTGTTCCTGGTTCGAGCCCAGGTAGGGGCGAGGAGATGGACGGAAGCTATACTGTTACAATGGCAATACTCAAGTGCCTATAAGAACGTCCAATAGTCAAAGGTATATGAAATACAATTTGGTATAGAGAGAAATAGTCCTATAATAACTACAACCTAAAACTTCTTACCTGGGAATATTGAAGACTCATGAAAAAAGGAACCACCAGCTTTCATATGTTCTGAGCATGGAACTTTGTTTTTGCATTATTTAAACCAAATTGAACATGTTTGATTATTTATTTGTGGCTGAATTGATTTTATTGATGTATTATATTAAGTCAAAATAAGTGTTCATTCAGTATTGTTGTAATTGTCATTATTACAAATACATTTAAAAAAATTCAAATCGGCCGATTAATCGGTATCTGCTTTTCTTGGTCCTCCAATAATCGGTATTGGTGTTGAAAAATCATAATCGGTCGACCTCTACTCTGTGTAGCAGGAAGCTGAGCGAGAGGATGCACTGAGCCACCAATTGTCTAGAGGCTTTCTGTCTTTTCATATCCTCTTCATCTGCACTTGCCCTGAACAGACAGGATGGTCAAAGCAGTGATGTTCATGACCATGATGTGCTTTCACCTGTCCAGTTCTTTCACATCAGTGCAGATAAAGAAAGGGAGAAAAGGATAGGAAGCAACTTCAGACTACTGATATTCACTTTTTGTTTTCTGAGCGAACTGATTTGAAACTTTAAGAAACCAGGTGCGTTCTCCCTGATTTGAAACTTGTGAAAAACACCAAGATTTTATGGTGAGATGAGTCAACGATTGACAAGAGCTTGATGATCCTGCCCATTTCACAGTCCAGAGATTTCTTTATTTCAAAACAGCCTAAATTCAATGGTCACCAGTGCCCTGAGAGAATGGGTGTCCTGGCTTCAACTGTTAGTCACACAGTTCACACATTCTGCCATGTAAATCTTTCAGGACTTTTCTTAGGGTCTTTTAATGCTTTTTACATTGTCCTAACTCAAATGACTATCAGCTGTTCTCAAACCTTCACACAGGTGTTTTCTTATGAATTCACCTCTCTGAAGTCACAACCTAGGCTTTTTCATCGCCTGTCAAACTTTACCTTGAGTGCGTCATGCCTGCAAAGCTCTTCAATTGTGTGTGGTTCTCTGTCCTACAGCTGCGCTCCTGCAGTAAGAGTGAGTTGATCTCCAAGAGCCCAGAGATCCTGCTGATGTTCCAGCAGGTTCACCGCAAGCCCATGCAGTCCTTTGTCACCACTCCAGTCCCCCCCGACTTCACCAGGTAACATACTAACTAAACCTACTTCACTAAATCCATTATACTGTTCCTGCACACCTTCCTAGGTACTGTTCTAAACCACAGATCCTGTGACTAGAGAGCTTGATTTAAGAAAGAAAATGCCCCGGACCCTCTTTTTAGACTGCTGTAGCTGTGTTTTTTACATTTTTTATTGTTGTCAGAGAAAAGAGGATCCACTTTTAGATATAGATGTTCAGTTCAATTTTGTATGGTTAGATATACATTTGCATTATTCATAATGCAGCAAGATATTATGCTTTTAATGGATATTTCATGACATTGAGAAGTGTAATTACGGAACAACTTTCTCTCTCCACAGTGAGCTGGTTCCTGCCTATGACTCAAGCACTTTTGTTCTGGCCAACTTCAGGTAGTCTTAAATGTTTGGATATGAGCATGTGTATGCACAAGGAATAGAAATCGACAGTCTTTGAACATCAAACAAAACATCATTTAGCTTCCGTTTCTTGGAAAATAGTACAAAGCACCCCATTGGGTTGCTCATACTTTATTTGGGGTTGCCAGGTCCAAGGCTCGGATTAAGTGCTTATGTTCCAGCTGCTAATTAAGGCAACCAGGGACACGTCTGCCCATGATGAGCAATTTCTCTCTCGTTGTGACACTTCACCAAGAAGCAGTTGAAATTGTATTTTTTTAATGAATGGGTTCTTCTTATCTGACTTGTTTTTCTGCCTGTGTGTTGCGTTGTCCTTACAGCACCCTGAGACAGAGGGCAGATCCCGTCTATAGCCCCCCACTCCAGATATCTGGCATCTGCTGGAGACTCAAGGTTTATCCAGTGAGTAGACACCAACAATTGTGTGTTCTCTAATACTTAGTAGTAATTGCTACTAAACTACTAATGATCTCTTATGTTCATCGTATCTTACTCTAACTACTAGATTTGATATGTCACCTTTTTCACAACTAAGTTGTCAATATTGGAGATTGTGAAAAACTCTCTGGTTTAATGTTCACCATAATTATGGGTTCAAGCAGCAAAGCTGGTTTCTTCTGGTTTATTATACCGGTTCTTCTTACAGGGAAAATGTAACATGCAAATTCCTGTGAGATGGTAAGGCAGAGGAGGGTGCAACTTGACATGATGATAAATGCCAATTGGCCACAAGGTGGCGCTATAACAGGCACTTGAAATTGCATACTCTGAAAGGTAATGCGCCTTACCCCATATAACCTAGGGTCCTGAAATTCAGTGCATAGGGTCCCTCTTCTCACAAGGAACAAATTTGCATCAAGGACCCAGAAGGTCCATCATAATGGATTTTACAGCATTTTGAATTGAGTGAAAAACACTTAAATCACATATCCTCCGGGACCACTGGGTCTATCTGGATGAACCTTCACATGGCATCTATGGACCAAGGTCTCAACTGAATATTTTCCAGACTAGCATGTCAAACAACATGGTGCTACTGACCAATAAACGTTCATGTGAGTGTTGCCTGGCACATTAATGCATATCAATCAAACATTAATACTTGTATTAACCAAACTTGTTCAAAACACTGTCAAGACTCAACATATGCAAGCATATTCAGATCGACTGTGTTGGAGCTAAAACGGCACGTTTATATCTTTCCATCTGTTTGGCTTGGTGATGAAATTTGGCACACATGCTATGAGTCTAGCTAATCTGTAACGTATGGTTCAGTTTGGCCGCATGGGGGTTCTGTTGGACAAATAATAATTAATGCAAGGTTATTGCGGCCATATTGTTTGAGTAAGAGTCTTGGAAAATATTGTGTTTGAAGATAGATTATATATACCACATTTGGTGCCGATCAGTCTAGCGGTTTTGGAGAAAAAGTTTAAAGTAGTCAATACCATAAAAATAGTCCAAAGTATGCATATTGCATGATCTGATTTGTGGTATTTGGCAAGCATGATAAAGAGTACAGAAGTAGCTCCTCTAGAGCGATGTGCCCACAGCTTGAATCCCAACATTGCTCCTTGCAGCTATATTTATTATGTTCCTTCTGCCAATTTGCTGAAACATTTTTAATTCCAGTGAGTTGGTAAGAGCTAGAAGGGTGCATCAAGGCCACACCCTCCCATGCAATTTGAACATAGGTCCGTCTCTTCACAAGGAAGACATTTGCCTCAAACCCATAAGGTCCGCCATGATGGATTTTCCGCCATTTACAATTTTGTGAATAAAACTTAATATGCTACTCTGGCACCGAAGGACCAATCTGCACAAAACTTGATATATGACCTCTGGACCAAGGTCTCTTAATGCTAAATTACACACTAGTATATCAAACAACTTGGCCTCTACTGACCAATAAACATTATTGTGGGCATGGTCTGGCACATAAATACATATAAATCAGACACTGATGATCGTATTGTAACAACTTGGTACATATGTCCCAAACATATGCAAGCACATTCAAATCGACCACATGATGATGCTCTAACGGGCACGTTTATATCTCTTGATCTGTTTGAGTCAGAGTGATGAAATTTGGCACCCTTGTTCAGGGATATGAGTCTAGCTAAGCTGTAAATTATGGTTCAGTTTGGCCACATCGTAGCGCTGTTGGACAGGAAAAAACATTCATGCAAGCTCATTGGCTCATAGCCAAAGAGCTTGCATGAAAAATAATAATATTTATATATATTTTTTTTAAAGCGGCCATATAGTTTGAGCTGGAGTCCTGGAAAATATATGATTTGAAGACATGGGTACATAGATGCTATGTACCAATCGGTCCATTTGGTTCTGGAGAAGAAGACGTGTAAAGTATTTAACTTTGAAAATTGGTTCGATGTCGGTTCAATTATTTGAATTCCATTTTGTTCAGTTTTTTTCTGTCAACTCAATGTGAACATTGCACAGTTTCTCTAGAGATAAATCCGATCCAGCTTGAACCCCTGCTTGCTGCTTGCAGCTATATTGTGTGTTTGTTTTTCCCTTCAGGATGGCAACGGTGTAGTGCGCGGCAACTATCTGTCCGTTTTCTTGGAACTATCTGCAGGACTCCCTGAAACGTCAAAGTATGTTTTTGTAAAATTATTGTAATTCTCTTTCTTTGAATTGAAGTTTTCATTTGAATTTATTTCACCTTCAACGTGTGTATTTTCTGTGTCTACAGATATGAGTATCGTGTGGAGATGGTCCATCAGGCCTCCAGCGACCCCACTAAGAACATCATCAGGGAGTTTGCATCAGACTTTGAGGTGGGGGAGTGCTGGGGATACAATCGCTTCTTCAGACTGGACCTGTTGGCCAGTGAGGGCTACCTCAACATGCAGACTGACACCCTGGTCCTCAGGTTACCACTAATACTAATAGAGTGAAAGATGCCATTTCTAACTCTGGGTTTAGTGTCTTCATTGGAGTCATTTTTGACTGCTGAGTTGACTTTTCTCCCCTGAACAGGTATCAGGTGCGTTCGCCAACCTTCTTCCAGAAGTGCAGAGACCAGTACTGGTACATCAGCCAGCTGGAGTCAGCCCAGTCCAGCTACATCCAGCAGATCAACAACCTCAAAGAGGTGTGGGTTTTAGATCACCACAAATTAATCTCTAATTAATCTAAACTAAAATGATTTGCGTTAACTCATTGCATATTATTTCTCCATGTTGTCAGAGGCTGGCCATTGAGCTGTTCCGTAGGCAAAAGTCTCGCAGCTCGTCCCCTCCTGACCGGCGCCTGGGCACCTCGACCTCGGAGAGAGACTCCCGCTCAGGGAAAGGTCCTGTGGCTGAGGATGGCTGCCAGACCACTGCCACTGAGACCAAAGTGGAAGTGGAAGAGGAGGAGGAGGAGGAGAAGACCCAGCACGATGACTCCAATGTGAGTCACTCAGACATTAGCACTTTGTCATCCATATTCATGATGACCACAGAGGTTCACCCTGTATTGGTTCATATTTGTGATTCAAGATGGTGCACACAACACATGATCATAGTACACAAACACACTGATTAGAAACCCTTAAGTTTTATAGCTATGTATGTCTCGAGCCCAATGGTCGAAACAGTTAAATGTTGTGTGGATACGATAGTCTCCTTTGTATTTACACAGGGGAGCAACTTTGGTTTTAGAAATGGGGGAGGATATATATATATATATATATATATATATATATATATAATTCAGTCAGATAAACACCGCTCGGAGACGTCCGCAGGGTCCTAAAGCACACCGTTGACTCGTTTTGTATCACATTCCAATGATAAAACTGGGGGGGAGCAAAAATGTAATTTCAAACTGTGGGGGGGACATATCCCCCCATCCCCAGTGAAAGTTGCTCCCCTGTATTCACATAACCACTGGGGTCAAAACATTGTTACATAAAAATCCAGGAAGCATATAATATTTATCAGATGAAAATGAATGGCATTATAAAAACAACCCGTCTATAGCACTGGACGAAATTAGATTTCAGAAACACTTAATCATTCTGCCCCTTTTCCACCTAAAATGTCTCTAGTCCTACTTAAGGGCTGACCTCAGGATGCATTATCATAAGGTGTCTCGAGGGAGATGGGGCACAGTAGAGGAGAAATGGTTGCTGTGTCAGCAGCTGAGCTCTAGGCTGCATGTTGTCAGAACATTGCGCTAATGTTGCATTAATGTTAACGTATAGTCATGAGCTGTCTGATGGGGACCTTAAGCATGCACCATTTTATCAGATGAAGATCAAACACAGCAGAGTAGGAAAAGCTGTGTCAGAGGTTAAGCACTAAATGCTTTTATGTAAATGCTGCGCTAATGTTGTGGTGTGGTCAGGAGCTGTCTGATGGGGACTTGGAAGTGGACTGTCTGACGGGGGACGAGGAGGTGAACCCTCTGGATGGTAGCAGCACCTCGGGCAGCTCCACGGCAACGAGCAACACAGAGGAGAACGACATCGACGAGGAGACCATGTGAGTGACCTAGCGCCACTGTCACCCCTAACCACAGAGCTTTCTCTCTAGTTTTAGTCCCCCAATTATTTGGAGGGGGGGAAATGCAGAAATTATATCCACATCCTCAAATCAAACTTTATTTGTCACATGCTCCAAATACAACAGGTGTAGTAGACCTTACTGTGAAATACTTACAAGCCCTAAACCAACAATACAGTAAAAAGAGAGAATAAATAATTTACCAAATAAACTAAAGTAAAAAATGTATAAAAAGTAAAATAACAATACCGAGGCTATATACAGGGGGTACCGGTATTGAGTTAATGTGCGGGGGTACAGGTTAGTTGAGGTAATTTGTACATGTAGGTAGGGGTAAAGTGACTATGCATATATAATAACCAGCGAGTAGCAGCAGTGTAAAAACAAATGGGGGGTCAATGTAAATAATCCAGTGGCCATTTGATTAATAGTTCAGCAGTCTTATGGCTTGGGGGTAGAAGCTGTTAAGGAGCCTTTTGGTCCTAGACTTGGCGCTCCGGTACCGCTTGCTGTGCGGTAGCAGAGAGAACAGTCTATGACTTGGGTGACTGCCGTCTTTGACAATTTTTGGGACCTTTCTCTGACACGGCATAGTATTATAACTCCTGGATGTCAGGAAGCTTGACCCCAGTGATGTACTGTGCCGTATTCACTGCCCTCTGTAGCGCGTTACGGTCAGATGCCGAGCAGTTGTCATGCCAGGCGGTGATGGAATCGGTCAGGATGCTCTCGATCATTACATCGATCTTATCATTACAATGACTTGTTTTGGTGTCCCACTGTCCCAACCTGGAATGTGCTAGTTAGAAAGAGTGTAGTTTTGATATGAGTCGTGTATGTGTACTTCATCAACGTGTTTTCAAACCCCTGAGCCCGAAGAGACTGTGTGTGGAGTGAAGGGCTGTTGCTGGAGCCTTAGTCTCACATGTTCTCTCTCTCTCTTCTCCACCCCCTCACTGTGAGCTCACCAGATGAGCCATCAGTGAGTCATCACTGCTCCTCATACTGCCTGGCTGAGTGCAAAAAAACAACACGAAGCTCTCCAGCTCCAACCACGCACACTCATACACATACACTAGGGTTGAATATTTTCTAGAAAATCAACCAATTTTCTTTCCTGGGAAAATTGCAACCCTATCACGGTATTCCCATTCAAACCGGAAATGCTATTTAAAAGCACATAACATCAGCGTAAAATATGGACAGGAATCTAATGGTTTCTTGTTGTACACAATTTAATCAACTGAAAATGTCTGTCACCACACTTTGTTGATGTAGCTTAGTTTAAATGTAGGCCTAAAATATGAGGTTATTAGCCTACAGACTAGTGAACATTACATTTGTTTTATCTTACCACGGAAAGATATCAGCCAGCTTGTTGGCCCCTTTCTCTCCCCTTGCACCTGGCTATCAGGGGAATTTCTGGAGGTTGTGTTTTTACTTTATGATAGTCACCACTAAGCAGGTTTTGTCACAGGGAACATATTTGATTCTCCGCTAAACAAACAGACAAGCAGATAGGCCTAGTAGTGGAGATTCAGTTGCTCAAATACCTGCGAATCTGACTAGTCAAACCTATAGATTCGCTTTTGTTATTGTGACATCATCATGTTGCAAATGTCTATTTCCTCATACGTTAAGCAGGGGGACACGTCTGGCACTGCAGGATTTGAGTCCCTGGCGGCGTAGTGTGTTACTGATGGTAGGCTTTGTTACTTTGGTCACAGCTCTCTGCAAGTCATTCACTAGGCCTCATTTAGTGAATGAGCTGCGAGACTTGACCCCACGGGGTGAGATCTTGCGTGAAGCCCCAGATCGAGGGAGATTATCAGTGGTCTTGTATGTCTTCCATTTCCTAATAATTGCTCCCACAGTTGATTTCTTCAAACCAAGCTGCTTACCTATTGCAGATTCAGTCTTCCCAGCCTGGTGCAGGTCTACAATTTTGTTTCTGGTGTCCTTTGACAGCTCTTTGGTCTTGGCCATAGTGGAGTTTGGAGTGTGACTCTTTGAGGTTGTGGACAGGTGTCTTTTATACTCATAACGAGTTCAAACAGGTGCCATTAATACAGGTAACAGGTGGAGGACAGAGGAGCCTCTTAAAGAAGAAGTTACATGTCTGTGAGAGCCAGAAATCTTGCTTGTTTGTAGGTGACCAAATACTTATTTTCCACCATAATTTGCAAATAAATTCATTAAAAATCCTACAATGTGATTTTCTGGATTTTTTTTCCCCTAATTTTGTCTGTCATAGTTGAAGTGTACCTATGATGAAAATTACAGGCCTCTCATCTTTTTAAGTGGGAGAACTTGCACAATTGGTGGCTGACTAAATACTTTTTTGCCCCACTGTACTAGGTCAACTGTTGACGTTACAATGTTTTTGTAATAACGTCATCTATTAACCTTTTTAATAACAAAACAAAAATGACATACATTTTCATATTCCATCTATCGTCATGACCACCGTTGTGGCTGACAAAACCATTATTCCAAAGTCCCTTTATTTCATGTTTAATGTTCTGAGGCTGGTTCTCCATAGTAACAGGACAAAAGGAATTTGTCTGTGGCCTAAGATTTACCAGTGGTGTGAGGGGTCATAAAACCCCCACATCTTCAGACCCCTAGATCTCTCCTCCTCTATTGGGGTTGAGAGAGAATCTGTAGGGTTGTGGTCTTCTGTAACCTGATCAGGACAGTCATGACAGTCCCCCTCTGGTAGGTTCAACTTGGAATGATTCTGCATGTTGCAACCCACCATAAGAATGACCATCGGATGTCCTGGTTTCTGGATCATCATAGCAGTCCCCCCTTTGGTGGTTCACCCTGGTAGGATTTCCGCTGCGGACCACCACCAAAATGGACCTGTGAGGTCCGGCAGTGGCTCTGTGTTCCGGCCCGGTTATCCCGGCTAGTGGACCTAGGCAGTAACTTGGCAGACGTTAATAATCCACAACACTCAGGCAATACATCATTACATTTCCTCCCCAAACGAGCGGCATTGGGGCTCTACTGCTCTAAGTGGCAAAGGAAATGAAACAAAAAATAATGGAATAAAAGTATACAAAATGTGTCTACCACACCTTAATCATCTAATTTGGACTATGTTCTAGATATGTCCAAGGTCTTGGCTAAATGACTCTCATGTCATTGTCTCTGTCATGTCTTGGGTGATCCTACTTGCAGGTGGGTAGTTAAGGCACTTGGAATAGCTTGGCCCCTGAAGGCCAAAGCTTACATTGGGCACATTACTGGGCTGACCTAGCGAGTACGGGAGAGGTGGCTGGGACTGGGCCCCCTAAGGGGGTTTCAGGATCTATTGCCAACTTTCCAAAAATCGGGATTGCTTCCGTCCCACGGGTGATCCTAGTATAAGACCTCATTAGGTCTTCCATTGCATGTGTGCGCCTGTGTACGTAGTAGGTGCATACACCATGATCCTTGGTCTTATTTCCCTTGGCAACAGTCAGGATACTGTCTGGCACCGTCCAAGAGCCGGCGACAGACCAATCTTTCAGTCTCTGTGTCTATCCTGTCTTCGGGAAGTTGGGAGAGAGCGAGGTCGTCTATGTGAACAATCACCCCCTCTGGTACTTAACAAAAAGATGTTCAATTGGGTGATGGATTCATGGCGTTCGTAAGCTTTTAGTTTTTTATTTTACCTTTATTTAACTAGGCAAGTCAGTTAAGAACAAATTTTTATTTTCAATGACGGCCTAGGAACAGTGGGTTAACTGGGTTAACCTTTCGGTTACTAGTCCAACGCTCTAATCACTAGGCTACCCTGCCGCCCAAGTCATAGTGGGGGACGCGAACGGTGTGTTGACCAACTGTCGGTTCCCTACCACCTCCACTTGTGTTGTGGTGGCCCCATCCCTGGCTGTTCTTTTGGCTCTACAGCGTTCTTCGCTGGTGATAGCTTTAATACCACAAAGACACTCAGTGTTATCCTTGACAAACGGTTTGCTAGGACAGTGGTAGTGGACATCTTTGGTTAGAGTACACATTAACAGGTTAGGGGTGAGATAGAAATCTGGGTTGTTTTCCTGGTAAGCTACAACTGGGGGCGTGGCAATCTTTACGTGGGGACTGTCGTGCCAAAATCCTACATTGAGAACTGTTTTCAATCTATAGATATTCTCCAGTTCAGCAACCGGCAACGTCAGTAGAAATCCCACTTCATTACGATCAACATCAACTTGTATTGGGATGGCCGACCCCAGACTATAGGCCAAATGTGACTGTAATGGCCTTACCGTGGAAGTAGCTGAGGTCAATATGTTGTGCACCATTGAGAGGCGCACTAGATATGAGGGGATTCTATTCATGGCCAAGTGGTCCATAGAAGAGCTAACTTCACAGAGAAAATCCTCCAGTAACAATCGAACCAATTGGACATGGGCATAGTCATGGTTCATGACCTCTGCTAGCTTTCCTACAGACAGGATAGTTTTGTTCAGGAGAGTAGCGTGTGTGTGCTGGTCATTTATGAACATTTGAACATCTTGACCATGTTCTGTTATAATCTCCACCCGGCACAGCCAGAAGAGGACTGGCCACCCCACATAGCCTGGTTCCTCTCTAGGTTTCTTCCTAGGTTTTGGCCTTTCTAGGGAGTTTTTCCTAGCCACCGTGCTTCTACACCTGCATTGCTTGCTGTTTGGGGTTTTAGGCTGGGTTTCTGTACAGCACTTTGAGATATCAGCTGATGTACGAAGGGCTATATAAATAGATTTGATTTGTTGGCCACCAGAATAGTGTCCTGGAGAGACTTTTCCACATGTTGCAACCTGAGAGCCTGTGCATTCATCTGCTGCTGGATAAGTGGCATCTCTTCAGTAATCTCCCTAACATTCCTCTTGACTGTGGCTAGACTGACTGCGTTGACGGCAGTGGTACCTAGGGCAAATAGTGACCCTTGGACAGTTGGAAAGAACTCCACGAGGAGCCTGCCTGTTACGCGAATGCAGTCAGAAGCCAAGGTAAGTTGCTAGCTAGCATGAAACTTATCTTATAAAAACAATCAATCAATCATAATCACTAGTTAACTACACATGGTTGATGATATTACTAGTTTATCTCGCGTGTCCTGCGTTGCATATAATCGATGCGGTGCGCATTCACGAAAAGGAACTGTCGTTGCTCCAACGTGTACCTAACCATAAACATCAATGCCTTTCTTAAAATCAATACACAAGTATATATTTTTAAACCTGCATATTTAGCTAATATTGCCTGCTAACATGAATTTATTTTAACTAGGAAAATTGTCACTTATCTTGCAACAGAGTCAGGGTATATGCAGCAGTTTGGGCCGCCTGGCTCGTTACAAACTGTGTGAAGACTATTTATTCCTAGCAAAGACAGCCAACTTCGCCCAACGGGGGATGATTTAACAAAAGCGCATTTGCGAAAAAAAAAGCACAATCGTTGCACGACTGTACCTAACCATAAACACCAATGCCTTTCTTAAAATCGATACACACAAGTATATATTTTTAAACCTGCATATTTAGCTAAAAGAAATCCAGGTTAGCAGGCAATATTAGCCAGGTGAAATTGTGTCACTTCTCTTGCGTTCATTGAACGCAGAGTCAGGGGATATGCAACAGTTTGGGCCTCCTGGCTCATTGCAAACTAATTTGCCAGAATTTTACGTAATTATGACATCGCATTGAAGGTTGTGCAATGTAACAGAAATATTTAGACTTATGGATGCCATCCGTTAGATAAAATACAGAATGGTTCCGTATTTCACTGAAAGAATAAACGTTTTGTTTTCGAGAAGTTTTCCCGGATTCGACCATATTAATGACCTAAGGCTCGTATTTCTGTGTGTTATTATGTTATATTTAAGTCTATGATTAGATAGAGCAGTCTGACTGATCGATGGTAGGCATTCATTCAAACAGCACTTTCGTGCGATTTGCCAGCAGCTCTTCGCAATGCTTCAAGCATTGCGCTGTTTATGACTTCAAGCCTATCAACTCCCGAGATTAGGCTGGTGTAACCAATGTGAAATGGCTAGCTAGTTAGCGGGGTTCAAACGTCACTCGCTCGGACACTTGGAGTAGTTGTTCCCCTTGCCCTGCATGGGTAACGCTGCTTCGAGGGTGGCTGTTGTCGATGTGTTCCTGGTTCCAGCCCAGGTAGGAGCGAGGAGAGGGATGGAAGCTATACTGTTACACTGGCAATACTAAAGTGCCTATACGAACATCCAATAGTCAAAGGTATATGAAATACAAATCGTATAGAGAGAAATAGTCCCATAAATCCTATAATAACTACAACCTAAAACTTCTTACCTGGGAATATTGAAGACTCATGATAAAAGGAACCACCAGCTTTCATATGTTCTCATGTTCTGAGCAAGGAACTTAAATGTTAGCTTTCTTACATGGCACATATTGTACTTTTACTTCTCCAACACTTTGTTTTTGCATTATTTAAACCAAATTGAACATGTTTCATTATTTATTTGAGGCTAAATTGATTTTATTGATGTATTATATTAAGTTAAAAGAAGTGTTCATTCAGTATTGTTGTAATTGTCATTATTACAAATAAATTGTTTTAAAATGGCTGATTTTAATCGGTATCGGCGTTTTTTGGTCCTCCAATAATCTGTATCAACGTTGAATAATCATAATCATAATAATGCCCCATTCAAGAAATCTAGAACCAGGAACAGATATAGCCCTTGGTTCTCCCCAGACCTGACTGCCCTTAACCAACACAAAAACATCCTATGGCGTTCTGCATTAGCATCGAACAGCCCCCGTGATATGCAGCTGTTCAGGGAAGCTAGAAACCATTATACACAGGCAGTTAGAAAAGCCAAGGCTAGCTTTTTCAAGCAGAAATTTGCTTCCTGCAACACTAACTCAAAAAGGTTCTGGGACACTGTAAAGTCCATGGAGAATAAGAACACCTCCTCCCAGCTGCCCACTGCACTGAAGATAGGAAACACTGTCACCAATGATAAATCCACCATAATTGAGAATTTCAATAAGCATTTTTCTACGGCTGGCCATGCTTTCCACCTGGCTACTCCTACCCCGGACAACAGCACTGCGCCCCCAACAGCAACTCGCCCAAGCCTTCCCCATTTCTCCTTCTCCCAAATCCATTCAGCTGATGTTCTGAAAGAGCTGCAAAATCTGGACCCCTACAAATCAGCCGGGCTAGACAATCTGGACCCTTTCTTTCTAAAATGATCTGCCGAAATTGTTGCCACCCCTATTACTAGCCTGTTCAACCTCTCTTTCGTGTCGTCTGAGATTCCCAAAGATTGGAAAGCAGCTGCGGTCATCCCCCTCTTCAAAGGGGGGGACACTCTTGACCCAAACTGCTACAGTGCTACTCTTGACTACAGTGCTACTCTTGCTACAACTGCTACTCTTGACCCAAACTGCTATATCTATCCTACCGTGCCTTTCTAAGGTCTTCGAAAGCCAAGTCAACAAACAGATTACCGACCATTTCGAATCTCACCATACCTTCTCTGCTATGCAATCTGGTTTCAGAGCTGGTCATGGGTGCACCTCAGCCACGCTCAAGGTCCTAAACGATATCTTAACCGCCATCGATAAGAAACATTACTGTGCAGCCGTATTCATTGATCTGGCCAAGGCTTTCGACTCTGTCAATCACCACATCCTCATCGGCAGACTCGACAGCCTTGGTTTCTCAAATAATTGCCTCGCCTGGTTCACCAACTACTTCTCTGATAGAGTTCAGTGTGTCAAATCGGAGGGTCTGCTGTCCGGACCTCTGGCAGTCTCTATGGGGGTGCCACAGGGTTCAATTCTTGGACCGACTCTCTTCTCTGTATACATCAATGAGGTCGCTCTTGCTGCTGGTGAGTCCCTGATCCACCTCTACGCAGACGACACCATTCTGTATACTTCCGGCCCTTCTTTGGACACTGTGTTAACAACCCTCCAGGCAAGCTTCAATGCCACACAACTCTCCTTCTGTGGCCTCCAATTGCTCTTAAATACAAGTAAAACTAAATGCATGCTCTTCAACCGATCGCTACCTGCACCTACCAGCCTGTCCAACATCACTACTCTGGACGGCTCTGACTTAGAATACGTGGACAACTACAAATACTTAGGTGTCTGGTTAGACTGTAAACTCTCCTTCCAGACCCATATCAAACATCTCCAATCCAAAGTTAAATCTAGAATTGGCTTCCTATTTCGCAACAAAGCATCCTTCACTCATGCTGCCAAACATACCCTTGTAAAACTGACCATCCTACCAGTCCTCGACTTTGGCGATGTTATTTACAAAATAGCATCCAATACCCTACTCAACAAATTGGATGCAGTCTATCACAGTGCAATCCGTTTTATCACCAAAGCCCCATATACTACCGACCATTGCGACCTATACGCTCTCGTTGGCTGGCCCTCGCTTCATACTCGTCGCCAAACCCACTGGCTCCATGTCATCTACAAGACCCTGCTAGGTAAAGTCCCCCCTTATCTCAACTCGCTGGTCACCATAGCATCTCCCACCTGTAGCACACGCTCCAGCAGGTATATCTCTCTAGTCACCCCCAAAACCAATTCTTTCTTTGGCCGCCTCTCCTTCCAGTTCTCTGCTGCCAATGACTGGAACGAACTACAAAAATCTCTGAAACTGGAAACACTTATCTCCCTCACTAGCTTTAAGCACCAACTGTCAGAGCAGCTCACAGATTACTGCACCTGTACATAGCCCACCTATAATTTAGCCCAAACAACTACCTCTTTCCCAACTGTATTTAATTTCAATTTATTTATTTATTTTGCTCCTTTGCACCCCATTATTTTTATTTCTACTTTGCACATTCTTCCATTGCAAAACTACCATTCCAGTGTTTTACTTGCTATATTGTATTTACTTTGCCACCATGGCCTTTTTTGCCTTTACCTCCCTTCTCACCTCATTTGCTCACATTGTATATAGACTTGTTTATACTGTATTATTGACTGTATGTTTGTTTTACTCCATGTGTAACTCTGTGTCGTTGTATCTGTCGAACTGCTTTGCTTTATCTTGGCCAGGTCGCAATTGTAAATGAGAACTTGTTCTCAACTTGCCTACCTGGTTAAATAAAGGTAAAATAAATAAATAAATAAAATAATCGGTCGACCTCTAGTACCTACACATTATTACATGTGGACCATATACATAAACACTCACAGAAGGGCTTCCTACGTATTCATACAGACATGGATGTGCAAATATATACACACAACATAGAGAACACTCACACACACACACACACACAGACCCAAGTCAATTGACATCCCCACTCTCTGCCCACAAGGCACTTCTCTCACTCACTCACTCAATGCTGTAGGTCCGGTAGGGCTTATTATAATTTTTTTTTCTCTGTTTGGACAGATGCTCTGGGATGTGTTGCTCCGTCGTTCCCCTGTCTATAAATGTGCTGAGTGGTGCGGCGGCGAGTTAGACACTCTGCTGGAGATCTGACTCATGTTGTACTGGAGTCTGATACAATAGCTGCTGTGTTTCCCTTGTTATCCCCTCTTCTCCCCCAGGGCATACCTAGGAATGTGTACAGGGCTTTCTTAAGCAGACCAATTTATACCAGCATGCATTAAGTACATGCAGACACATGGACACCTTACTTGGAATACTCTCAAATGGACACGCACATCCCATGGGGCCATTTGGCCCCTGCTAAAAGAACAGAATGACTTGTCATGAAGCTGTACCATTCCAGAGAGAACATTGCTGGGCACTGTCCATCCAGTTCATCAGTAGAGAGAGTGCGTTCAGAAAGTATTCAGACCCCTTGACTTTTTCCACATTTTGTTACGTTACAGCCTTATTCTAAAATGAATTACATTGTTTTTTCCCTCGCATCAATCTACACAATACCCTATAATGACAAAGCAAAAACAGGGTTTTAGACATTTTTGCACATAAAAAAATAAATTATATTACATTTACATAAATATTCTTTATTTATTTTATTTTATTTTTTACTCAGTACTTTGTTGAAGCACCTTTGGCAGCGATTACAGCCTCAAGTCTTTTTGGGTATGACGCTACAAGCTTCACACACCGGTATTTGGGGAGTTTCTCCCTTCTCTGCAGATCCTCTCAAGCTCTGTCAGGTTGGTTGTTTTCAGGTCTCTCCAGAGATGTTCGATTGTGTTCAAGTCCGGGCTCTGGCTGGGCCGCTCAAGGACATTGAGACTTGTCCCGAAGCCACTCCTTCGTTGTCTTGGCTGTGTGCTTAGGGTCCTTGTCCTGTTGGAAGGTGAACCTTCACTACAGTCTGAGGTCCTGAGTGCTCTAGAGCGTATTTTCATCAAGGATCTCTCTGTACTTTGCTCTGTTCATCTTTCCCTCGATCCTGACTAGTCTCCCAGTCCCTGCCACTGAAAACTACCCCACAGCATGATGTTGCCACCACCATGCTTCACCGTAGGTATGGTGCCAGGTTTCCTCCAGATGTGACACTTGGCATTCAGGCCAAGAGTTCAACCTTGGTTTCATCAGACCAGAGAATCTTGTTTCTCATGGTCAGTCCTTGAGGTGCCTTTTGGCAAACTCCAAGTGGGCTGCCATGTGCCTTTTTACTGAGGAGTTGCTTCCATCTGGCCACTCTACCATAATGGCCTGATTTTAATTACATTTGCAAACATTTCTAAAACCAGTTTTAAGCTTTGTTATTATGGGGTATTGTGTGTAAATTGAGGAAACATTTTTTATTTAATTTTCGTAAAAGGCTGTAATGTAACTATGTGGGAAAAGGGAAGGAGTCTGAATACTCTCCGAATGCAATGTATATAGCTGGTCTGTTCTAACACGGAGCACTTTGTGTCTAATCACCCTAAGAAGCTTATTGATGAGGGAACACTTCTCTGTGTGATTTAGGGAGTCCTGGACACACTTTCTAATTTGAGTTGCTGGTCAAGCCAAGGTCTTGCATAAGCTGATTTATTAGTTGGCTCATAATGTCATCTCCCGGCCTTAGTATTGGCCAAGGAACGGAATGTTCCTTAAGTGGGGTTGATTGAACGTGCAGAGTTTCTATATCCTTAGAGGCCCACGTAGGGAACCAAATGTCCCCAAATGGTAATTTCTTGTAACAATAAATCGGAAAATGAAACCAATTGATCAGCTCAATCAATTTAAATGATAGGATTGATTTTCATGTGTTGCCATGGTTTAGGCATCTGTCAGTTTGTGGTAGTTGTCAGCTAAAGGTTTAGTCTTATTTTGACCCTGACATTGTAGCAACATTGTTCCCAGTCCAGATATTGATGGTCTCTGGTTCTCAGGTCTGGAGAGAATGATGTGGAGTTCAGTGGGAACCTGGAGATGGAGGAGGGAGAACTGCCTGACGATGTGGCAGGGGCAGCAGGTAACCTCCTCCTCCACTTTGTCTCTCTCTCTACTCCCTCCCTTTTCTTTCTATCCCCTTCTCTCACCCTTTCTGTATGCCATCTTGCTCTCCTCGTTTTGATCTAGTTATCTCTATCTCACTCATCAGATCTCTCTTTACTTTGTGTTTTAGTGTAATGGGGCTTAAAGACGATGACTCATTGTCAGTGTGATGACTTGTCATGGGTGCTGATGTGGAACGTTTTAAGTGTGTTGTGTGGAAAGGTGGTAGCTTCAGTGGATTAAAACGCAACCAAAGGGGAGTGTAAAGGGCTGCATAACAATGCTTAGATTTGCATGCATGAAGTGTGTCCTGTTAGAAGCCTACTCTTCAGTACTTTGATAACTGATTTCAACTTTAGCAATTCAGAATTGGCCGCCCTTAAGCTCTGACATGTTGGCTGTCTCTTTTACTTACTGACTCTCTCCTTTGAAAGGAAAATATCCATAATGCCCCATATTGGTTTATTTACATTTATTCATTAAACATTGGCTGCAAAGTGGATTATTGTCCCCGCTGCCATTTCCAATCTCTGATTTCTCCCCTTCTCAAATGCTCATTGTATGCAGACCTTAATGATTTTTCTACTGCTCTCTCATAGCTGTTTTTATTTTTATTTTACCTTTTATTTAACTAGGCAAGTCAGTTATGAACACATTCTTATTTTCAATGACAGCCTAAGAACAGTGGGTTAACTACCTTGTTCAGGGGCAGAACGACAGATTTTTACCTTGTCAGCTTGGGGATTCAATTTCGCAGCCTTTCGGTTACTAGTCCAACACTCTAACCACAAGGCTACCTGCTGCCACTATGACATGGCTAGAGTTTGTGGAGGAGTTATCTTGTCTGAAATGGGCCTACTGTAACTCATAATGGAGCGTGAGCTGTTGAGCAGCCACAGCGCTCCTCTGTGTGATAAACCTAGTAAATAAAGATGTCCTTTTGCAACTAGTATTCATTATGCCCTGTTCCAAACTTATTCAAAGCGTCAGTTGACTCATCCAGTATAGTTCACTTTTGGTCTCCAATTCCCCTTTGCAACTGTCTCCTCACCGTTGTATCTCTGAACATACCTCTGACTCTCCCCTGTCTCTCCCAGGAGGCTCTAACCATGGGGCCAGGTGTCTGAGGCGTGGTGGAGGTCTCTCATCCGCTGGCAGCAACAACAGTCTGCTGGAGATTGACCCAGTCATCCTCATCCAGCTACTGGACCTGAAGGAACACAGCAACGTGGAGTCACTATGGGGCCTTCAGCCCAGACCCCCTGCTTCCCTGTTGCACAGCCAAGGTAGGTGGTCTCTCTCACAGCGTATCCGGTGTATGTGACAATGCAAAAAAAAAAATCCTACTCTGTACTGTGTAGCCAAGCTAGGGCACAGTCACAAACATTAGGACAAGTGCTAATAGCCACTTAATCTCTTCATCGTGCTTGTCCCTCTCCTCTATACCTCTCTTCAGTCCAAATCCACTCCAGAAAGGACCGGGGCGAGCGCCGGCCTCAGGCAGTGAGGAGGGGAGCCCCAGACTCAGGGGTCCTGATCCGGCTCAAGGCCCAGATGGCTGAGGTGCGCAGTAAGATGACGGATGTCAAGTTTCAGCTGGAGGCGCGGGGGGAGGCCAGGGTAGGACCCTCTGGCAGAGCCACAGGTGAACAGGGGCCCTCTTACCATGCAGACTCAGACCTAGGGCCCAGCAGAAAGTCCACAGAGTTGGATCTGATTGGGAAAGGACCTGGGGCCTCCAGACACTGTCGCTCTGGTGAGTGGTGCTCAGGATTGGGGAGTAACAGATTACGTGTAAAATATCTTTGACACCTTTTCTGTTTTCTCAATGACATTCAAATTAGCGTTGAAAAAAAGGGCAAGTTTAAGTTTGTTCCACCTGAGCAAGTCTGACCACAAGTCAGAGACCACTATGATGACACACCAAATGTGTTGGTGGATCACAGGAAAAGAGCAGGAATAGGCTTTTGTAGGCTACAGTCCAAGTTATGTCTTACAATGGTGCGACTGCTGTCGGGATCCAAAGATTATCCAATTTGAATAAACACTTGGAGGTAAGGATGACCGCAGTGGTCTGGCCTACGGGCAATACGTATATCACTTATTATTGATAACTACATGGAGCATTGATGTGAATCACACTGCTGCTCTCTTATTTAACTATACTGAACAAAAATATAAAGTTAATATGCAACGATTTCAAAGATTTTATTGAGTTACAGTTTATATATGAATATCGGTCCATTTAAATAAATTCATTAGGCCTTAATCTATGGATTTCACATGACTGGGAATACAGATATGCATCTGTTGATCACAGATACCTTAAAAAAAAAAAGTAGGGGTGTGGCTCAAAAAAACAGTCCGTATCTGGTGTGACCTCCATTTGCCTCATGCAGCATGACACCTCCTTTTGTATAGAGTTGATCGTGGCCTGTGGAATGTTGTCCCACTCCTCTTCAATGGCTGTGCGAAGTTGCTGGATATTGGCGGGAACTGGAACACACTGTCGTACACTTAGATCCAGAGCATCCCAAACATGCTCAATGGGTGACATGTCTGGTAAGTCTGCAGGCCATGGAAGAACTGGGACGTTTTCAGCTTCCAGGAATTGTGTACAGATTCTTGCGACATGGGGCTGTGCATTATCATGCTGAAACATGAGGTGATGATGGGGGGATGAATGGCACGCAATGGGCCTCAAGATCTCGTCACGGTATCTCTGTGCATTCAACTTGCCATCGATAAAATGCAATTGTGTTCGTTGTCCGTAGCTTATGCCTGCCCATACCATAATCCCACAACATTGACATCGGTTGTGAGGCCTGTTGGACGTACAGCCAATTTCTCTAAAACGATGTTGGAGGTGGTTTCGGTCGAGAAATTAACATTACATTCTCTGGTAACATCTCAGGTGGACATTCCTGCAGCCAGCATGCCAATTGCACGCTCCCTCAACTTGAGACATATGTGGCATTATGTTGTGGGGCAGAACTGGACATTTTAGTGGCCTTTTGGTGTCCCCAGTTAAGTTTACAATTTTGGACAGGTAACTGTAACTGATTACATTTAGAAAGTAACTTACCCAACCCTGTTGGTGCTATACACCTTCACTGTACACAATACATCCTACAATCTGTGGAATTGAATAGCATTTCACAGCACTTTCTACGGTTGACTCTAAACAGCCAATGGGGAGCTATCGACTGCTCAGTCAGATGTTCATCCGACTGTGGTTTGTGTGGCAGGAGGGAAGAAGGCCTTGTCTCCCAAGCAGGAGGGCAGCAGGCTGGGCCTGAGAAGAGCTACAGACGGAGTGGAGAAGGAGTCAAGAGGCCAGAGCGGTGAAGAGTTGTCCAGTGATCAAAGCCTCTTCCCCAGGGACACCCCCAATGGATCAGAAGGTCAGTAGTAAACCCAGGTAGAGGTTGGGTTAGCAGGGTTTAGACCTACACCAGTGATGACACACCGCCATGGCTCCACCTAAGTACCCAAATGTATGGTTGTCACGTGTCACACTAATTTGTAAAACATTCATGCAATGCACCAAAAGCGAATGACTTCTGACTGACCAGTGTTTCCCTGTGCTGTGTCATACTGTAGGAGCCCTGAAGCCACACAGCGTGCACAGCTCCCCTCCTTCTCTGGGCAGCTCATCGTCATGCTACGACAGCAAGCCCTGCATTTCCAAACACGACCAGGAGCAGCTCTACGGGGCCGACCTGTACGCTCTGGGGGGCCTCAATGGCATCTCCACCTCCACCATAGCACGACCCAGGACCCAGCCCATGGGGTAAGACTATATCACCCTGTTCCTAAATCTAACCCTAGCCCTTATGCATTAGTGGCGATTCCGTTACATTTTCCCACTTCAAAAACAAAGTTTTTCTATAGTTCAGGTGCTTGGAGAAGGGCACATGATAATTGGAAAGTATACTTGACAATTGAGAAAATTATCTCCCTTTTAAACCAATGTTTTGGTCATTATTTATCAAGTGTTTAACCCCTGCCAAAGCCTCTCCAATTTAACCATTTGTTTTAGGTCTTTATATTTGTTTTGAGCCACAGTGATACTATTTGTTTTATTACTTTACTGTGCCAACCTATTTGGACAACTGCTGATCTAGCAAACTAGACTGGAATTTATGCACCACCCTATTTTGGGATTAAATTGGTTTTCCCAATGGACAAAGCAGGGCTGAGAGAACTTTTCTCTAAACTGTTTTAGGTTTGAAATAGACCAGCAACTAGTGGTGAAATTATTAGCTTTCACTCTCTTGCCAAAAGTATCCCTACAGTACCTTTAGAAGGAAAGGAAGAAAATGATTCCCATGTGTATTGAAATCAATATCACTTGTGTTTTAAACAAATGGCAAATCAACCTCAACCTCCCTTAGGTCCGGCCTGCTGACGGACAGCTCTCTGGACTGTGACTTGGAGGAGACGGCTGAGGTCCGCCATTCACTGCTCTCCCTGGCAGAGGGACCCTCTTCACGCCCTGATGAAAGTGAGCCGTACTGCTCTAACCCCCCTCTTCCTTCACCTCTACCTCGACCCTCTATGGAGGAATGCTATTGTGACGGCAGTAAGGATTGAGCTCCACTTTTCATCTGTGGATAAAATATACTGTAATCTAATACCATACTGGAGGTAGAGTTAAAAGCTTCTTGGTGAAGGGAATTTTAAAGGATGTTTATTCTGCAGTTTTAGCCCAAATGATCTTGGGGATGAGTTGGTGTCTGTAGAGAGACAGAGAGGAGGTGTCTATTCTGCCCTGTGCAGGATGAGCTGTGCTCTTGGCGGTGATGGTGTTTCCCTTACCTCGGAGATGCCGCTATATTGGTCTTGGTGGTTCCCCCACTCTGTTACATGTACCTTTTCTCCCTCTTTCTATCTTTCTGCTGTTTTCCTTTCTGTCTGTCCGGCCCCCTCTTTTGTTGACCTATGTGCCCTTTCTCTCCTTTTTCTGTTTGCCTCTCTCGTTCTCTCTCCCACTCTGTCACTCTGATTTCCCTTATCCTTTGTGTCCCCGTTCTTTCTGTCTGTCAGGTCATCTTGTCCATAAACAGACGGTGGTGCTGCTGCCAGGTATGAGCAGTGACAGTGAGATCGACTGTGACACGGAGAACGAAGATGAGGTGGTGGCCCTGGAGGCTGGAGACTGTCGCTATGATGCCCAGTCACTGCCCTGTGCAGGTCAATATTGTTACCTGCCACACACATATATATATGTATGTATGTATGTATGTATGTATGTATGTATATATATATATATATATATATACACACACACATACACACACACACACACACACAGTGCCTTGCGAAAGTATTCGGTCCCCTTGAACTATGCGACCTTTTGCCACATTTCAGGCTTCAAACATAAAGATATAAAACTGTATTTTTTTGTGAAGAATCAACAACAAGTGGGACACAATCATGAAGGGGAACGACATTTATTGGATATTTCAAACTTTTTTAACAAATCAAAAACTGAAAAATTGGGCATGCAAAATTATTCAGCCCCTTTACTTTCAGTGCAGCAAACTCTCTCCAGAAGTTCAGTGAGGATCTCTGAATGATCCAATGTTGACCTAAATGACTAATGATGATAAATACAATCCACCTGTGTGTAATCAAGTCTCTGTATAAATGCACCTGCACTGTGATAGTCTCAGAGGTCCGTTAAAAGCGCAGAGAGCATCATGAAGAACAAGGAACACACCAGACAGGTCCGAGATACTGTTGTGAAGAAGTTTAAAGCCGGATTTGGATACAAAAAGATTTCCCAAGCTTTAAACATCCCAAGGAGCACTGTGCAAGCGATAATATTGAAATGGAAGGAGTATCAGACCACTGCAAATCTACCAAGACCTGGCCGTCCCTCTAAACTTTCAGCTCATACAAGGAGAAGACTGATCAGAGATGCAGCCAAGAGGCCCATGATCACTCTGGATGAACTGCAGAGATCTACAGCTGAGGTGGGAGACTCTGTCCATAGGACAACAATCAGTTGTATATTGCACAAATCTGGCCTTTATGGAAGAGTGGCAAGAAGAAAGCCATTTCTTAAAGATATCCATAAAAAGTGTTGTTTTAAAGTTTGCCACAAGCCACCTGGGAGACACACCAAACGTGTGGAAGAAGGTGCTCTGGTCAGATGAAACCAAAATTGAACTTTTTGGCAACAATGCAAAATGTTATGTTTGGCATAAAAGCAACACAGCTCATCACCCTGGACACACCATCCCCACTGTCAAACATGGTGGTGGCAGCATCATGGTTTGGGCCTGCTTTTCTTCAGCAGGGACAGGGAAGATGGTTAAAATTGATGGGAAGATGGATGGAGCCAAATACAGGACCATTCTGGAAGAAAACCTGATGGAGTCTGCAAAAGACCTGAGACTGGGACGGAGATTTGTCTTCCAACAAGACAATGATCCAAAACATAAAGCAAAATCTACAATGGAATGGTTCAAAAATAAACACATCCAGGTGTTAGAATGGCCAAGTCAAAGTCCAGACCTGAATCCAATCGAGAATCTGTGGAAAGAACTGAAAACTGCTGTTCACAAATGCTCTCCATCCAACCTCACTGAGCTCGAGCTGTTTTGCAAGGAGGAATGGGAAAAAATTTCAGTCTCTCGATGTGCAAAACTGATAGACATACCCCAAGCGACTTACAGCTGTAATCGCAGCAAAAGGTGGCGCTACAAAGTATTAACTTAAGGGAGCTGAATAATTTTGCACGCCCAATTTTTCAGTTTTTGATTTGTTAAAAAAGTTTGAAATATCCAATAAATGTCGTTCCACTTCATGATTGTGTCCCACTTGTTGTTGATTCTTCACAAAAAAATACAGTTTTATATCTTTATGTTTGAAGCCTGAAATGTGGCAAAAGGTCGCAAAGTTCAAGGGGGCCGAATACTTTCGCAAGGCACTGTGTGTGTGTATGTGTGTATATATATGTGTGTGTGTGTGTGTGTGTGTGTGTGTAACCCCTTCACACAAACACTTAAACACACATACATTAGTGTGGGATCTCATTTCTGCACACTTAACACATTTTAGCCTCAAATCAGCTTCCCAGTACCATGGAAGGAAATGAATGCTAAGCTCAGTGTTTTAAATGCTTCTGTTCTTTCCTCCCAGGGGCCCAGTTGAACTCTGACGACCTGTGCTTCAGCACAGGAGAGAACACCGAGAGGTGATTCCCCTCCAACATGGCCTCCACAGCTGGTCTAAACAGTGGCCATCGCCATATGGGCACTGGAGAGTAGTGTATATAACTTTAATGTACACAAGCACTTGTGCAGACACTTGCATGCAGTCATTCTAGTCACCGGCAACCCCAAATGCAATGAGAATGCTACAACTCACTAAGTGAGCACCTTGATGATGACTGCAAAATATGTAAATATATTTGATCACTTTTATTAATCTCCATTTATATTTAAATGTAAATTGGATTAAATATGAGTTAGAATGGGGCAAGGAACAATATATTTGCGAGAGACATTCTTTAGGCTGTCGTTGTGAAAAGTAAAATCGTAACATGTTATCATATGTAACTAACCTCATGGTTGATGTTTGCAACGTCTAAATACTCCGATTGGGCTTTGGTCTGGACATCGATTGGGCTTTGGTCTGGACATCGATTGGGCTTTGGTCTGGACATCGATTGGGCTTTGGTGAATTTAGAGAATTAATTACAGTACACCTGCTTCACAACAGAAAGAGAACCTTAAAATCTCTCTGCCTTTCTGATTCAATGAGGTGCTATTGATGTGTTTGTGTGGAGGAGCACAGTCAGGCAGGCATCACACAGTGCTGTAATGAACACCCCATTCTTGAAAACAGTCTGAACGAACGCCTTGAAGTGGACGCATTTAGTACCTTTATTCCTGTTTCACCATTGATTTAAAACTTGTTAGGAAGTCCCTTTCTGTGCAAATCGTATCATTGCAAACTACTGTATTTCGTCTGCTAGTCCCGGTAGATTGGAGTTGCTTTCCCCCCAGTAAATCTTTCAGAACAAGAACCAATTTTTCTGCTGTGTAGACACATTGAAGGATGTATCAATGGTACGTCCTTCTCTGGCATGTGTAAGAGATTGCTACCTTCTGAATGTGTATTGAGTAGTTTCTTAGTAGAAAATTAGGCAAGACTCTTGTTCACCGTAGCGGATTTTGCCTGACTTGATGATTCACACTGAACTTTCTTGGTTGACAGTCTGGGCTTCAAGTGCTTTTTAACCTTGTCTCGTAATTAAACATCAAAGCTGATGTACCTTATCCGTACATACAGGGTTCTTTCTTTCACCAGTAAGTGTTTTCTGCAGCCCTTGTCAAGTCAAGATGAGCTCTGTAACATAGGCATGTATGTAGGTGGTGGTTTTGAGTTTTCTGCGCTGCTATCTCAACTCTTTTTCTGTATTGTGTGCGCAACTTCTGCTCGTCTTTGAAAAAATGGGTCCATGCAAATTCACACATTTTGACTTCTATGAAGCAGATATAATTTTGTTTTTCAACTTGGTGGATTCCTTTCTCTTTTCAAAAAATGGATCAAAATGTCACATTCCGTCGTCTTGATTCTAGATTATTTTATTTTGCTTGTTCTGGGCAAAATTTGACCAAGACAATATTTGGAAAGTCATTTGTTTGACAGAGACATGTGTAAATAAGTGTTTGTTTTGTAGAAAGGCTTCCCAACAGTGATGTGAAGTGTTCTGTTCTTTAAAGCATGTCATTGGAGCAATTTTCTTTCAATATCCTTTTTTGCCCATCAGAGGGTGCCATCTCTTCCTTGTAGTTGAGCTTTGCTGTGTGACCGTGGACCATTTTATTTACACAGTAACATTTTATTATTTTCAACCCTTGAAAAGCAGTCTGACGACCACACTAGCATCCACATGGACATCATAGCAGAAACTGTACTCTTTGTACCATGGAGAACAATGAACACTGGCAAAGACTTTCTTCATTGAAATGTACACTGAAGAGGTGACCCAACTGAATTGGTAAACATTTCTATCTCTTGAAAGGGAGATGTGTAAGATGTCTCAAAGTATTCTGGTGTGCATTGACTAATAAGGAAATATGATCTAAATGCCTGAATGGAGAGCTCAGTGGTTTACACTATAAATATCTTCCTTCCGCTGTAGGATGCCTGATGTTTACCCCCAGCTGCACAGCCTCCTAATGTTCCATCATGTGTGCCTAAAACTGCATGGCTTCAATGGAGTTGAACAGGCAGACGGAGGGTGGACAATATGCTTTAAACCTCTTATTGTGCCCTTGTATATACAGCTCCAGATTAATCCTGATATGGTCTAATTGTATCTATTTCACTGTCAGTTCACTATGCACATTTCTGTTTGTGCCCAGGTTTTAGCTGTGTGTTTGTCTGAGTGGGAAAGGGCTGACTTAGGTACTAGAAAGAGGGTGATTCGATGGTTTCAAGTGTTCATGCTTTCCTTTGTGTCTACCATGAGTGTTTTATTTTATATTGTCCCAGAATGCAGTGGGATTTTTATTTGTTGGGTATGTGTCATTTTTTGTTGTAACTAATAGAATATGACATTTAACAAATAAAATATTTTATGGTTTCTTGAAACTGAATGTGTGTTACCTAAATATGGAAATACTTATGAAATGGCTGAATTTGTTACAATGAAAATCCTGCTTTTGTTTTATCCAACATCAACTGTATGAGAGCTCCATTGCAGATGAGGGGTAACTCCCACTGTTGTGGTTGCCTCCACGTCTCTTGAGGTCTGCATTGTATAGGAGGGTGGATGGTAGGGGCTTAGTGTGCCAGGTTGGCGTGGTTAGAGATTGAGCTCAACAGAGATTACTTGAGTGAAAGTTGGCACTTGCCATGTCCTGCTTGCATCCGGCCAGCACCAACTCTTCCCTCTTTCAGAAGGCCACCATGCCAAGAAGCGGGGCTTGATTTAGGAGGATTGGAGAGGACATGCTGCACATTAGTCCGCAGTGCAGAAAGCCCCGTAGGAATTGACATGACTCAAGTTACTGTTATCCTACTACAGGTAAATAGTCTGTTTAGCAGGTTTCCCTCATCCCATTTCTAACCACCCCATAATGTTGTATATGTATTCACATTACCAACATATGTAATGTGTAACGAAGCTACTTCAAAGTGCCATAACTAGTGCTCCACTTCATACCAATGTTTTCTTGGGTAATTGCTCCTCATGAATAAGTTGTTTTGAACTGCTGATGGATTTGAACAGCTTTCTAGGTCTAAGCCATTTTGGTTAGTGTGTTGTCAATAAGGCCACAATGTACAGGTCATAATGTACCCTGTAATGTCTCCTCCCATCCATGTTATGATAGTTTTTATTATCTGTTAAGTGCCTCAGCTCTTCCACTGAAAATGTCCATATTGTAATCCCCCTTTTCCTTAGCCCTGATTTCACTCAAACTAGAACAGCAGATCAAATGCATCCAGATTAAGGCCTTGATCAGATCAAGTGTTAACCGGCGATAGCTGACACATGCATAGCTTTGTTTTGGCGGTGTTGGAGTAACCGCGATAGAGCTGTCAAAACAGTTAGCAGCTGCTCTTGTGATCATTGTCACAATGTCACACCCACCCATTTACATTAGAACAGGGTTGTCAAACCCACTCCATGGAGGGCCTAGTGTCTGTCTAGACAACTGTGAGGGGAGTTCTTTACTAATTAGTGACCTTAATTCATCAAGTATAAGGGAGGAGTGAACCTGCAGACACTCGAACCTCAGTGGAATGAGTTTGACACGTGTGTTAGAAGATCAGAACAAAGTGTAGACTATAGAAATAATGACGCTCAAATTGAAAATAATGACTATTTCTATCAGCCTAATCAAGATATCGATTACATCTCACATTTTAGTGTTCAAACTTGTAAACAATGTTGCATGGGATTTATCTTAATGCAACTCCGTGCTGCCAATGGCAATGTCCACTTTAGGTATAATGCTGGGAGCCGCTTGTGGATTTGACAACTCTAACACAGTTCCACCTCCGACACCATCAAAACAACCGCTATGCGGGTGTCAGCTAGGGCGGATCTGATAGAATCTAGCCATAAGTGTTGAGCTGATTTAGTTTTTATAGCAACAGGAGTCTGTTAACTTCCAAGCAAAGCAGCTATGACAGTGTTTTGTGTAATGCCAGACTCCATTAGAGTAGTCCCCATTTCAGCCTTCAATTAATGTCCCTCTCACAACACTACATCTTCCACCCTTATTTGCAGGCTCCCAGAAAGCACTCCCCTAAATGAGAAAATGGGTCTATTTGGTCTGATGCCCTGAATGTCCCTTAATCGATCACTAGTGTGACATAGATTAAAGCCATGGCTTTTCCTGTGGGGGTGACTCTCGATTACATTTGGAACACGCAATCTTCTGTGAAACCTGGTGGATATTAACGCTCACTCATTTGTTATGTCAGACGCTAAACTGCTCCAGATATGGTCACGGTCATAGTAATTAAGTTTTGTGTGTGTGTCCTCAAGCTGATGAACAACAGCAGGGATTTACTCTCCTCATTATTTGTATGTGTGCCTTAAACCCTGCAGCAAGAAAGGCCATGAGCAAAAGCTCAGCTGTGGTGCCGCTACATAATGTCAAATGTTTGAATCAGCAGGTATATCCCTGCATTTCCATCAGTAAATAGTACACCATGTGCTATGTGGAGCACAAACGTACTTAGTAAGTCTGAAAAGCTGTTTCTGAAATTCAGTTGTAATTTGTGAAGTGTTCTTGACGTAGAATGCTTTAAAAAAAAAAAAAGGTACACAAATAAGTAATGATGATGAATGTTATGCCAGAGAAAAGATAAATGGACATCTGACTGCACACCATTCATTCCACCTGGTGGGTGAAATAAAAACATTGCAATGTTTCCGTTTCTCTGCTTGGATGTTAACAAGGAAGTGCCCTCTTCGTTTTCCAGTATATTTTATTAAAATGCTGTAGGGATGGCAAGCTATCTTAAGAATGCTTGACACACTTTACAGGGTGCTGGCAATTACCTAAACTGTGAACACTAGCCATCGTGTACATACATGGGCATACGCGCATATCACCACAGGACAGTTGGAGGCCTTGATTAAAAATAATCTTGGTAGTTAATTAAATATGGCTGTTCTCAAGCTAGGGTCTAAGCTTGACAGGTGGAGGCTAAGGACACTAATTAAGTCTCCTGGCTCTCTAAGTGGAGCCACTGGAGTCTCGACAAGAGTACAGCACACAGCTGAGGGTTTACACACACACACACACGTTTGGGAGAATTCCATAGGCCTAATTATAGTCCATCTGGTTGTACAAGAGGTCAAATAAAACTCATCAGACAAAATACTTGGTTTAATCTTTATACATTATACTAGTCACCAGTTCAGATACACACACATGTTTATATTACGAGAAGAACACAGAAAATACAGATACTGAAACTTTTTACTGGTTTACCTAACCTGCAGGTTGGGGAACAGCTGGTCATGGGTTTGTCTTCAGGGATGCCTGGTGTACAGAGTTTGAACCGCCCTGTGAGAGGAGGCTGGCCAAGCTTAGAGACACTGGGCTGGATTCAATCCATATCACAGAGGTATTGCGTTACAGCGTTATTGAAATTTAAAGGCAATGTTCCCATGTTAGTGGAAACTGCATTCACAGTAAACAATGCATTTGTCGGCTCAATCGGAAATTACCTTTACATTTCTATTGTGCGATCTGTAACATTTCAGTTATACAGATTGAATAGAGCCCTTTGTTGTGTTTCTCATTGGGACTAATTCAATTTAGCCACCAAACATATTAGTGTACAGCGACAACTGTCCAAGGGGTACATCATAGATTGTCCCATACTACCATCGAGCAGAAGTAAAGTGGTGTGTGCTCATGTCAATGTGAGCACTGGTAAGAGTTTAGGAGGGTGGCTGTTGTTAGTTTGATCTGGCTCTAGCGCTGCCTTTCTCAGTGAAGACAAACCCTGAGAGAGCCTTTCCACGCGCGACTCATAAAGATTCATTATTGCTTACAGGAACAAAGCGTTTTGTGGACACAGTGCAGAGTCATGAGAGCAATTGAGTGACATAGGAAAGGGAAGGGGAGAGAGGGGAAGAGACCTGAACTGTGTGGTCTTTTACTATCATCAGGGAAAGTGTCATACTGGTATGGGGGGGTCCTTTGTACCGCAGCAGTGGGTGAGAAAGAGAAGAACTGTGGGTTAAGCGAGCCAGCAAGTTTAGCTGAAGAACTATAGAATTCGATTTTCTGTTTATGGCTTGGTTAAGGTTCAGCATCTTACAAACGACTGAAGCTATCAAAGACTGTGAAGGGGTGACCATTTTGACATTTTAGTGGATGGTCCTTGAGGAGCATTTAAATTCCCATGTTCCCTTGTCACTCAAGCACTGCTAACGTATACGACTCTCCTTCCAAAGGTGTCACTTGAACAGTACAGTACATTGCTGGGGGCTGTGAAGCTTGATATCAACACAGAATATTGGTGATTTTATATAGCAGACGTATAAGACAGACCACATGCATACTCTCAACACGTACCCACACACATTCATACTTACATGTACATAATATGAATGTACTACTATTTCAATAAGCAATTGGTGCCCCGTGTGAGGAATGTTTGGGATGGGAAAGATGTGCACTTTTTTTTGTTCTCAAAAAGAAGCAGAAAGCTCCAAAAAGCAGGTGATGTGAGCGGGGCTGGGGGTGGGGCTGAGGTTAGGGAGACTCGGGGCATTTGATAACTACCTTTATATATTCAACTTTAAGGTTGTCTTTCATAATTGGTCAGAAAATGGCAATTGGTGTGGTCCGCTGTTCCGAGAGTCGAAATGCAGGTGTTGGTTACACAAAGAGAAAGATGCAGAAGCATGGGCATCTTTTAACCCGAAAGGCAGTGCGCTTATTCACATCCTGCTCCTTCAGAGTGGAACACCAGGATAGAATGCTCAGATTTGTGAGGATACGGTGGTAAGCTGATAAATTATATATTATTTCCTCTCCCACGATCAACAAAACACCTCCAGAATATTGTCTTCCAGGTGTACTGCATCCAGAAATGGTTTTCTTAACATCCACACAGGGAGCGTCGCTACAAGTCCAGAACACCACTACTGTCTCAGTCCTATTGGGCCATCTATGAAGGTCCCGGGAGGGCTCCATGTACATTCTACAACTGGAATACATTCTGCTCTCTGGAGATGCTTAATGGTGACTGTCCAAATGGCCTTCTGTAAATGACCACCATGCTTTTCATTGGGTAGGCCAGCAGGCGACCATTGACTAGTTGTTTCAGAGGAGCAGTAAGCAATAACAGTGATTGGGAACTGACTGACTGGCTGGGGGTGTTTCTCCGTGTCACTGAGGTGGTTTGGTCTCTTGTTTCCTGTGCCCTTGTCTCCTGCCCCTGGGAACTCAATGAGACTGGAGTGGGAGCCGGTGAGGTTTTTAAACAAAAGTATGGAAATGGCACAATGTGTTAGTAAAAGTTGAAAATGTCAGGAATGACACAAACAATTCCTGTTTTCTTAAGGGTATAAAGATGGGTTTTTCCAACAGCGAGAATTAACCTTCTTTGATAAATATTGAATGGTGGTTGCCTGGGTCAGGAGAGTGGAGGCACATTTTATAGAACCTAGTCATTGCTAGATAGCATTTACTATTTATTTATTTTTTAAACTTTTATTTAACTTGGCAAGTCAGTTAAGAAAACATTCTTATTTACAATGACGGCCTAGGAACAGTGTTATCTGCCTTGTTCAGGGGCAGAACAGATTTTTACCTTGTCAGCTCAGGGATTCAATCTAGCAACCTTCTGGTTACTAGTCCAATGCTCTAACCACTAGGCTACCTGCTGAAACTATGGAGTTTCAGAAAAAATACCATTTACATTTGAGAGGATAATGAGATTAAGATGAATTTACTATATTTGTCAAACCAGAGATGAAGACTTTGACATTGATCATGCTTATGCTCTATTGTTGTTAGTGAAATTATAAAGCAGCATAGTGATTGGTTAAGTAGCACATGTAAGTGATATTTTTTTATTTTATCTTTATTTTACTAGGCAAGTCAGTTAAGAACAAATTCTTATTTTCAATGACGGCCTAGGAACAGTAGGTTAACTGCCTGTTCAGGGGCAGAACGACAGATTTGTACCTTGTCAGCCCGGGGATTCGAACTTGCAACCTTTCGGTTACTAGTCCAACGCTCATGGGTCCGCATTGTAATGGGAAGCTTAGAAGGGACTTTGTCGACTGAGGCTCAAAATTCCCATCCATTTTTCTTTTTCAGGAAATGGTCTTAAGTGACAGATATTGAAGGCATATGTTCTGCTGCTTTGTCTTAACTATTCTGGCCCAGTAAGTCTTGCAATGCCTGATAGGGAACTTACTCACACCCAACCTGTTGGGAAGGACTTCTCGTCAATGAGAACACATCTTGTGTTTAGTGTTATGTAACCATCAATTTGACAGGCATAGCACGGACTGATTAATGTCTGCTCTTGGATGATGTCATCCCCAACATTATAAATAGAATATCATTTCTTAATAATATCCCCTTTTAGATGCCATTATCCTCTATTGTAACCCCATCTGGAATACATATCGGTCAATACATGTTGGATTTATTCAGGTAAGTGACCACTAATCTTATAATCCTGTATTAACTACTCCCATTTATGGAGATGGAGTGAGTGGATAATGTGTATTCCATTATGAATCTGAGAGTACAGTACAGTATGTGCTTGCAATATGGGCCAGGAGCAGTAAAATTGTTATGTCCGGCCTCCTGAATGGGGCTGTGTGGCTATGGGGAGGGGTAGGTGCATGTAGAGATGAACGGGCGGACGGACGGGGTGGTGCCAGTGTCCTGGATGGGGAGTTTATGATGGATGGATGAATGAATGACTGTAGTCAGATAAAGGAAGGGGCAGGAGAGAGAGGAGCTAGTGGAGATTATGTCACATCATCAGACTCTGCTGCTGTTGGGTAGGTGGGGGAGGGCCACCCCAGGCCTTCTCTCAGGGCAGCGCTGGGGGTAGGGCACACTACGGGTGGAGTGCAGCAGGCCTGGGAGCTCCCTGGGCGCTCGGCCCCAATCCCGGGACCACCACCCCCATCTGGGGCTCACGCACTCCATCCTCCGGGTGTGCCTCCCCGCGTAGCCAAACAGGGCGGCCGCCAGGGGCCATTGTCCATCTGAGCTGGGATCCTGGCAGGTGGGGACTCGGAGTTTAGGCCGGGGCTTGTGCCTGGAGCCCTTTAGCCCCTCTTCTAGACAGGGCAACCAGGCCGCGCCATGGCCCTCGGCAGGCATGAGGTTCTGGGTGAGGCCTAAGGACGGGGACGGGTGTGAGCTGGCCAGGGGGAGCCTGATCGGACCCTCCTCTCCCAGCGTGGGCCCCAGCAGGCCTAGGCTGGTTCTGTCCGTCAATGAGTCCATGCGGTCTTCATAGCCCAGGTCGGCTGGAGCCGAGCACTGCTGCAGGAAACAGTGACTCTTCCCCCCAACGTCCGCGGTGCCCCCGTCCTGGCATGCCATCTCCCCTTGCCCTTCCTCCTCCACCTCCTCATCCTCTATTTCCTCCCCTGCCCCCTCCTCCTCTCCCGGAGGGGGCGCGCGGAGGTCTCTAAGGAAGACCACAATGACGGAGATGTTGTCGCTGGAGCCAGCATCGCGGGCCGAGGCCACCAGCTTGTGGGCCACCATGGTGCTGTCGCCACTGTTCTCCGTCAGGTGGTCGCTGACCACACGCACCGCCTCATCAGGACTGACTGTGTCGTAGAAGCCGTCGCAGGCCAAGATCAGGTAGTCCTCCGTGCCGTCCAATGTGACTATGTGGTGGTCGGCATCGCCAGAGATGTAGGGCTTGTGCTCATTGTCGCCTGTCAATCACCAAGAGAAAGAGAGATAAGAAACGAGGGAAACAAATCATATATTGTAAAAAAATGTATCATTGAAACATTTGTCAAAGTGCTGAACAGCAACCTGGGCATAAACACCCCAAAGAGCTGAAAGCAATATCATTTGATATTTGATATTCCATGCTGCTGTTTCTGTCATGTCCACCATGCTATGCATCTGTTTTGAAATCAAGGTGGAGAAAAACAAATAATACATTTTAATTTAATAAATAATAATATAATATCTGCTGCTTGCCGCCTTTGCTTTTTGTTCAGCCTTTTGTGACTAATGTATTTATATAAACATGTAAATGAATATCAGTGTAGCAATATCTGTCCTCTCTCCTCTCCTGCATGCAGTAGGAAACAGTTCTAATGTAGCAGCTACAGTATTTCCTGTCGAGGAAGTGGTTGTTTTGATATCAGATTAGGGAAGCTTTAGGATTTGGGAACAGAAGGTCACAGTAGGGCTTCCTCACTAGCCACCACTAAAATAGCTACCGGGAAATAAGACTAGAAGCTAGCCTCAAGTTGCCTTGTGAATCAGTGCTTGAGGTCAATTAGAATTGAGGTCAGTGGTCTCCCGATTGGTGCAGTGATGTAAGACACTGCATCGCAGTGTTAGCTGTGCCACTAGAGATTTTGGGTTCGAGTCCAAGCTCTATCGCAGCCGGCTGCGACCGGGAGACCCATGGGGCAGCGAACAATTGGCCCAGCGTCGTCTGGGTTAGGGGAGGGTTTGGCCGGCAGGGATGTCCTTGTCCTATCGCGCACTAACGACTCCTGTGGCAGGGTGCAGTGCACGCTGACACGGTCGCCAGTTGTATGGTGTTTTCCTTTGACACATTGGTGCGGTTGGCTTCCGGGTTAAGTGGGCATTGTGTCAAGAAGTAGTGCGGCTTGGTTGGGTTGTGTTTCGGAGGACACACGGCTGTAACTATCTAATTGGATACCATGAAAAAGGGGTAAAAAAAAAAAAAAGGTCAGTTAACTGAAATTCCAAATCAATAATTGAAAAAAGTGCATCTAAGCTATTTAAAAATAAGAATCCCTTCCTGAATAGAATGACTTCAATTTGAAATGACCCCAACCCTGTTGTGTATGTGAATAGGTACAGGATGGATTCTAAGGCAGTCTTTACAGTCAATTCCTATGTTGATGCCAGTGATGTTGTAGTATTGGAGCTGTGAGATTATTCCATTAAGATTTAAATAGCTGCTGGGAAATCAGACTGGTTACGTACACTCGTGTATGCATATAGGTACAGGCAACCCCCACCCCCCACCTCTGGGTTGCTATTTGTCTCCCACTCAGCACTGTGTCAGCTGGCCCTTGGCTGTGGCCCATTAGACTCTGTCATGACCTCTCTGCTCTGGTGCTCGCATAATCACCCAAATAGTTTAGACTGATTATGGGCTCCTGCTAAGTATGCAGGCACACATACACACTCTCTGCAGGACACACCTACACGACATACTCCGACCCCTTGCTGACCTCTCAATTTTATCAACACTCTTCTCATTCACGCTGGCGGTGACCAAGGTAACACACACACACACACACACACACACACACACACCCTCCAACCAGAGGTGGTCCAGGGGGGACTCAGCAACAGACATGGTACAGCAGCTGCAGTCTGTATATTGTACTATATATGGTAATTGTATAAGGCAGAGGGTGATTGTTGGTGTACCTATGGCTCTGGATACGGACAGGCTGCCATTAACCCTCCATGTGCCGAACCAGATGACACAGCCTCCCAGAGCTTCAATACGCTTCTTCTCATCCTGTAGTGGGAGAGAGAAAGATGGTATTATGTATAACGGTATGTGCTTGTATATGTGACAGACATTGAACAGTGAACAGTAATTAAGTGAGTGTGTTTTGCGTGTGTGTCTGTGTGCATTACCTCTCTGTCAGGCTTATGAGGCTTCATCAGTTCCACGGCCTGGCCCTTCTTGACCAGCATGACCTGAGAGTCCCCCAGCCAGGCCACGTACAGGGTCCGCCCCCTCAGGAAGGTCACCACCCCCGTGGTGCCGCAGCGCAGGTTCTGTCACACACACACACACACATTTAGACATAAATACATGAGTGTACAGTAATAACTGTTTACTATGATTCACAGAAATGTTACATCTATTAGAAGCAAATTCTGAACAGTAATAACAAATGCTACAATACCAGTAGTATTGAAATGAAACCTTCAAGATTAATGTGGCCAATGTTTGAGCCCTTACCTCCATCTTAGCTTTCCGGATGAAGCGTTCGTCTGTGACTCTGAAGGCGCGACAAAGGGCCTCCCCTGGATCCTGGCTGAAGCACTCCTGGTGCACCATGTTGACGTGGAGGTGGTTGGCGGCATAGATGGCAGCGTCCACGCCCCCGTGGCCATCGAACACGGCGAAGAAGGCCTGCTCCTCCTGGTCCTGAAAACACACAGTGTAAGGTCAAAGGTTAAAACAGTATGACCTGCAATGTCAAATCAAATCAAATCAAATTTTATTTGTCACATACACATGGTTAGCAGATGTTAATGCGAGTGTAGCGAAATGCTTGTGCTTCTAGTTCCGACAATGCAGTAATAACCAACAAGTAATCTAACTAACAATTCCAAAACTACTGTCTTATACACAGTGTAAGGGGATATAGCTTCAATATTTCTTCCCTTCATTGGAGTCATCACTTGTTCTAACATGATGGTGATTCATGTATAGTGACTCTCATGCTTTGTAAACATCAGAGTATGAAGCAATGCAAAGCATTCATCTGTCCAATCTCAATTATCTTTACAACAAGGTTCCATAAACAAACTTAACTGGTCATAGTAAATTTAAATTACCATTGGGTATACAGCATAGTTGTGTGTCACTCTCGTGACGTTGTGCGTTTTCCATGAATGGCATGTGTAGTGCCTCGTCGCGAATATGCAAATCCAAATATAACCGGTTTGTGTCTCCACTCATCCATCTGCTTTAATTAACTGGGGTTTAATGCCAATTAGCCGGCTTACCCACCACTAGCACGTTTAATAGAACGAATAAACATTTGATCCGACAGAATAATTATCTCATTATATGAGGATCTTTGAGCTGGTGTGTCTGCCTGTCTGGGATGTCTCATTGGTCGGTTGGTTCAGAAGGGATGTGAGGGAATTATCCATAATCATTTGGAATGACTGGCAAACCAATAAGGATAGGATTTCAATGACATATCTGATTGACTCTGTGTGGCTCAGATAACATGCCATTATCAGCCTGGGGTGTGGTGTGTGTGTGTGTGTGTGTGTGTGTGTGTGTGTGTGTGTGTGTGTGTGTTTGTGTGTGTGGGCCAGAGGGAGCATGCTAGAGCACTATGGCCAATAATGCTATTAGAAGCATTTAATTCACTGGCAGCCACCTAATGTGCTATTATTTACTGCCCTCATTGGGGCTGTATTGGGAATAAGTTGGATAGTGGCGTTTTATTGATCTTCTCCCTATAGTGAAGTGAGATGGTAGCTTCCCTGCAGGGCATCTGGATTAGCCCACCGGGTTAGCCTACTGGGTTTACCCACTGGTAATCTGATCCTAGATCTGTGGTTAAAATCTTCTATCCTCATTAACCATGCTAGAGTGAACTGATCCTAGATCTATGGTTAAGGATGACTCTGTTCATGCTTACCTGTATGTTGAACTGATCCTAGACCTGTGGTTAATGACTACTATGTTCATGCTTACCTCTATGTTAAACTGATCCTAGACCTGTGGTTAATGACTACTCTGTTCATGCTTACCTGTATGTTGAAGAGAGTGTTGAAGTCGGGGATGACGATATGTTTGTCCTCCATCTTGCGGCGCATGTTTTTGATGGCGTGGATGGAAGTCTCATAGTAGGGCTGAGGGCGGCGGCGGTAAGGGAAGTCTTTCAGCCACAGGCAGCATGTTTCACACAGTTTGTTGAAAATGAGCCTGGCAAATGCCACTGACTCAATCTCTAAAAGACGACACAAGCATAAACAAACACACAAATGGCATGTGATCAGACCACAGGCTCACACACATACAGTACACTACACACCATACACTACACACTACACACTATACACCATACACTACACACTACACACTACACATGGATGCATTAGTGCACTGGTGAAAAGAATGGCATACAGATGCATATACTCACATGAAAAGAATGTGCCGAATAATACACACGCACGTTTTTATTTAACTAGGCAAGTCAGTTAAGAATAAATTCTTATTTACAATGACACACACACACACACACACACACACACACACACACACACACACACACACACACACACACACACACACACAGTCCCAAATGACCCATTAGTCTGGGAACCCCTGTTTTCCATACTTGAGATCTCACACTTGAACCAACCCAAAGCCACTCATGCAAGCTAACATTGGGCCTTACACGGGAATACAAGGGGAAACAGCTCAATGGAAGAGAGAAGATGGTTCCAGTGGAATTAAGGACAAGTGGACAAGAGAGGCCATCTGGCAAATGGGTTGGGGGCTGTGGAAAAGGACAGAGAGATGGAGGAAGGAGGGAAAAAGAGGATGTCATGATGAAGTGATCTCGCCGGCTGGGTCTCCCGGAGGGGACGGCTGACATTTTCTCCTCCACACCGTCTCCGTCTGTGTGCTGCAGACTGCACTCCTACCAGATTTAATGGGAATAGGTCACCGATTGTCTGCACGCCAAACCTCTCATGTCTCTCTCCCCTGGCTAACCCCTGTCTTTTGTTTGCCTGTGAGGAGTAACACTATGATTATACTGTTAAATGTAATGCTTCTGACTTTTTCACACTAAACAGTTTCCTGTGTGTATCAAGAATGGTCCACTACCCAAAGGATATCCAGCCAACTTGACACAACTGTGGGAAGCAATGGAGCCAATATGGAACGCTTTTGACACCATGAAGAGTCCATGCCCTGACGAATTGAGGCTGTTCTGAGAGCAAAAGGGGGTGCAACTCAATATTAGGAAGGTGTTCTTAATGTTTTGTACACTCAGTGTAAATAAAGTACATATATAAACTCAGCAAAAATAGAAACGTCCTCTCACTGTCAACTGCATTTATTTTCAGCAAACGTAACATGTGTACCGTAAATATTTGTATGAACATAACAAGATTCAACAACTGAGACATACATTGAACAAGTTCCACAGACATGTGACAAACATAAATTGAATAAATCAAAAGTAACAGTATCTGGTGTGGCCACCAGCTGCATTAAGTACATTAAGTGCATCTCCTCCTCATGGACTGCACCAGATTTGCCAGTTCTTGCTGTGCGATGTTACCCCACTCATCCACCAAGGCACCTGCAAGTTCCTGGACATTTCTGGGGGGAATGACCCTAGCCCTCACCCTCCGATCCAACTGGTTCCAGACGTGCTCAATGGAATTGAGATCTGGGCTCTTCGCTGGCCATGGCAGAACACTGACATTCCTGTCTTGCAGGAAATCACACAAAGAACGAGCAGTATGGCTGGTATCATTGTCATGCTGGAGGGTCATGTCAGGATCAGCCTGCAGGAAGGGTACCACATGAGGGAGGAGGATGCCTTCCCTGTAACGCACAGCGATGAGATTGCCTGCAATGACAACAAGCTCAGTCCGATGATGCTGTGACACACCACCCCAGACCATGACGGACCCTCCACCTCCAAATCAATCCCGCTCCAGAGTACAGGCCTCTGTGTAACGCTCATTCCTTCAACGATAAACCCAAATCCGACCATCACCCCTGGTGAGACAAAACCGCGACTCGTTAGTGAAGAGCACTTTTTGTCAGTCCTGTCTGGTCCAGCAACTGTGGGTTTGTGCCCATAGGCAACATTGTTGCCGGTGATGTCTGGTGACGACCTGCCTTACAACAGGCCTACAAGCCCTCAGTCCAGCCTCTCTCAGCCTATTGTGGACAGTCTGAGCACTGATGGAGGGATTGTGTGTTCCTGGTGTAACTCGGGCAGTTGTTGTTGCCATCCTGTACCTGTCCATCAGGTGTGATGTTCGGATGTAACGATCCTGTGCAGGTGTTGTTACACGTGGTCTGCCACTGCGAGGACGATCAGCTGTCTGTCCTGTCTCCCTGTAGCGCTGTCTTAGGTGTCTCACAGTACAGACGTTGCAATTTATTGCCCTGGCCAAATATGCAGTTCTCATGCCTCCTTGCAGCATATCTAAGGCACGTTCATGCAGATGAGCAGGGACCCTGGGCATCTTTCTTTTGGGTTTTTCCAGAGTCAGTAGAAAGGTCTCTTTAGTGTCCTAAGTTGTCATCACTGTGACCTTAATAGCCTACCATCTGTAAGCTGTTAGTATCTTAATGACCATTCCATAGGTGCATGTTCATTAATTGTTTATGGTTAATTGAACAAGCATGGGAAACCCTTTACAATGAAGATCTGTGAGGTTATTTGGATTTTTCCTAATTATCTTTGGAAGACAGGGTCCTGAAAAAGGGACGTTTCTTTATTTGCTGAGTTTATACAGTACCAGTCAAAAGTTTGGACACACCTATTCAAGGGTTTTTATTTATTTGTACTATTTTCTACATTGTAGAATAAAAGTGAAGACATCAAAATGATGAATGATAACACATATGGAACCATGTAGTAACCAAAAAAGTGTTAAACAAATCCAAATATATTTGATATGTTATATTATTCAAAGTAGCCACCCTTTTCCTTGATGACAGCTTTGCACACTCTTTGCATTTTCTCAACCAGCTTCATGAGGTAGTCACCTGGAATGCATTTCAATTAACAGGTGTGCCTTGTTAAAGTTAATTTCTGGAATTTATTTCCATCTTAAATTGTTTGAGACAATCAGTTGTGTTGTGACAAGGTAGGGGTGGTATACAGAAGATAGCCCTATTTGGTAAAAGACCAAGTCCATATTATGGAAAGAACAGCTCAAATAAGCAAAGAGAAACAACAGTCCATCATTACTTTAAGACATGAAGGTCAGTCAATCTGGAAAATTTAAAGAACTTCAAAAGTTTCTTCAAGTGCAGTCTCAAAAACCATAAAGCGCTATGATGAAACTCTCATGAGGACCGCTACAGGAAAGGATGACGCAGAGTTAGCTCTGCTACAGAGGATACGTTCATTAGAGTTAACAGCACCTCAGATTGCAGCCCAATAATGCTTCACTTAGTTCAAGTAACAGATACATCTCAACATCAACTGTTCATAGGAGACTGTGTGAATCAGGCCTTCATTGTTGAATTGCTGCAAATGAACCACTACTAAAGGACACCAATAATAAGAAGAGACTTGCTTGGGCCAAGAAACATGAGGAATGGACATTAGACCGGTGGAAATCTGTCCTTTGGTCTGATGAGTCCAAATTTGAGATTTTTGGTTGCAGCCCCTGTGTCTTTGTGAGACGCAGAGTAGGTGAACGGATGATCTCCGCATGTGTGGTTCCCACCGTGAAGCATGGAGGAGGTGGTGTGATGGTATGGGGATGCTTTTCTGGTGACACTGTCAGTGATTAATTTTGAATTCATATTCTTAAAATAAAGTGTTGATCCTAACTGACCTAAGACAGGGAATTTTGACTAGGATTAAATGTCAGGAATTGTGAAAAACGGAGTTTAAATTTATTTGGCTAAGGTGTATGTAAACTTCCGACTTCAACTATATATATATATATATATATATATATATATATATATATAATATTTCCCCTGCATTCTCTTTCTGCCTCTTTCTCTCTCTCCCTGGCAAAAACACAGAGATCTTAAAGGAGTGTTGCAGGGTTATTTAGACTGCTGTTTTCTTCTCTTCTAAAAGACCTCTGCTCTCGCTTGTTCGCTCCACAGAGTGCTTTATTTTGTCACTAACAAAGTAAAGGGAATTATAAGTGACAGTGGATGGCATCAAACTGTGGTATGAAAAAAAGTGAGTCAGGAAGTACAACTGTTTGAATGCTAAGTATTAGATGAGTATACAAATGGTGATTTTTCTCATTTGTCCATGGTGTTGACTGAAACAACACCTAAACTGACAAAGGGTTTGAATTTCAGCTAATATATTGTATAACAAGTAACTCTGTCCATACAGTAGCCTAGCTAGGTCAGTACATGACCTGATTTTGCATGTCAGGCGTGGGCTGACAGGGGACTCACGGGGGAAAGGGTCTACTCCATCCTCAACAGTCTTCTGGATGTGGTAGATGGAGAGGTCACTCTGGAGAACACTGTCTGCTGTAGACCGTGCCAGGGCAGCCGCCAGGGAGAAGGGGCAGTTACTGTAGGAAAAAAAGGGAAATGGAGGCGTTATAACAGGAAGGAAGAGAGATCAAAGCGTGGGAGGAAGAGGGAAGAAGGTTGTCATGACATTGGCCTCTTTGGGTAGAGCAAGACCCATCCCCCTCTCCCTGCCTCCCCCTTGCCTCCTTCAACTAGGTTGCTGTAGTCAGAGAGACGTCGTAAATTCCTGAGGATCTCCTCATGGACACACAGTATAGAGAGAACAAAGGAATTCCTTCCACCTCACAGAACTTAAGGTACAAACAAATTTCATGTTCCGGAGAAAGTATAAAAGATCTGTGTAATATGATTTTGGACTACAAAATACAATTCCCTTTTGATTTGAACTAAATCAGAGGACCGCCCCTGAGCCCAGTTAGGGTCAGACATCCTGGGACAGCCCTTTTCGGCCCTTCCGAATAAAACCCCCACTCAGGTTTTCGATCGGCAGACCGAGCTTACCTCAATTACGAAATGGCTAAAGGTTGCAGACCATGTTTTTCTCCATTAGAAGGACAAAGGATGTAGATCATTGCTGAAAATTTTAACTATAACACGTGGTTAAACTCTTAGACTATCGATACCGACAGAATAAGAACAAGTCTTTGATATTAATTACTAGTCTGCAGCTAGGAATTCGGTATCATTGAACGCGAAGAACGACAACCGCCGAAACATCCATTCTATAACAAATGTCACTCTGAACTATTCCCTCTAACCATGACAGAGAGAGAGAGGGAGAGAGAGAGATGGACAATTCTACAAAATAAATTAATTTTTCACCAGCGATCAAGACGACACACTGTAAATACAGTGGGGAGAACAAGTATTTGATACATTGCCGATTTTCCTACTTAAAAAGCATATAGTTGAATGAACAAAACTTCCATCCGTTTTGCAACAAAGCACTAAAGTAATACTGCAAAAAATGTGGCAAAGGAATTAAGTTTTTTTCCTGAATACAAAGCGTTATGTTTTGGGCATATCCAACACATGACTGAGTACCAATTTCCATATTTTCAACTATGGTGGTGTCTGCATCATGGGTATGCTTGTCATCAACAAGGACTGGGGAGTTAAAAAAAAAAAATAATAAACGTAATGAAGCTAAGCACAAACAAAATCCTAGATGAAAACCTGGTTCAGTCTGCTTTCCACCAGACACTGAGACAAATTCACCTTTCAGCAGAACAATAACCTAAAACACAACACCAAATATACACTGGAGTTGCTTACCAAGGAAACACTGGCTGAGTTAAAGTTTGACTTAAATTTGCTTGACAATCTTCGGCAAGACTTGAATTGCTGTCAAGCAATGATCAACAACCAACTTCAATTTTGAAAATATACAGTGGGGAGAACAAGTATTTGATACAGTGCCGATTTTGCAGGTTTTCCTACTTACAAAGCATGTAGAGGTCTGTACTTTTTATCATAGGTACACTTACACTTAATCTGTGAGAGACGGAATCTAAAACAAAAATCCAGAAAATCACATTGTATGATTTTTAAGTAATTAATTTGCATTTTATTGCATGACATAAGTATTTGATCACCTACCAACCAGTAAGAATTCTGGCTCTCACATACCTGTTAGTTTTTCTTTAAGAAGCCCTCCTGTTCTCCACTCATTACCTGTATTAACTGCACCTGTTTGAACTCTTTACCTGTATAAAAGACACCTGTCCACACACTCAAACAGACTCCAACCTCTCCACAATGGCCAAGACCAGAGAGCTGTGTAAGGACATCAGGGATAAAATTGTAGACCTGCACAAGGCTGGGATGGGCTACAGGAGAATAGGCAAGCAGCTTGGTGAGAAGGCAACAACTGTTGGCGCAATTATTAGAAAATGGAAGAAGTTCAAGATGACGGTCAATCACCCTCGGTCTGAGGCTCCATGCAAGATCTCACCTCATGGGGAATCAATGATCATGAGGAAGGTGAAGGATCAGCCCAGAACTGCACGGCAGTTCTTTGGGGATGATTTTCTGCAAAGGGGACAGGACGTCTGCACCGTATTGAGGGTAGGATGGATGGGACCATGTATCGCGAGATCTTGGCCAACTTCTTCCCTCAGTAAGAGCAAAAGATGGGTCGTGGCTGGGTCTTCCAGCATGACAACGACCCGAAACACACAGCCAGGGCAACTAAGGAGTGTCTCCGTAAGAAGCATCTCAAGGTCCTGGAGTGGCCTAGCCAGTCTCCAGACCTGAACCCAATAGAACATCTTTGGAGGGAGCTGAAAGTCCGTATTGCCCAGCGACAGCCCCGAAATCTTTAGGATCTGGAGAAGGTCTGTATGGAGGAGTGGGCCAAAATCCCTGCTGCAGTGTGTGCAAACCTGGTCAAGAACTACAGGAAACGTATGATCTCTGTAATTGCAAACAAAAGTTTCTGTACCAAATATTAAGTTCTGCTTTTCTGATGTATCAAATACTTATGTCTTGCAATAAATGCAAATTAATTACTTAAAAATCATACAATGTGATGTTCTGGATTTTTGTTTTAGATTCCGTCTCTCACAGTTGTACCTATGATAAAAATGACAGACCTCTACATACCTCTACATGCTTTGTAAGTAGGAAAACCTGCAAAATCGGCAGTGTATCAAATACTTGTTCTCCCCACTGTATATTAGTGGGTTTTTTCCCCTTTAATTAAAAATAATAATGCATTTTTCTTCCACTTTAACGTTACACAGTATTTTGTGTAGATCATTAACAAAAAATTACAATTAAATCCATTTGAATCCTACTTTATAACAATTAAATGTGAAGAAATCCAAGGGGGATGAATTCCTAACTGTATGATAAGCACTGTATACGGGGGTAACCAAAGTGACTCAGCCTAGCTACTCTATAAGAGGAATACTCAAATTAACATGAGGAGATAACTTAACATATCTCAGATAACAGGTTAAATGTCTCTTTGTCCCAAGTGCCATACACATTCACATTCCATCTTATTGCGGGTAAGCAGTGATAACCAGTCTAGCTACAATACCTGTTTAACATATTGGGTCAATTGTAACAATTATCATCGGGGAAGTTTATCTTTTTGGCAGAGACTCATACAAAGTAAAAACATTTACAGCATCCTCTGAAATGTCGATCAAGTTGAAACTGCAGCTACATTAATAACATTTGATAGCAAGGTCATAGGTTATTTTTAACTGCACAATATTCTAATTTAGATTGAGAAGTTAAGAATGAGTCAAAGTTGATCTTAAGCCTAAAATGTGATTATCTCTACTCCAGGTACTACAGCCTATTAACTCAGGCAAAGATTATTTTACTAATTGCTGGTTAATGTAATAATAATAATAATAATAATGTATGCCATTTAGCAGACGCTTTTATCCAAAGCGACTTACAGTCATGCGTGCATCAATTTTTTACAAACCCAAAAATATCCTAGCATTGTAAGAGCCATGCTCTACCAACTGAGCTACAGAGGAGATTTGTTGTATTCTAAATTAGACTCTAATGGTCTAGTACAGGTAGCCAGGTTAGTATCAGTGCTTATGTAACTCCTGTGTTAGTAGAGAGCAGTTGGCAGGATATTCTCTGGGGTTTAAAGTTGGTGGTGTGTGTGTGTAGAGAGCTGGACAAGAGAAGCAGAGAGCTTTTCCTGACACCCACACACACACGTGTGGTCATCCCATGACACATGCTTATGAGTAGGAGATAAACATAAGGCCTCCTATACCACTGGTGGTTTTCCAAAAGAGTCACGATTATTCTGAAACCACTACAATTCAATGCATTAATGTTGAGTGCTGAGATGAGTCAATTTAAAACACAGTACAAAATCTATTTTGACTGAACACATTTTTGATTCCTCTCTGGTATCCTTTTATTCACCAACAATCTAACTCTCAAATAAACCCTCTTTCAAGTTGGACCCACTTGCTCATAAAAAAAATACTACTCTACCTGAATGTGGAGAGGACAGGGAGTGGGTAGATGGCCTGAGGTTGTGTGGTGGGAGGCGTGTGCGTTGGCATGAGTGTACAGTATTGTATGTGTGTGTAGGAAGAGAATGTGGGGTGGATCTGTGGTTAAGTGGTGTGTGTGAAAAAATACATGACATAGGTAAGGCATGGTCTCCTTATATGCGATTATATGGATGACAGTGCTACAGCGAGAGAGAGATGCTAACAGCCTCATTGGTCCCAAGCTGCCATCTTTGCTAGTCCACCTCCTCCGCGTTTCCATTCATAGAAATTCTATGTCTTTCTTCCTCGCTCTTTCTCTCTCGCTAGGTCACATACTCTGCCACTGCCTTGCTGAGAGGGGCGTGTGCCAACGTGGGTAGCCCTCATTGGCTGAGGGACTCCGGCACATTCGTCAGCAGCCAATAAGGTCCCCCCTCTGCTTGTGCGACACAGTGAAGTCAGATCAGTGTGAAGGAATAGGGATGAGGAGGAGAGAGAGGCTCTTTTCACACATTTATCTCTGTGAATTCTATTTTACAAACCTAACTACGTGCATTGCTTCTCATCGTGACGACAACAGATACAATGTGTTAGAGCTTCACATCTTGCAGTTTTTTTCATCTATTGGCTGACAACTCCTTTACTGGGTTATTTCTATCTACAATGCCTTCAGAAAGTATTCACAGCCCTTGACTTTTTCCACTTTCTGATGTGTTACAGCCTGAATTTAAAATGGATTGAGATTGTCACTGGCCTACACACAATACCCCATAATGTCAAAGTGGAAATGTGTTTTTAGAAATGTTTACAAATCAATTCAAAATTAAAAGCTGAATTGTCTTGAGCCAATTAGTATTCAAACCCTTTGTTTTTGCAAGCCTAAATAAGTTGAGGAGTAAACATTTGCTTAACAAGGTCCCTCAGTCGAATAGTGAATTTCACGCACAGATTCAACCAAAAAGACCAGGGAGCTTTTCTAATGCCTCGCAAAGAAGGGCACAGATTGGTAGTTGGATTTTTAAAAATCAGACACTGAATATTTTGAGCATAGTGAAGCTATTAATTAGGCTTTGGATGGTGTATCAATACACTGAGTCACTACAGAGATACAGGCGTCCTTCCTTACTGAGTTGACGGAGAGGAAGGAAACGGCTCAGGGATTTCACCATGAGGCCAATGGTGACTAAAACAGATACAGAGTTTAATGGCTGTGATAGAAGAACACTGACGATGGATCAACAACTTTGTAGTTACTTTACAAAACAAACCTAAATGACAGAGTGAAAAGAAGGAAGCCTGTGCAGAATAAACATATTCCAAAACATCCATCCTGTTTGCAACAAAGCACTAAAGTAATACTGCAAAAAATGTGGCAAAGTAATTAACTTTTTGTCCTGAATACAAAGCGTTACGTTTGGGGCAAATCCAACACATCACGGAGTACCACTTTCCATATTTTCAACTATGCTGGTGTTTGCATCAAGCAAACGCTCTTGCATCTGCTTAACAAGTTACATAAAAAGTTGCATGAACTGTGTGCAATAATAGTGTTTAACATGATTTGTTAATGACTACCTCATCTCTGTACCCCACACATACATTTACAGTGCCTTGCGAAAGTATTCGGCCCCCTTGAACTTTGCGACCTTTTGCCACATTTCAGGCTTCAAACATAAAGATATAAAACTGTATTTTTTGTGAAGAATCAACAACAAGTGGGACACAATCATGAAGTGGAACGACATTTATTGGATATTTCAAACTTTTTTAACAAATCAAAAACTGAAAAATTGGGCGTGCAAAATTATTCTTCACGAAAAAAATACAGTTTTATATCTTTATGTTTGAAGCCTGAAATGTGGCAAAAGGTCGCAAAGTTCAAGGGGGCCGAATACTTTCGCAAGGCACTGTATCTGTAAGGTCCCTCAGCCGAGCAGTGAATTTCAAACACATATTCCACAACAAAGATCAGGGAGGTTTTCCAATGCCGCACAAAGAAGTGCACCTATTGGTAGATGAAAAAAAACACAAAAAAAAATAGACATTGAATATCCCTTTGAGCACGGTGAAGTTATTCATTAAACTGTGGATGGTGTATCGATACAGCCAGTCACTACAGAGATACAGATGCCCTTCCTAACTCAGTTTCCAGAAAGGAAGGAGACCGCTCAGGGATTTCACCATGAGGCCAATGGTGACTTTAAAACAGTTACAGAGAAAGGAGACAACTGAGGGTGGATCAACAACATATAGCTACTCCACAATACTAACATAAATGGCAGAGTGAAAAGGAAGCCTGTACAGAATACATATTTTTCCAAAACATGCATCCTGTTTGCAATAAGGCACTAAAGTAAACTTTATGTCCTGAATACAAATAATTATTTTTGGGGCAAATAAAACACAACACATTACTGAGTACCACTCTTCATATTTTAAAGCATGGTGGTGACTGCATCATGTTATGGTATGCTTGTCATTGGCAAGGGAGTGTTTTAGGATAAAAAGAAACATAAGAGCGCTAACCATAGGCAAAATCCTAGAGGAAAACCTGGTTCAGTCTGCTTTCCAACAGACTGAGAGACAAATTTGCCTTTCAGCAGGACAATAACCTAAAATACAAGGCCATATACTGGAGTTACTTACCAAGATATCATTGAATGTTCCCGAGTTACAGTTACAGTTTTGACTAAAATCGCTTTGAAAATTGAAAATGGCTGTCTAGCAATGAATACGTCAAGGGATATGAATACTTTCTGAAGGCACTTTATACAGTTTATTCCATATCTATAATTGAGGCCCTATAGGAGCTTTTTATATTCTCCCCATGCCAGCTAGTCTATAGCGAAACTCCTTATCATCATGGGCGATGTTACCGTTTGCATGGTCTAGATCTGTATTGACATGCGTAGCGTAACTGTGAGTCTGGGAGAAACAGAGCGTAGCGTAGAGGGCTTTACTGCAGCTTACTGCAGCTGCTGTCTGTGGAGGTGAAAGATCTGGGTCGGGGAGACTTGCTTTGATGTCATACTGAGAGAGAGGAGCCTCAGCTCGGCTTCACTACTGCACAGAGGGAGGAAGAGACAGAACGACAGAGACAGGATGAGGGAGGGACAGGAGAGAGAAAGAGACTCATCATAACCTCAGATTGAGAACTAGTACCTCTCTCTGAAGCGTATTTATCAAATGTAAAAGACTGCTGGCAGCTCCACTGTTCTAGTCTCCCAGAGACATCTCTCACTGAAAATGAACATAATGTCCATAAGGATCCCAGTGAATCCTCTCTGGGTGTTTTCTCTCTCTTTCTTGCAAACCTGAGTTCTTCTCTTTTCCTTACTAATTCCCCTCCAGTGTCACAGGGGGTTTGGTGGGCTCTGTATTCCCTTAGCTGATCAGGTTATCTACAGCAGGGTTGTGTGTATGTGCTTTTCATTTTAGAAACAACTATGGCTGGGGAAAAAGAGGGTGGGAGAAGCTCAATCCGACGAACTTGGACTCAAAAATGAAATACGAAAAAAAAGTAAATACGAAGAACTGGGCCAAGATATGAGAAGTGGCCAACAAGTCATCAACTTTGGGCCAAAACACTGTCAACATCACGTAAAACCACTAAATGTAGACATGTTTAGATTTGGTCTGTTTTATGTGTTGTGGATTTGTTAGTCTCCCTGCTAGCACAATGCCATTAAGTAATTAATGAATCTATCCATCCATGTGGAAGGAGCTTGCAAGCACAATAAGTAGACATTGTTATGGATGACTCGTATCAAGGAGGTTTCCCTGGGGGTTTTGTTAAATATGGCGGAATGAAAGCGTATCCATCGTCGCATGACAGCGGAGTCAGTCTCAAAGAGGACATTCTGGGGAGAACAGAGGAGGCTGGTGGTAGGAGCCATAGGAGGACAGGCTCATTGTAATGGCTGGAATGGAATTGATGGAACGGTATCAAACATATGGAAACCACATGTTTGACTCCATTCCAGTGATTCCATTCCAGACATTACAATGAGCATGTCCTCCTACAACTCACCCCACCAGCCTCCACTGGTGGAGAAGCAATCTGCCATGATCCACATAAACAGGACTCTGCTACAATTCCTCCTGGGCACTATTGGCATATGATGCTCACCGATATCTACAGCTACGCAGTAGGAAATCTTTACACAAAGAAAAGGTTGCAAAGTGAGAATCTTGGCTACTTTACAGTCTAGCACAAACCTGTGACATCGCTGAAGGACTCTATCAAGGCTCTGTGTTGCATGTAAAGGAAAAGGAGAGACTGAGCTATGCTTATTGACTCAGGAACAACATAAATGGAAGTCATCGTGTTCCTGGTACTTGGAATAGACAGCTCTAATAGGCTGGCTGAGGATGGACTCTCATTCTCTCAGTGATATTGGTCCCCTAAAACTATTGGGATGGCTGATTTTAGTATCACTCCCTATCACTCCCTAAATGTCTACTGTTGAATGCTTGATAAAGACTCTTGAAGGCAAATGGCTATTTTTACTCATAATGGCAGGCCCACTCTCTTCCTTAAATGGCAGCTGAACTAAAAAAACAACTTATCTAGTTGAAAAGATACAGTATTAGGCAGAAACATTGATTCGAGTGTAAACATTGAGTACAACGGGTAAACAGCATAATTTTTCTAATATTATCTTCCAAAACAACGAATTGCAAGATTTATGGAAGCTGTTATGTTCATAGAGCCCCTGGATATTTGAGGGTTAGGTTTTGATTTCAACCATGCCCACTTGCCCACTAACACAGGATGATAACGCCTAGGGAGAATTATCATGCACAGAGAAACAGCTGTGCTGAATGCGCTCTATCCAATCGTACGGCTGAACCTACAGACAGTGGAACAGACCTGCCCACAAAATACAGCGCCTCGGACTTGTTTACACAAGACAACACATCGGCAATGTTATGTTAAAAGAACACTAGGCCCCTAAGCCCTTTATCGAGTGACCACTTGCTGATGTGTTTGATAGTGATCATGGTCTGCCACTGTTTTGGGCAAAATTAGAATTGGGACGATGCGCACTTGTATTGCAACTGCCATTTGTCAATATTACAAAATTCACAACTGATTTGCGAGCATCTTGTGTTCCGCCACGACCTGTTTTGTAACATGATTCGCTATGAAACACTGCCAGACAGACTCACACGGTAATAGATAGTGAGAAAGTTTTTGCCACACTTTGCTACTGACTTGATAAGATGATTTAGCTAGCGTCGCCTGCCTGCACAATGTGCCTGCTAGTGGAAATTAGCTAGCTAATGATTTTGGGAACTGATAAACATTGTGTAGCTTGTGCTTTATTTACGATAGTTTGTGACACCTTGTTGATGAAGTTGTAGACAGGTTCTCAGAAATCAGTCCTGCACGGCAGCTGACTTGATACTGTCTGGAGTGAGTGCACTACTAGTTTTAGTTTTTTAAAATGTACAGTGGGGCAAAAAAGTATTTAGTCAGCTACCAATTGTGCAAGTTCTCCCACTTAAGAAGATGAGAGAGGCCTGTAATTTTCATCACAGGTACACGTCAACTATGACAGACAAAATGAGGGAAAAAAATCCAGAAAATCACATTGTAGGATTTCTTATGAATTTAGTTGCAAATTATGGTGGAAAATAAGTATTTGGTCACCTACAAACAAGCAAGATTTCTGGCTCTCACAGACACGTAACTTCTTCTTTAAGAGGCTCCTCTGTCCTCCACTCGTTACCTGTATTAATGGCACCTGTTTGAACTTGTTATCAGTATAAAAGACACCTGTCCACAACCTCAAACAGTCACACTCCAAACTCCACTATGGCCAAGACCAAAGAGCTGTCAAAGGACACCAGAAACCAAATTGAAGACCTGCACCAGGCTGGGAAGACTGAATCTGCAATAGATAAGCAGCTTGGTTTGAAGAAATCAACTGTGGGAGCAATTATTAGGAAATGGAAGACATACAAGACCACTGATAATCTCCCTCGATCTGGGGCTCCACGCAAGATCTCACCCCGTGGGGTCAAAATGATCACAAGGACGGTGAGCAAAATCCCAGAACCACACGGGGGGACCTAGTGAATGACCTGCAGAGAGCTGGGACCAAAGTAACAAAGCCCACCATCAGTAACACACTATGCCGCCAGGGATTCAAATCCTGCAGTGCCAGACATGTCCCCCTGCTTAAGCCAGTACATGTCCAGGCCCGTCTGAAGTTTGCTAGAAAGAATTTGAATGATCATGAAGAAGATTGTGAGAATGTCATATGGTCAGATGAAACCAAAATATAACTTTTTGGTAAAAACTGAACTTGTTGTGTTTCACCATACCTACTGTGAAGCATGGGGGTGAAACATCATGCTTTGGGGCTGTTTTTCTGCAAAGGGACCAGGACGACTGATCCGTGTAAAGGAAAGAATGAAAAGAAAGAATGGGGCCATGTATCGTGAGATTTTGAGTGAAAACCTCCTTCCATCAGCAAGGGCATTGAAGATGAAACGTGGCTGGGTCTTTCAGCATGACAATGATCCCAAACACACTGCCCGGGCAACGAAGGAGTGGCTTCGTAAGAAGCATTTCAAGGTCCTGGAGTGGCCTAGCCAGTCTCCAGATCTCAACCCCTTAGAAAATCTTTGGAGGGAGTTGAAAGTCCGTGTTGCCCAGCAACAGCCCCAAAACATCACTGCTCTAGAGGAGATCTGCATGGGGGAATGGGCCAAAATACCAGCAACAGTGTGTGAAAACCTTGTAGAAAACGTTTGACCTCTGTCATTGCCAACAAAGGGTATATAACAAAGTATTGAGATAAACTTTTGTTATTGACCAAATACTTATTTTCCACCATAATTTGCAAATCAATTCATTAAAAATCCTATAATGTGATTTTCTGGATTTTTTTTCTCATTTTGTCTGTCATAGTTGAAGTGTACCTATGATGAAAAGTACATGCCTCTCTCATCTTTTTAAGTGGGAGAACTTGCACAATTGGTGGCTGACTAAATACTTTTTTGCCCCACTGTATGTGAGAAATACTGCACTTAACACCTTAACTAGATGTACAATTGCAGTACTAATTATTGATTTAAATTTTATTTTGTGAAGGGTTCAGATCACAGAAAGGCAATAACCTTTAACAAAAGATCAGAACACTGGAAATGCATCACCAGTCAAACTGAGCATTGAGATTCTAGGAAGTTGATGTTTGTCCCTGGAATGCAGGGAAACAGAATATAGTGTTAATTAGATTGATCATGGAAAAGAAAGACATACAAGAGATTTAAAGAAAATGTTAGGCCTATTGAATCCCTGTCTTCAACGTGTCAATGAACATCTTGACAATTTACGACCCAGGAATATCCTCATTTATGAGGGCCAGAGACACAGGAGAAGACGCTTCTTTGGTTATAGTTAATCCATCATGTCCTCTTTGATCATAGGATGAAATACTACAGAACAAAAAGAAGTTGATGCTGGATAGGAAAAATGCTGAAAAAGCCTTCATGCAACCAAACTTCCAGAAGTAATCAAGGCACTCATGTTGCGAAAACATTTAAAAATGCACAAACGTTTTTTTTTTCTTTTTTTTCTTCTCAATATTTAATCTTATTTTTGTTCTGTATTTACAAGGGCCACATGAATAGCATGCAGGAATCAGCTGAAGTCCATTAATGGAAGCTTAAAACGCCCTAGAGTCTATGTCGGCGCCACTGCATAAATCGAATTAGCATAATAATAAAAAATCACTATACACATCTGTCAATTTAAGCTAGAGATATCTGTTTTTTTGCATTGGATGCCTCTCAATCCACCACATCTGCCCACATCTGAGGTGAAAGGTGACAGAGCTAGAGCAGTGTTTGTCAGACCATGAGACATCCCAAAAATCAGTCTTCTCACAAAATCATTGTTAGCGTCTGAACGGTTTAGGCTACACACTAATATTACACCTCAGTGGCAAGGTGAGACTTTCATGAACACGTACATGTCAGAATGCCCACAGGCCTCACAAGTTCCCCCGGTATGAGCTGAAAAAATTAATGGAAGTACATAAACTCAGCAAAAAAAGAAACATCCCTTTTTAGGACTGTCTTTCAAAGATAATTCGTAAATCCAAATAACTTCACAGATCTACATTGTTAAGCTTGAACACTGTTTTCCATGCTTGTTCAATGAACCATAAACAATTAATGAGCATGCACCTGTGGAACGGTCGTTAAGACACCAAAAGCTTACAGACGGTAGGCAATCATTTCACTGTTATGAAAACTTAGGACACTAAAGAGGTCTTTCTACTGACTCTGAAAATCACCAAAAGAAAGATGCCCAGGGTCCCTGCTCATCTGCGTGAACGTGCCTTAGGCATGCTGCAAGGAGGCATGAGGACTGCAGATGTGGCCAGGGCAATAAATTGCAATGTCCGTACTGTGAGATTCCTAAGACAGCGCTACAGGGAGACAGGACGGACAGCTGATCGTCCTCGCAGTGGCAGACCATGTGTAACAACACCTGCACAGGATTGGTACATCTGAACATCACACCTGCGGGACAGGTACAGGGTGGCAACAACAACTGCCTGAGTTACACCAGAAATGCACAATCCCTCCATCAGTGCTCAGAGACTGTCCGCAATAGGCTGAGAGAGACTGGACTGAGGGCTTGTAGGCCTGTTGTAAGGCAGGTCCTCACCAGACATCACCGGCAACAACGTCGCCTATGGGCACAAACCCACCGTCGCTGGACCAGACAAGACTGGCAAAAAGTGCTCTTCACTGACGAGTCGCGGTTTTGTCTCACCAGGGGTGATGGTCGGATTCGTGTTTATCGTCGAAGGAATGAGTGTTACACCGAGGCCTGTACTCTGAAGCGGGATCGATTTGGAGGTGGAGTGTCTGTCATGGTCTGGGGCAGTGTGTCACAGCATCATCGGATTGATCTTGTTGTCATTGCAGGCAATCACAATGCTGTGCGTTACAGGGAAGACATCCTCCTCCCTCATATGATACTCTTCCTGCAGGCTCATCCTGACATGACCCTCCAGCATGACAATGCCACCTGCCATACTGCTCGTTCTGTGCGTGATTTCCTGCAAGACAGGAATGTCAGTGTTCTGCCATGGCCAGCGAAGAGCCCGGATCTCAATCCCATTGAGCACTTCTGGGACCTGTTGGATCGGAGGGTGAGGGCTAGTGTCATTCCCCCCAGAAATGTCCAGGAACTTGCAGGTGCCTTGGTGGATGAGTGGGGTAACACCTCACAGCAAGAACTGGCACATCTGGTGCAGTCCATGAGGAAGAGATGCACTGCAGTACTTAATGCAGCTGGTGGCCACACCAGATTCTGACTGTTACTTTTGATTTTGACCCCCCGCCCCCTTTGTTCAGGGACACATTATTCCAATTCTGTTAGTCACATGTCTGTTCAGTTTGTTCAGTTTATGTCTCAGTTGTTGAATCTTATGTTAATACAAATATTTACACATGTTAAGTTTGCTGAAAATAAACAAAGTTGACAGTGAGAGGACATTTCTTTTTTTGCTGAGTTTATGTAGACTACTTATATGTACAGTTGTCGGAAGTTTACATACACTTTGGTTGGAGTCATTAAAACTTGTTTTTCAACAAACTATAGTTTTGGCAAGTCGGTTAGGACATCTACTTTGTGCGTGACACAAGTCATTTTTCCAACAGTTGTTTAGAGACAGATTATTTCACTGTATCACAATTCCAGTGGGTCAGATGTTTACATACACTAAGTTGACTGTGCCTTTAAACAGCTTGGAAAATACCAGAAAATGATTTAATGGCTTTAGAAGCTTCTGATAGGCTAATTGACATCATTTGAGTCAATTGGAGGTGTACCTGTGGATGTATTTCAAGGCCTACCTTCAAACGCAGTGCCTCTTTGTTTGACATCATGGGAAAATCAAAAGAAATCAGCCAAGACTTCAGAAAAAAATTGGAGACCTCCACAAGTCTGGTTCATTCTTTGGGAGCAATTTCCAAATGCCTGAAGGTACCACGTTCATCTGTACAAACAATAGTACGCAAGTATAAACACCATGGGACCATGCAGCCATCATACCTCTCAGGAAGGTCTCCTAGAGATGAACGTACTTTGGTGCGAAAAGTGCTAATCAATCCCAGAACAACAGCAAAGGACCTTGTGAAGATGCTGGAGGAAACAGGTACATAAGTATCTATATCCACAGTAAAAATGAGTCCTAAAAGGCCGCTCAGCAAGGAAGAAACCACTGCTCTAAAACCGCCATAAAAAAATCCAGACTACGGTTTGCAACTGCACATGGGGATAAAGATCGTACATTTTGGATAAATGTCCTCTGGTCTGATGAAACAAAAATAGAACTGTTTGGCCATAATGACCATTGTTATGCTTGGAGGAAAAAGGGAGAGGCTTGCAAGCCGAAGTACACCATCCCAACCATGAAGCACGGAGGTGGCAGCATCATGTTGTGGGGGTGGCAGCATCATGTTGTGGGGGTGCTTTGCTGCAGGAGAGACTGGTACACTTCACAAAATAGATGGCATCATGAGGAGGAAAATGATGAGGATATATTTAAGTTACATCTCAAGACATCAGTCAGGAAGTTAAAGATTGGTTGCAAATGGGTTTTCCAAATGGACAATGGCCCAAAACATACCTTCCAAAGTTGTGGCAAAATGGCTTAAGGACAACAAAGTCAAGGTATTGGAGTGGCCATCACAACGCCCTGACCTCAATGCTATAGAAAATTTGTGGGCAGAACTGAAAAAGTGTGTGCGAGGAAGGAGGCCAACAAACCTGACTAAGTTACACCAGCTCTGTCAGGAGGAATGGGCCAAAATTCACCCAACTTATTGTGGGAAGCTTGTGGAAGGCTACCCGAAACATTTGACCCAAGTTAAACAATGTAAAGGCAATGCTACCAAATACTAATTGAGTGTATATAAACTTCTGACCCACTGGGAATGTGATGAAATAAATAAAAGCTGAAATAAATCATTCTCTCTACTATTATTCTGACATTTCACATTCTAAAAATAAAGTGGTGATCCTAACTGACCTAAAATAGGGAATTTTTACTAGGATTAAATGTCATGAATTGTGAAAAACTGAGTTGAAATGTATTTGGCTAAGGTGTATGTAAACTTCCGACTTCAACTGTATGTCGACTATTTAGTGCAAAAAATAAGGGGTTAAATACATATTAAAAAAATAATGTTTCTTATATCTCTCAGACATTTCAGAACAAACTTCCTTTTGATTTTTGGGGGGAATATCTATAGATCCATGAAGTGAATATGTTGTTCAATGCATTTGTATTAGCTAATAGCAGTAAGGCCAAATCTTTTTTTTTTTTTTAATCATACAAAAATGTTTTATACTTCCATTTAAAAAAAAATCTAATTCTAAATCAAATAGCTAAATGATCCTTGGTATGATTTTCTCAAAACAATTCCATATAGTTTAGCAGAACCCCTCCATCCTGTCCCCCTGCTTAGACAGGGCTTAGACTGTTATGGGTTAATACCAAAGTCATATTGTGGATTCAGCAGTAGATTGTATGGTAGAGCCATCACATGCCCAGAGCAAGCTTTGCTGAAAGCTCGGGAGCAGATCACGAGGGACCGTAATATTATGTTCAGATGCCACAGCTATTAACTTTGCTCAAGATACTCATGGATTAGAACATGGAATTGTTCCCTCAAAGGTTATAGGACAGGTCACATTTGCTCTTATTTTTGGAACAATACACTGATATCCCTGTGGTAGTAAGACCATCAAGAAGGTTAACCTTTTCCTACTACCAGTGACGGAGTACTAAAAAATTGGTGGGTAAACTGTGTACGCCAGTCGCGGGGAAAAAGTAACACTCCCTATACTTTCAAAGTATTTTTCTGCAAAAGATTGGGAAACTTAGCCTGGCAGACGCGACTCACGTGACTCACAGCAAAGGGAGAGCTGTGACACACTTGTCTGGACAGGAGGCAGTTGTAAAAGCAGACTCATTGATTGGGTCTCTCAAATTATGTTTTTTTCCTGGGGGGTTGAGACCTCTCGTTGTTTTGGCTTTGAAAATCCAACCGATGCAATGAAAGGGAGCTCGTGGGCTGTGTGTGGCTGTGCCTGTGGATGTTTGAGTGAGAAAGACACGGAGTAGAACTAATCAGTAAAAGCACAGCCACCTTCAATATTGACTCATCGTGCCAACAACATCAAAATAGTTCTCCCTCTCATGCATGTCCCTCTGGTCAGGTAACATGTAGGTTGCTAGGACAGGGTGCTTATTACACTGCACTTCAGAAGATCAGCCAACAATCAGCCAATGGAGAACCAAGAGCACACTGGTTTTACATGTCTGCATGTCTGGTTTGGGTTAGAGGATATGCCAACATGTCATTATGGACAAACAAAGATGTTCTTAGTTTTGGAGCCATTTGAATCATTAGATGGATGTCTGTTTGTTACTGTAGCAAGTATATGTGGTTCACATTATGTGTTAAATATTTTTTTTTCTTCTAGAGTAGTGAAGGGGTAAAAAAGGTGAGACGTGTCAGCTCTGAGATTAACTGAGCACTGAGACTGGCTCTATTTAGGAGAGTGTGACCTAGTTGGGCCAAAGAGAACAGTTATTTGGGCTGTTGTGACATTGAAGGACGAGGAGCCCTGCATCCTGGTATTTTGGCACTAAAAGAAAGACTATGGTTGAAAATCCCTATGCATCACAACCATAGCTGCATCTTATACATCAGTGACATACCCTATAGTCTGTTTTCATATAATCTGAACAACAATTACAGTATGGAGAACAGATGAACTGGGGTGGAATGTTATGATTCTATATTGACTTTGCCTTAAAGCAAGAGTATGACATTGTTGCTGTTCGTAGCATTGCATGCACGATAAGCCAGCGAGCATTTGGCCTCCCTTGATAAAACATTTCATTTAATAATAGCCAATAAGCGTTGAGCTAAACTAAGTGAACTCAGCTGTGAATAGTCCTGGCGCACCAAAAAATAGTGTTGAGATGCTAGTTTGGATTTGGCTTCAGACCAATCACTTCAGAATCCAAACGTCATTTTCAGAAAAATGTTTGCATCTCGTTGTTGTGTTGTTGTCCTCTGGTGGCTAGCTAGCTAGCTTAAATTGTCCCTTTCCTAAATTAGCCATGGATGGAGATAGGGATTTGGACTTGTGGTTTTACTTAATTATCCGCACTGGCCAATGATTATAACAGCAATTCTAATCCAACCATAAATTAATACATTGTGCCCCTAGCCTGAGAGGATGGAAGTTCAACATGTAGTATGCTAACGTTAACTAGCTGGCCTGGCATATTGTTTCCCATGAAAGAAAGTAAGGCTAGCGAGCAAGCATTTTTGGCAGGTAGACTAGGACAACAAAAGCTAAAAGTGTGTACTGTATGACAGAGTTATAGACGGTGTAGGCAACATAAAAGAGTAGGATGGCATTTGCGTATGGTGTGTCAACATGTTTTTTCTACTTGCACACGCATGCACACCCAGAGAAATCAGTACCATGAACAGCCACATCATATTTAGCTTACGTAGATTGGACTAAATATTTTTTGTTATCTTTTTGTTGTCACTGTATTAGACTAAGTATAGGTTATTAGATTATGTTGACATGTTGAAGTTGAAATGGTGCTGGAATAGTGGAGGCAGCTCCTGTTTTCTTGCGACTTGTGGTAACTCTCCATGGTTCTAAATCAATAGTTGTTTAGTAGTCCGAAAATGTCGGAAACATTACCTTACTTGACCATGTTGTAGGTTATGTAACTGTTTGTTACATGCAATATGTTTTGTGGACTTCACTGGACAGATGTTGCTCTCCGGTTTTGTAATGCAAATGAGTGGTTTAATTTATTCTGTCATTGTGCTTTCTTACCGACTCGGCCTTAGGCCTATATATCACAGTGTCAAGGCATATGAACTACCAGGTGATAGAGCAAGCAATGCAATCATCACAACTCATAGTTTGTAATATGGCTTTTTTTGGCTTGGCTTGGCTGGTGATTTTACCCACGCACCGCTACTGCTCAAATCAGCTCTTCGCACAGTTGGTCGAAGATCGTGCCCTAATTGGATTTGAGTAGAATAAGAATTCTCTGTGTCATATACTTTGGTTTGGGCAAAACAGTTACATAATCTTGAGCTCTTGAGAGACATTCCAAGCTCGCTAACTTTTTTTGAGGATATTTCACCTGCAGCTTTAGAAGCCTGAAATAGCTGCCTCTATCAATTTCCAGTCAAACTCACACAAAGACTAAAACAAATACTTATATACTGGCATATGAAAGAGAAAGCAGGGTTTGTAAGGTCACAAAATCTCTGGGCTAGTACTGGTGATGCTCTATGCCGGGGTCGGGGAAGCTGATAGTCTCAGTCCACCTTTCATTATACAGTCAAATAGGATGGTCGGCTTTCTGGAAGACAAGCTGCACTGGGAAGAAATGCTCTCATTCTTTTGTTTAAAATGGCACAGCGACGGGTCAGAGTTCATTTGTTTGTTTTCCAACTGCATCCGCTGTTGTTTATTTCGATCCTTCATAAATGACTTTCACCAACTGCTATATTTGGCCACAATATTACAGAGAGCTTTTACAGGCTGTACCAATAAAATGGAGAGAAATTGCTTTAATGCTATGAGGTGTTTTGGAGAGGAATGCAATGTACAAGTACTCTTGTACAGTACTTGATACATGAGTCATGCATTGAACCAGGGTTTGCTTTACTGTTATGCCCAAGCAATTGTTGTTTCTGAAAAACTTGCAATCACAGGTAAAATATCAATGTTGTTTAGTCATCTGGGGCTGCAGGGTAGCCTAGTGGTTAGAGCGTTGGACTAGTAACTGGAAGGTTGCAAGTTCAAACCCCCGAGCTGACAAGGTAAAAATCTGTCGTTCTGCCGCTGAACAGGAAGTTAACCCACTGTTCCTAAGCCGTCATTGAAAATAAGATTTTGTTCTTAACTGACTTGCCTAGTTAAGTAAAGGTAGAAAATAAAAATCTTTGTCATTTTGAAATGAAATTGACAAAAAATTAGCTCCAACTGCCAAGTTCTTTCAAATGATTCTCTAATTTCAAGAGAATAAATAAGTCTTGACTTTTAATTTTTTTTTTTTTACAGATCACAGTCATTAAATCAGTCGATCTGCTCTTTCATGAGAAATCCACATTGGAAATCTCCATTACTGTTGATCTGACACACACATTTCCCGATTTCACCTGGATGGGTAGATAATCTTATCAGTCAATGGCGTGTAGGGTTGAGGAATGGAGGCTGAAGATCAATCTCACACAAATCATCAAGGAACCCACCAGGTACAACCCTCCGTTAACATGGGCAACCTCATAGACATTATCCTGACCAACTTGCCCTCCAAATACACCTCCGCTATTTTCAATCAGGATCTCAGCGATCACTGCCTCATTGCCTGTATCCACTATGGGTCCACGGTCAAACGACCACCCCTCATCACTGTCTAACGCTCCCTAAAACACTTCTGCGAACAGGCCTTTCTAATCGATCAGGCCCGGGTATCCTGGAAGGATACTGACCTCATCCCGTCAGCCGAGGATGCCTGGTCATTCTTTAAAAGTAATTTCCTCACCATCTTAGATAAGCATGCCCTGTTCAAAAAATGCAGAACTAAGAACAGATATAGCCCTTGGTTCACTCCAGACCTGACTGCCCTCGACCAGCACAAAAACATTCTATGGCGGACTGCAATAGCATCGAATAGACCCCACGATATGCAACTGTTCAGGGAAGTCAGGAACCAATACACGCAGTCAGTCAGGAAAGCAAAGGCGAGCTTTTTCAAGCAGAAATTCGCATCCTGTAGCTCTAACTCCAAAAAGTTTTGGGACACTGTAAAGTCCATGGAGAACAAGAGCACCTCCTCCCAGCTGCCCACTGCACTGAGGCTAGGTAACAGGGTCACCACTGATAAATCCATGATAATCAAACATTTCAATAAGCATTTCTCAATGGCTGGCCATGCCTTCCTCCTGGCTACTCCAACCCCAGCCAACAGCCCCCCACAGCTACTCGCCCAAGCCTCCCCAGCTTCACCTTCGCCCAAATTCAGACAGCAGATGTTCTGAAAGAGCTACGAAACCTTGACCCGTACAAATCAGCTGAGCAAGACAATCTGGACCCTCTCTTTCTAGAACTATCCGCCGTCATTGTTGCAACCCCTATTACCAGCCTGTTCAACCTCTCTTTCGTATCGTCCGAGATCCCTAAAGATTGGAAAGCTGCCGCAGTCATCCCCCTCTTCAAAGGAGGTGACATACTAGACACAAACTGTTACAGACCTATATCCATCCTGCCCTGCCTATCTAAAGTCTTCGAAAGCCAAGTTAATAAACAGATCACTGACCATTTCGAATCCCACCGTACCTTCTCCGCTGTGCAATCCGGTCACAGGTGCACCTCAGCCACGCTCAAGGTACTAAACGATATCATAACCGCCATCGATAAAAGACAGTACTGTGCAGCCGTCTTCATCGACCGGGCCAAGGCTTTCGACTCTGTCAATCACCGTATTCTTATCGGCAGACTCAATAGCCTTGGTTTTTCTAATGACTGCCTCGCCTCGTTCACCAACTACTTTGCAGACAGAGTTCAGTGTGTCAAATCGGAGGGGAATCACAGGGTTCAATTCTTGGGCCGACTCTTTTATCTGTATATATCAATGATGTCGCTCTTGCTGCGGGCGATTCCCTGATCCAGCTCAACGCAGACGACACCATTCTGTATACTTCTGGCCCTTCCTTGGACACTGTGCTAACTAACCTCCAAATGAGCTTCAATGCCATACAACACTCCTTCCGTGGCATCCAACTGCTCTTAAACACTAGTAAAACCAAATGCATGCTTTTCAACCGTTCACTGCCCGCACCAGCCCGCCCGACGAGCATCACCACCCTGGACGGTTCCGACCTAGAATATGTGGACAACTATAAATACCTAGGTGTCTGGCTAGACTGTAAACTCTCCTTCCAGACTCATATTAAACATCTCCAATCAAAAATCAAATCTAGAATCGGCTTTCTATTTTGCAACAAAGCCTCCTTCACTCACGCTGCCAAACTTACACAAGTAAAACTGACTATCCTGCCAATCCTCGACTTCGGCGATGTCATCTACAAAATAGCTTCCAACACTACTCAGCAAACTGGATGCAGTCTATCACAGTGCCATCCGTTTTGTTACCAAATCACCTTATACCACCCACCACTGTGACCTGTATGCTCTAGTCGGCTGGCCCTCGCTACATATTCGTCACCAGACCCACTGGCTCCAGGTCATCTATAAGTCTATGCTCCGCCTTATCTCAGTTCACTGGTCACGATAACAACACCCAACCGTAGCACACGGTCCAGCAGGTATATTTAACTGATCATCCCCAAAGCCAACACCTCATTTGGCCGCCTTTCCTTCCAGTTCTCTGCTGCCAGTGACTGGAACGAATTGCAAAAATCGCTGAAGTTGGAGACTTTTATTTCCCTCACCAACTTTAAACATCAACTATCTGAGCAGCTAACCGATCACTGCAGTTGTACATAGTCCATCTGTAAATAGCCCACCCAATCTACCTACCTCATTCCCATACTGTTTTTAATTTATTTACTTTTCTGCTCTTTGATCTTCTCTTTCTTTGACTCCAGACATGACAGCCATTTTACCTCCATAGATAATAACAATGTGTATTGAGCTGCGGAGCTCTAAGCCTGACAAGAGTGTGCCCTGTGCTGACACACAAAAGTAGGTAATTGTAGCCCACAGTCTCAGATATTTTTGCATTCATGACCTATGTGAATTGTCAACTATGGCTATGATGTTAACACGAGCTTGAATCGGAGGAACCAGATAAAACCGCACAACACAAACAAGCAACAATCAAATCTCTTCAGAGCCATTTTGGATAATTTGAGGCCAAATTGACATTTCCCAGCAACAACAGCATATGAGGGCAGGGAGGTTTTTCGTCTCCCTGGATAAGCCATTTGGTGGCTCTTCATGGGGTTGTACTATTAGTGTGGGTTAGACTCATTTCCCTCAGCTGTATACACTAATCACCACTAAAAGCATCTCCAGAGTCTGTTTGCACGAGGGGTTGAATACTGAGCCAAGTGTCTCTGGAAAATCCAATCTGAAGCAGCTCTGAGCATTGAGAGCACTGCCACAGATGGAGGACTATTACAATGGAATGGAATGATATCAAACTGTCAATCCATTTCTATGATTTTATTCTGTCTATCAAAGAACTCTCTGAAGCGGAAATATCTACACATAGCTAAAGAATGCATCATATTTATAGTGCTACAGATAATACCATTCAAAGACTGATCCACAGTTGACATGTAATCTCCCCACACAACATAGCTCTATAGTCTTGTTGTTTTGAATGTCCTGTGCATGTAGAATTGTATTGGAAAATGTGATTGAATTCCGGGTCACTAAAACCTAATGACAGAGGTGAATCTTTAGATAGCACTCAGGTGCTGAGTAACCTGCCGGGTTTCAAGGAAACAAATCAGCTACACAAAGGGGCCATAGAGCCATATCTCCCTCTGTGTCCTAGCCTGGGATTACAGGCTTATTCTCTGGGATATACTACTTTGAACCAATGTATCGCCAATGAAAGCCAGAGGGCCCGACATTCTGAGAAACCGCTTTCCATTCAATGGCAAATTCACAATTCTGCTGGCCTGTGAAGTACTCTGCTTCTGAAACAGTGTCATGGAGATTATGTCGCTGCCTGCCTCCTCCGAGACAGCAGATACGTAATGCAGTGTTAATTTCGGCAACAAAAATAGTGATGAAAATATTAGTCAAACACCTATTTTTCAGTAGCAATTGACAAGATACTGTAACTGACTAAATAGATCCAAAAATATATATAAATAAACTAAAAAGATTTTTCATTTCAGTTGACGGAAATTAGACAAAATGATCTTTTTGACTCAAATCTGACTAGTAAATGGACTGGACAATCATTTTTGGAGAGATTGAGAGTTTTTTTTGTGTTATTTGTTTGGTCAAATCAAAAGCATGCATGACATTAGCAGAATTGTTAAGCTTTTTCATTGCAATATTTTGTGACCCTTTGACTTGGCTGTGAGAGTAGAACATTGTATTGGTCGCATCAGTGTGAGCTGAACATTCAATAAAGTAATTTGAGAACATTAATTGAGTCGTTTGAGACGATCTGAAAAGGATTTTGAAGGTTGACTAATAGCCTTTGTTTCACAATGACACAGACGACACAATTGTTGGATGAAAAGCATAATAATCAAATCAAAATAAAATTGTATTTGTCACGTGCAGGACACAAAAGGTGTTGACTTTAGAGTGAAATGCTTACTTACGAGCCCTTTTCCAACAATGCAGAGTTAAAAAGTAAGAAAAATTTGCACAAAATAAATAAAGGGAATAGTAACATAATAAAATAACAATAATATACATGGAGTACATGTACCGAGTCAATGTGCAGGGGTACGAGGTAATTGAGGTAATATGTACTGTACCTATCGGTAAGGGTAAAAGTGACTCAGCAATTAGGATAGATAAATCAAATCAAATCAAATCAAATTTTATTTGTCACATACACATGGTTAGCAGATGTTAATGCGAGTGTAGCGAAATGCTTGTGCTTCTAGTTCCGACAATGCAGTAATAACGAGCAAGTAATCTAACTAACAATTCAAAAAAAAAAAAAAAACTACTGTCATACACAGTGTAAGGGGATAAAGAATATGTACATAAGGATATATGAATGAGTGATGGTACAGAGCAGCATAGGCAAGATACAGTAGATGATATCGAGTACAGTATATACATATGAGATAAGTATGTAAACCAAGTGGCATAGTTAAAGTGGCTAGTGATACATGTATTACATAAGGATGCAGTCGATGATATAGAGTACAGTATCAACGTATGCATATGAGATGAACAATGTAGGGTAAGTAACATTATATAAGGTAGCATTGTTTAAAGTGGCTAGTGATATATTTACATCATTTCCCATCAATTCCCATGATTAAAGTGGCTGGAGTAGAGTCAGTGTCATTGACAGTGTGTTGGCAGTAGCCACTCAATGTTAGTGGTGGCTGTTTAACAGTCTGATGGCCTTGAGATAGAAGCTGTTTTTCAGTCTCTCGGTCCCAGCTTTGATGCACCTGTACTGACCTCGCCTTCTGGATGGCAGCGGGGTGAACAGGCAGTGGCTCGGGTGGTTGATGTCCTTGATGATCTTTATGGCCTTCCTGTAGCATCGGGTGGTGTAGATAAACAGAGTAGCAGCAGCGTATGTGAAGAATGTGGAAGAGTGTCTATGTGTGAATGTGTGTGTGGCGTCAATATGCATGTATTTGTGTGTCTTTTGTGTGTGCGAGTATATGGAGTGTGTGAGTGTGTTGGAGTGTCAGTCTAGTATGTGTGGGAAGACTCCAGTGAAAGTACATAGAGCCAGTGCAAGAGAGTCATTGATAGGTAGCCATTAGATTAACTGTTCAGCAGTCTTATGACTTTGGGTAAAGACTGTTCAGGAGCCCTTTGATCCCAGACTTGGCGCTCCGGTACCACTTGCAGTGCGGTAACAGAGAGAACAGTCTATGACTTGGGTGGCTGGAGTCTTTGACCATTTTTAGGGCCATCCTCGGACACTGCCTGGTATAGAGGTCCTGGATGGCAGGGAGCTTGGCCCCAGCGCATTGCGGTCGAATGTCAGGCAGTTGCCATATCAAGTAGTGATGCTCTCAATGCTGCAGCTGTATAACTTTGTGAGGTTCTGAGGGCCCATGCCAAATTTCAGCCTCCTGAGGGGGAAGAGCCATTGTCGTGCCCTCTTCACTACTGTGTTGGTGTGTTTGGACCATGATAGGTCCTTAATGATGTGGACACTGAGGAACATGAAGCTCTCAACCCGCTCCGCTAGAGCCCTGTCAATGTGAATGGTGATGTGCTCTGCCCTCTGTTCCCTAGAGTCTACGTTCAGCTCCTTTGTTTTGCTGACATTGAGTGAGAGGTTGTTGTCGTGGCACCACACTGCCAGGTCTCTAACCTCCTTCCTGTAGGGTGTCTCATTGTCGTCTACCTCCGTTGTGTTGTCTGCAAACTTAATGATGGTGTTGGAGTCGTGGTCAGCCAAGCAGTCATGGGTGAACAGAGAGTTCAGGAGGGGACAAAGCATGTACCCCAGAGGGGCCCCAGTGTTGAGGGTCACTGTGGCGGATGTGTTGTTGCCTACCCTCACCACCTGGGTGTGGCCCGTCAGGAAGTCCAAGATCCAGTTCCTGAGGTAGGTGTTTAATCCTAGGGTCCTTAGCTTAGGGATGGGCTTGGAAGGCACTATGGTGTTGAATGCTGAGCTGTAGTAAATTAACAGCATTCTCAAATAGGTGTTCCTTTTGTCCAGGTAGGAAAGGGCAGTGTGGAGTGCAACAGAGATCGCGTCATCTGTGGATCTTTTGGGTGAATTGGAGTGGGTCTGGGATGATGGTGTTGATCTGAGTCATGACCAGCGTTTCAAAGCATTTCAAGGCTACAAATGTGAGTGCTAAGGGACGATAGTCATTTAGACAGGTTACCTTGGCGTTCTTGGGCACAGGGACTAAGGTGGTCTGCTTAAAAAATGTATGTATTAGAGACTGAGTCGGTGAGAGGTGGAACATTTCAGTGAAGACACTTGTCAGCTGGTCAGCACATGCTCTGAGTGTCCTGGTAATTGATTTGGCCCCGCAGCCATGTGTATGTTGACCTGTTTAAAGGTCTTACTCACATTGGCTACGGAGAGCGTGATCACACAGTCTTCCGGAACAACTGGTGCTCTCATGCACGGTTCAGTGTTGCTTGCCTCGAAGTGAGCATAGAAGGCATTTAGCACGTCTGGTAGCCTTGCGTCACTGGGCAGCTCACTGCTGTGTTTCCTTTTGTAATCCGCGATAGTTTGCAAACCCTGCCACATTCAAAGAGCGTCAGAGTCAGTGTAGTAGGATTCAATCTTGATCCTGTATTAATGCTTCGTCTGTTTGATGGTTCATCAGAGGGCATAGCAGGATTTCTTATAAACGTCCGTATTTGTGTCCCGCTACTTGACAGCGGCAGCTCTAGCCTTTAGCTCAGTGCAGATATCCATGGCTTCTGGTTGGCATAGTGTATGTACGTACGGTCACTGTGGGGACGACATAATACATGCACTTATTAATGAAGGGGTGACTTATGTGGTAAACCCCTCAATGCCATCGGATGAATCCTGGAAAATATTCCAGTTTGTGCTAGCGAAACAGTCCTGTAGCTTAGCATCCACTGATTTTTTACCTTTATTTACCTTATTTAACTAGGCAAGTCAGTTAAGAACAAATTATTATTTTCGATGGCGGCCTAGGAGCAGGGTGTTAACTGCCTTGTTCAGGGGCAGAACGACAGATTTTTACCTTGTCAGCTCTGGGATTCAATCGTGCAAACCTTCGGTTACTAGTCCAACGCTCTAACCAGTAGGCTACCTGCCACCCCTTAATCTAACCACATCCGTATTGAGCTGGTATACTTCCCATTTGAGATTTTGCTTGAAAGCAGGAATCAGGAGGATAGAGTTATGGTCATATTTTCCAAATGGAGAGCTTTGTATGGGTCTTTGTGTGTGGAGTAAAGGTGATCTAGAGTATTTTCACCTCTAGTTGCACAGGTGACATGCTGGTAGAAATGAGGTAAGACAGAGATCAGTGTTCTTGCATTAAAATCACCGGCCACTAGGAGCGTCGCCTCTGGACGAACATATTCTTGTTTGCTTATGGCCCTAGCCCTAGGCCTGGCTCGCAGTCGGCGTTCCAATTCATCCCAAAGGTGTTCGATGGGATTGAGGTCAGGGTTATGTGCAGGCCAGTCAAGTTCTTCCACACCGATCTCGACAACCCATTTCTGTTTGGTCCTCGCTTTGTGCACGGGGGCATAGTCATGCTGAAACAGGAAAGGGCCTTCCCCAAACTGTTGCCATAAAGTTGGAAGCACAGAATCGTCTAGAATGTCATTGTATGCTCTAGTGTTAAAATTCCCTTCACTGAAACTAAGGGGCTAGCCCAAACCATGAAAAACAGCCCCAGACCATTATTCCTCCTCCACCACATTTTACAGTTAGCACTACGCATTCGGGCAGGTAGCGTTCTTCTGGCATCCTCCAAACCCAGATTTGTCCGTCGGACAGCCAGATGGTGAAACGTGGTTCATCACTCCAGAGAACGGGTTTCCACTGCTCCAGAGTCCAATGGCGGTGAGCTTTACACCCCTCCAGCCAACGCTTGGTATTGCTCATGGTGATCTTAGACTTGTGAGTGGCTGCTCGGCCATTGAAACCGATTTCATACAGTCCCGTTCTGTGAGCTTATCTGGCCTACCAATTTGCGGTTGAGCCGTTATTGCTCCTAGACATTTCCACTTCACAATGACAGCACTTACATTTGACCGGGGCAGCCCTAGCAGGGCAGAAATGGACTTGTTGGAAAAGTGGCAATCCGATGAAAAGTGGAAATCCTATGACGGTACCATGTTTAAAAAAATCACAGAGCTCTTCAATAAGGCCATTCTACTGCCAATGTTTGTCTATGGAGATTGCATGGCAGTGTGCTCGATTTTATACACCTGTTAGCAACGGGTGTGGCTGAAATAGCCAAATCCACTAATTTGAAAGGGTGTCTACATACTCTGGCCATGTCGTTTATCACATTGATGTAGGTTGTAGAGCATAATAGTGGATACTTTTCTCCTACTGACATTCTGCCTCATCAGACACTGTGGAAATTCTCAAAGGGTTAAATTGTGAACCAGCTGTCGGCCTCCTGGGTGGTGCAGTGGTTAAGGGCGCTGTACTGCAGCGCCAGCTGTGCCACCAGAGACTCAGGCTCTGTCGTAACCGGCCGCGACCGGGAGGTCCGTGGGGCGAAGCACAATTGGCCTAGCGTCATCCGGGTTAGGGAGGGTTTGGCCGGTAGAGATATCCTTGTCTCATCGCGCACCAGCGACTCCTGTGGTGGGCCGGGCATAGTGTACGCTAACCAAGGTTGCCAGGTGCACAGTGTTTCCTCCGACACATTGGTGCGGCTGGCTTCCGGGTTGGATACGCGCTGTGTTAAGAAGCAGTGGTTGGGTTGTGTATCGGAGGACGCATGACTTTCAACCTTCGTCTCTCCCGAGCCCGTACGGGAGTTGTAGCGATGAGACAAGATAGTAGCTACTAACTAACAATTTGACACCACAAAATTGTTTTTTTAATTTGATTTTTTACGTTTTAAATAAAAAGTAAAAAAATTAAATAAAAATAAAATTGTGAACCAGCTGTCACAAATACATTTAAACTCAGTTTTTCACAATTCCTGACATTTAATCCTGATTTATTTCAGCTTTTATTTATTTCATCACATTCCCAGTGGGTCAGAAGTTTATATACACTCAATTAGTATTTGGTAGCATTGCCTTTACATTGTTTAACTTGGGTCAAACATTTCGGGTAGTCTTCCACAAGCTTCCCACAATAAGTTGGGAGAATTTTGGCCCATTCCTCTTGACAGGAAGCTCCCTCGCTCAGATCTGTTCAACGCTGGTCCGACCAATCGGATTCCACACTTCAAGATTGCTTCGATCACGTGGACTGGGATATGTTCCGCATTGCGGTGAACAACAACATTGATGAACACGCTGATTCGGTGAGCGGGTTTATTAGCAAGTGCATCGGCGATGTCGTACCCACAGCGTCTATAAAAACATTCCCAAACCAGAAACCGTGGATTGATGGCAGCATTCGCACTAAACTAAAAGCGCTAACCCCTGCTTTTAATGAGGGCAATCTGCCGTTTCCAGCTACAATAGTAATTTACAACATTAACAATGTCTGCACTGTATTTCTGATCAATTTTATGTTATTTTAATTGACAAAAAAATTGCTTTTCTTTCAAAAACAAGGACATTTAATGGTAGAGACTGCTGATTGGCTAGTTTCCATAGAAAGGCTGCAGGGGATTTATACTCTATACACATAGAACGGATCACTGGCGCTCATCTTAACTCGCCTCTATTCTGGGTCTTTCAGAAACATTCACTATCAAACTGTTCCACAGACTATTGTACACAGAGTTCTGAACATATTAAAGATATGATTAGAGATTTCCAGTAGCTGCAAGATAAAGAGGCATAAAATCAGAAGAGACAGCTGCAAAGGCAACTATGCTTCACTTAAAATGACTCACTCTTGCTGCAGGTAGTGATGAAAATATCACATTCAATTGGCAGCACAATCAGTGTCCTGTGGTGTATAAAATCACCCACTCGATACCTGCTGTCATCTTGCATTCAAAGAGACGTCATGAGTTTGCCTTGGTGGATGCTAACATTCAGTGTGTTAGCTGTACCATCATGATGCTACTGTACTCAACAGGAAGATGTCAGCAGTCGTACATCAGGCCAGGTTTTCTCTGTAAATATCAATGATGTCGCTCTTGCTGCTGGTGATTCTCTTATCCACCTCTACGCAGACGACACCATTCTGTATACATCTGGCCCTTCTTGGACACTGTGTTAACAAACCTCCAAACGAGCTTCAATGCCATACAACACTCCTTCCGTGGCCTCCAACTGCTCTTCAATGCTAGTAAAACTAAACGCATGCTCTTCAACTGATTGCTGCCGGCACCTGCCTGCCCGCCTAGCATCACTACTGGACGGTTCTGACTTACAATATGTGGACAACTACAAATAACTACAGTTGAAGTCAAAAGTTTATATACACCTTAGCCAAATACATTTAAATCTTTGCCCACATGTGCAGTTGCAAACTGTAGCCTGGATGTTTTTGGAGCGGTTTTAGAGCAGTGGTTTCTTCCTTTCTGAGCGGCCTTTCAGGTTATGTCGATATAGGACTTGTTTTACTATGGATATAGATACTTTTGTACCTGTTTCCTCCAGCATCTTCAACAGGGTCGTTTGCTGTTGTTCTGGGATTGATTTGCACTTTCCGCACCAAAGTATGTTCATCTCTGTGTCTCCTTCCTGAGCGGTATGATGGCTGCGTGGTCCCATGGTGTTTATACTTGCATACTATTGTTTGTACAGATGAACGTGGTGCCTTCAGGTGTTTGGAAATTGCTCCCAAGGATGAACCAGACATGTGGAGGTCTACTATTTTTTTCTGAGGTCTTGGCTGATTTCTTTTGATTTTCACATGATGTCAAGCAAAGAGGCACTGAGTTTGAAGGTAGGCCTTGAAATACATACACAGATACACCTCTAATTGACTCAAATTATGTCAATTAGCCTATCAGAAGTTCTAAAGCCATGACATCATTTTCTGGAATTTTTCAAGCTGTTAAAAGGCACATTCAACTTAGTGTATGTAAACTTCTGACCCACTGGAATTGTGATACAATTAATTATAAGTGAAATAATCTGTCTATAAACAATTGTTGGAAAAATGGCTTGTGTCATGCACAAAGTAGATGTCCTATCCAACTTGCCAAAACTATAGTTTGTTAACAAGAAATTTGTGGAGTGGTTGAAAAACGAGTTTTAATGACTCCAAACTAAGTGTGTCTAAACTTCCGACTTCAACTGTAGGTGTCTGGTTAGACTGTAAACTCTCTTTCCAGACTCACATTAAGCATCTCCAATCCAAAATTAAATCTAAAATCAGCTTCCTATTCCACAACAAAGCCTCCTTCACTCATGATGCCAAACATACCCTCGTAAAACTGACTGTCCTACCGATCCTTAACTTCGGCGATGTCATTTACAAAATAGTCTTCAATACTCACTGGTCATCCCCAAAGACAACACCTCCTTTGGTTGCCTTTTCTTTCAATTCTCTGCTGCCAATGACTGGAACGAATTACAAAAATCACTGAAGCTGGAGACTTATTTCTCCCTCACTAACTTTAAGCATCAGCTGTCAGAGTAGCTTACCGATCACTGTACCTGTACACATGCCATCTGTAAATAGCACACCCAACTACCTCATCCCCATATTGTTATTTCTTTTTTTGCTCTTTTGCACCCCAGTAACTCTACTTTCACATCTATCACCCCAGTGTTAATGCTAAATTGTAATTATTTTGCCACTATGGCCTATTTATTGCCTTACCTCCCTAACTACATTTGCACACACTAGATGTTTAGATTTTTCTATTGTGTTATTGACTGTACGTTTGTTTATCCCATGTGTAACTCTGTGTTGTTGTTTTTGTCGCACTGGTTTGCTTTATCTTGGCCAGGTCGCAGTTGTAAATGAGAACTTGTTCTCAACTGGCCTACCTGGTTAACTAGAGGTTAAATAAAATGTTTAAAAAAAGGCTAGGGTGTTAGTCCCTAAAACTTTAGGCACTGCTGACCCTTCTGAGGATAAAGCCAGCAAAGGCCACACTGAATCACTGCCAATACCTGGGGGACATGTCTCCCGTTATTCACTGGCGACTCATGACTAGGGCTGTCGGGTGACCGTATTACAGCACACCGGCGGTCACGGGTCATGAAGGCAGTAAAAATCCACATGACCGTTTAGTCAAGGGAATTGGGCTTTGCCGAGCTCTGCTGCTGCTGCTGGTTATTAGTAGCCTACCAAACTTGCTAACTGCCTGGTACTCAACACTCTGTTATCCCTCTAATCACTTTGACATCAACGCAAATGTATTTGAAAATCTAATCAAACACTTCATGAGAGTCCATGAGCTCATGATGGCCGCTAATAAAAAGAGAATGATCTCATCAGCTTTCTATTGGCTAGGCCTACTATATTTATTCCTCAACTTTCCTAATATTAAGCACGTTGCTTATTTTTACAACTGGAGTAAAGCCTAGCTGGCTGGCATGAAAATTAACCAGGGAAAAGCGTCCTCCATCTGCTATTTAAGTGTATAGATTAAATATATTATTTCCCTGCCCCTGTTTCGATACAGTTGCATAATAATGGTCCATTCTAAATCAAAACAATGTCACGCATACATTAAAGCTTAAATCAAGAATAGTCTGATCGGTGACAATATTAGCCTATCACTTGGGAATTATATATTATCACTTGTGATTGATGCCCAGCATAAGAAACAATTACTTTTTTTGCAATTTGTTCGAATCATAGTCACACACCTCATGTAGCCTAGCCCATCGGCCTATATGTTTTAAAAGGATTTGTATCACAAACAAAGTGGCCAAATTCCGTCTTAAAATTAACCACATCAATCTGCTTTACAAGGTGTGTAGAGGCTAACTGGCATATATAAGCAGCGCATGAGTTTCAAGTTTGGGGAAGATCATTTTCACCATAAAAATGCACCTTTATAATAACAGCATCCATACATAATTGCATTTGCGGTCCCTTTTGGTAATGGTGTTTTCCGCTAATGGAACATTTGCGCTTATAGCCTACTACCATCTGCGCTTATAATGTGAAGAAGCCTAATATTTTATAAAAATTTTAAGCTAAAAGTTCTGATCTAATGAGAGGCGCTTCGGATTGTGCAGCACACTCAGGGAGAAGGGCACAATGCAGCACTCAGGGGATGCCGCTGTGAAATTCGAGGCATTATCATGTACTTGTCAAATTGGGAATGAGAGCCTGCGCAAAAAAACAAAGCAGAGCTCCTGCCTTTCAAGCGACTTAAAAAAAAATCAATAGGTCTCATCATACAGCCTTACAATGTATTAAAAATCAAAACATGTAGTCCAAAATGTATAGAACAACTAAAGTTACATTAATAACTCTAAATTAAGCATATAGGAGTACCTATTTATTAATTAACCGCTCAACACAGAATAGCTACATGTGCGCAGTCTCTCAAATCGTTTGAGAAAATATTTATATTTTATTCAACTTTGTTCAATTGTATTCTTCATACTATAAAATAATGCCACAGAATTATAAGCAAATCTTGTCTGCTAAATGTACTAGTGTAGCCCACAGCCATTTGGCGTAGCCACATCAGGACCAAACACAAGGACAACTAAGTGTGCTAATATTTTCTTCTGAAATCGACTACATTTTCTTCATATCATGCTTCTTTAGACCTGTCTAAAATAAATAATGGATTTGTTGTTGTTTTTAAATTGTACCTTTATATAACTAGGCAAGTCAGTTAATTAAGAACAAAATCTTATTTACTACACTGGCCAAACTTGGACGACTTGGGGCCAATTGTGGGCGCCCTATGGGACTCCAAATCACAGCCGGATGTGATACAGCCTGTAGGCTATATTACATGGATTTATTAGACTTTTTAAAATGGCTTGTAGGCTATGTATGGAAGCCAGGAGATACTAAATGTGTTAAGTTATTTTTTACCTTTATTTAACTAGGCAAGTCAGTTAAGAACAAATTCTTATTTTCAATGATGGTCTAGGAACAGTGGGTTAACTGCCTGTTCAGGGGCAGAACGACAGATGTGTACCTTGTCAGCTCGCAGATTTGAACTTGCAACCTTCTGGTTACTAGTCCAACCTACTCCACTCTAACCACTAGGCTACCCTGCCTCCCCAAAGTTAGTTAGCGGTCAATCAATTACCGTGAGAACTACAGTTACTGCCTGCCGAAATGTCGTGACCTCCACAGCCCTACTCATGGCTTCTGTAGACGAAAAGCTCACTTGACTAAAGCGAAGCAGCTAATCGCTGGGCTTTGGGGCGGCTCAGCCCGTCAGCACACATACTATTATGACTCAGCCCTCAAATAGTGCTAGCTTGCTACCCCTCCCCCCTCTCTCTCTCTCACTCTGGGTGCTGACAATGTGAACGCCACTGCAGAGGCGGTGTTAATAGTGTGGGCTCATGTTCACCGTGTACAGCCCAGCACCCGACCGGAGGGGTCCACTCAGGTCTGTCTGTGTGCCACACTGCAACTTGCCACACTAACACTACCCAAGCCATTGCAATTTCAAGAGGTTGTCCAAGCCAACATGGACTATTTCACACTTTAGAGGGAAACACATTTTAAGTGACAATAGGGACCATGGGGGTGAGCTCAATGGCTTGTACTTAGCGGATGACAACATCATGGCAAAGACTGAGATAGTTGCTGATTTGTTGGGCATGCGTTAGTGAACAAGCCATCTGGTCTATCGGAGGGCTGAATGGAGAAATTGAGGCAGTAGGTCCGTGTCCAGTCATTCATACACCACGGTAATTTCCATCACTGTCAGGGAGGTCAGTGTGAAAGACCTCAGCCAGACCTGAACAGAGCTCACTTTGACTGCTGTTAGCTAGCACAGCTAATTACACCAATTGTGTGCAGTATTGTGCGTTTCTAATACTGGTTTTCACTAAATCGCCATTGTCCACAAATTACATCAATCCGCTCCAAGGCAAAACACACTCCTGATAACCATGCAGTAAGGACAATTAACTGAGAGGTGGCTTAGCTTTCGTCATGGTGGAGAGTGAGCGTTGTAAGTTAATAGCACAGTGTCTCTATTAAATATGTAGGTCTGGGTGACAGCTGCCTCAATAATGCAGACTTTCTCCATTCCGTTTTGTGGTGTCATAGGATACCACATGTACTGTATGTCTATCCCACAGCAAAGGACAGAGGGTAAAGCTACTTAGAGGCTGGGACTGGGTAAGAGAGACCACTGCCATTTAACATAATGGGCCAGACTGGAAAATGTGCTCTAGTGGGTGCTTTAGTGGGAGGGAAATCTCCCCTGGTGTAATGTGTCATCCACACATTAAATGTATTAGGTGTAGCTTTTAGAGGAATAATTGAGACAAGCAATGAATCAACAGCACACATTCAACTTAATCCAGTGATTCAGAGGACTGCCATTCTGCTACACCGCTCATTTTGGTGTCATAAGTTCAGCAAACATTTTTATTTTGTGTTTCTACAAAATACATATTGTTGAAGCAGTCATGCACTGTAGTTTGTTGGGCATGTCAGCACATCTAAAATGGATGCCAACCATTTCGGAGTCAAAATGATTAAAAAAAACATGACTTAAAAAACATAAGCCTATGCAAAATAGTTGTGTAGTAAATAGGTTTGTGCAGTAGTTTGTGCATTTGTTGTATTACTTGTGAGGCACCACGGTGAGGCTGCCTCTCACCCGACTCACCGTTCCTCCGCTCTCCCTCCCTCCGCTGAGAAAAGGGGACACAGTCTTCCAGCTGATGTCAAAACTCAAGTCGCATTGCATTATTTCTGCCTCATGCACCAATTGTTGTTGTTACTCCTATGACCAAAGAAAGTGAAATATTCATTGATATTAAACAAGACAAGCCACTAATAATATCGCAAGTTTATTGAACATTTTGCAATACGCAATCATTGAAGCTGCAGTGCTGGTTGTAGCGTGAGTGGAAGTAGGGGGAATGTGCATTTGATGGCTTATGGAAATGTTGAACAAAGTGTTGACAGTGCTGAATAACAACTTAAATACGAACTTACAGCAAAGAGCTGCTGGTTTTATGCGTATTCGTTGAGTCTCTCTCTAGTCATGGCTTCAAATGTTTTGAAATCTCAGTGTCAATTGTCTGTTACAGTCTATGGCTCAAGGAAACTGTGCAGACACAGTGATCTGAGCTATCTGATTGGCCAGCTATATGCCTATAGGTGCACTTGATTTGCTCTCTAGGCCTGCCGAGTAGGCAGAGTTCTACCTTCCCAGCGCTAGGGCTGCTGAATCAAGTGTACCTACCGCCAACAGCGCGAAAACAAATAAAACAATAGGAACACAAGGCTTTATTGTTTTGTTTTTTTACAGAAATGTTTGGTGATAGACACGTCGATCCGGTTGGTGACCACTGATTTATTTACTTATAATGCATGACTGCTTAAGACACGTGGGTGATATTCACTTTTGGAATTTATTAGCGATACTCCAGTACTTTGTATACCCTTTAGCCAGTGGTTCTGAAAGTAGCGCTCACCAGCCAAAAGTGGTTCCTGAAAATTGCGTACTACGTCACATACAGTGCCTTCAGAAAGTATTCATACCCCTTCACTTATTCCACATTTTGCCATGTTACAGCTTGAATTCAAGATGGATTCAATATATTTTTTTCTCACCCATCTACACACAATATACCTCATAATGACAAAGTGAAAACATGTTTTTTGAAAATGTCCAGTCATTCATTGACCACAGTAAATTCCATCACTATGACTATCCTACCGATCCTCGACTTCGGCGATGTCATCTACAAAATAGCTTCCAACACTCTACTCAGCAAACTGGATGCAGTTTATCACAGTGCCATCCGTTTTGTCACTAAAGCACCTTATACCACCCACCACTGCGACTTGTATGCTCTAGTTGGCTGGCCCTCGCTACATATTCGTCGCCAGACCCACTGGCTCCAGGTCATCTACAAGTCCATGCTAGGTAAAGCTCCGCCTTATCTCAGTTCACTGGTCACGATGGCAACACCCATCCGTAGCACGCGCTCCAGCAGGTGTATCTCACTGATCATCCCTAAAGCCAACACCTCATTTGGCCGCCTTTCGTTACAGTTCTCTGCTGCCTGTGACTGGAACGAATTGCAAAAATCGCTGAAGTTGGAGACTTTTATCTCGCTCACCAACTTCAAACATCTGCTATCTGAGCAGCTAACCGATCGCTGCAGCTGTACATAGTCTATCGGTAAATAGTCCACCCATTTTTACCTACCTCATCCCCATACTGTTTTTATTTATTTACTTTTCTGCTCTTTTGCACACCAATATCTCTACCTGTACATGACCATCTGATCATTTATCACTCCAGTGTTAATCTGCAAAATTGTAATCATTCGCCTACCTCCTCATGCCTTTTGCACACAATGAATATAGACTCTTTTTTTTCTCTACTGTGTTATTGACTTGTTAATTTTTTACTCCATGTGTAACTCTGTGTTGTCTGTTCACACTGCTATGCTTTATCTTGGCCAGGTCGCAGTTGCAAATGAGAACTTGTTCTCAACTAGCCTACCTGGTTAAATAAAGGTGAAATATTTTTTTTTTTTTTTAAATCACTGTTAGGGAGGTCAGTGTGAAAGACCTCAGCCAGACCTGAACAGTGCTCACATTAGCTGTGCTAGCTAACAGCAGTCAATTACACCAATGGCACAGCATAACTTCCAGTAAACATTGGCTTTCAAACTAGGGATTTTGTGGCTAACAGTAATTCTGAATACATCCAGCCCAACGCGGGAGGTTTTTAAAAAGATACACTGAACAAAAATATGAACACAACATGTAAAGTGTTGGTCCCAAGTTTCATAAGCTGAAATAAAAGTACCCAGAAATGTTCCATATGCACAAAAAGCTTATTTCTGTAGGATTTTGTGCACACGTGTTTACATCCCTGTTAGTGAGCATTTCTTCTTTGCATTTCTTCTTTGTCACACAACACAATGCCACAGATCCTCAAGTTTTGAGGGAGCGTGCAATTGGCATGCTGACTGCAGGAATGTCTACCAGAGCTCTTGCCAGAGAATGTTATGTTAATTTCTCTACCAGCGGTTTGTTGATGTCAACAGAGTGCCCCATGGTGGAAGTGGGGTTAAGGTATGGGCAGGCATAAGCTACGGACAACGAACACAATTGCATTTTATCAATGGCAATGTGAATACACATAGATACTGTGGCAAGATCCTGAGGCCCATTGTCTTACCATTTATCCGCTGCCATCACCTCATGTTTCAGCATGATAATGCATGGCCACCAGCTGCAAAGATCTACACACAATTCCTGGAAGCTGAAAATGTCCCAGTTCTTCAATGGCCTGCATACTTACCAGACATGTCATCGACGTGTACGACAGCATGTTCCAGTTCCTGCCAATATCCAGCAACTTCCCACAGCCATTGAATAGGAGTGGGACAACATTCCACAGGCCACAATCAAAAGCCTGATCAACTCTATGCGAAAGAGATGTGTCACGCTGCATGAGTCAAATGGTGGTCACAACAGATACTAACTGGTTTTCTGATCAACACAACTACTTTTTTTCAAAGGTTTCTGTGACCAACAGATGCATATCTGTATTCCCAGTCATGTGAAATCAATATATTAGGGCCTAATGAATTCATTTACATTTACTGATTTCCTTATATGAACAGTAACTAAAATCTTTGAAATTGTTGCATGTTGAGTTTATATTTTTGTTCAGTGTCGCAAAGGTTCCGGAGCATGTCTTTAATGAAACTTAATTACTTGCTCTCCTCTGAAGTAAGGCTTGTTTTTATGCATTTATGTTCAGAGCAATAAGGTGCCTTTTTCACATGATTGGATTTGTATGTGCACTGGCATATTTCCTGCTGGAGGCAGTCTCCCTCCTTTTACATTCTATTCAATGGCATTCATTTGCATTCTGCCAGGGTAGACACTAGGTGGGCAAGTAGGGATTCCAGTCTGTCAGTCGGAGAAACTGCTTTGCATTTGCTTCTTCTGCTGCAAACATATCACTCAACATTTGACATTGGGCTGCTCATAAACATAGAGGCTGCATACACTGGCCAAGAGAAGACATTAAAAACATCTGCACATATATCTATAATATTATTTCAGGGAGAGAGACAAGAGGGCATACAGTTGAACAGTTCAGGAGGTTTTGAAGGAAATTTCACTTCCACAATTGCGGCACCAGCTGACTATTTATAAAATAAAATAACCTGGACTCAACACTTGAATAACTATTGAAAAGATTGCTAGGATTTTAGTGTGAAAATTAAGGGCAAGACCTACTGTGATAGAACTACTGTTCCAGAAGTGGTGACATTATTAATCCCCTCTACAGCAGCAGCGTTGGACATACAGCAGGTGTCTGAGTTATGGGACCATATGACCCAAAAATATCCCATTTATAAATTAACCGTCATTGCTCCCAAAATCACATTGTCCATCCTTGCCCCCTGAATCCACCATTCAGGTTAACCTTACTTACCGCCAGTAGAGCTGAGGAAAGTGCCCGTTAGTGACACTGGGCACTTGTTTACCTTGGGTAAGAGATTAATAATAGTTAAGAATCCACATGCTGGCTGTCCAACCACTCCTTTGCCTTTAGGCCTCTCAGGGGGCACAAGACACTCAAGAGCATTTATGAGTAGTGAGTCTGATGTCGGTTTGTGGGGGGATGTGGGGGGTGTGTACGGGAGGTGAAGTCAGGTGCAGGAGAGCAGGAGTGTAGTAAACAGGCGCACTATAATTCCGGTCCAAAAATGACAGCACATAAAAACATAAACGTGCCAAAAACACGGAACATAACAAAAGTATGGCGCCTGACAACATCCACATAACAAAAAAACTATTACACACAAAGACATGGAGGGGAACAGAGGACAAAATACATGCAGTGATTACGGAATTAAAACCAGGTGTGTATGGAACAAGACAAAACAAATGGATATATGAGAAATGGAGCGGACGATGGATATAAAGCCGGTGACGTTGATCGCGGAACGCCGCCCGAACAAGGAGAGGAGCCGACTTCGGCGGAAGTCGTGGCAATGGGTTGTGTTAACGGTGGATCGTGACATGAAAATAGTGGGTCGCGACAGGTCAGAGTAAAAAAAAATATATAATATTTTTATTCGATTTTTAGGAACTCAGTCAGAGTCTCAAGCGTTAGAATACAATTGGGGTCTGTTTAGAGTTAGAAAACAAAAAGTGCAATTCCTAAATTTGGTTGTACATCAGCAGTTTTTCTCTTGTTATGTCAGTCACTGACAGTCACTCAATGATCCAGAGGAGGATGATAAAGGACAAGGGATTAAGGGAGAGAAGATATGGGGGAGCTTAGACACCCCTGTACCTACATCTGGGGTAAAGATAAGCAGAAACCAGGACAGCTTGTCCAGGATCGCCGAGCAGCCTTTGCCATCACTGTCTGGGTAGTGGCCCTTTAAACAATAGTAACTGTGTCAGACAGAGCGTGCTTGCCAGTGCCAGGCCTACTTAGCACTAAGATAGGATAGCTTTGAGGGACAGGAGAACCTCTAAGGGGAGGCAGGTGCCGATGGGACCTCTGTGGCTTCAATTATCCGTGGCATGCTCTACAATTTCTCTGTGCTAACTTCTTCACAGCAGACCCAACAGTTACCGGGTATCTGACAGGGGGAGTACTGAAATCTCAACCACAGCTTAAAATGGGATGATTGAAGAGGGTAAAAATGTTAGTGGAACACTGTGTGCACAACAAGGCCTCAGATGTTTCATGTCATTGCCTTGGACATGGAACTGCAAGCAGCCATGGTAGAAGAACAACAACTGCCAGATTGTTCACTATTCTTGAACTCTTCATCACCCCATTGTTTTCACTACAGTTCTTGTATAGTCTGCAGCACTGATGTTAATGTCAACATATTGGGTGTGAATTTATCAAGAATGTACAATTTGGTTCATGTGCTTCTTTGGGAGGCCATTTCAAAATGATCTTATCTTTGACATTTTTGATATACAGTGCATTTGGAAAGTATTCAGACCCCTTGACTTTTTCCACATTTTGTTACGTTATAGCCTTATTCTAAAATTTATTAAATAAAATGCCCCCATTAATCTACACAAAATACCTCATAATGACAAAGCGAAAACAGGTTTCTAGAAACTTTTGCAAATTTATAATAAATAAATAAATAAAAAGTACTCCTGTTGCTATGAGACTTGAAATTGAGCTCAGGTGCATCCTGTTTCCATTGATCATCCTTAAGATGTTTCTAAAACTTGGAGTCCACCTGTTGTAATTTCAACTAATTGGACATGATTTGGAAAGGTCCCACAGTTGACAGTGCATGTCAGAGCAAAAACCAAGCCATGACGTCGAAGGAATTGTCCGTAGAGCTCAGAGACAGGATTGTGTCAAGGCACAGATCTGGGAAAGGGTACCAAAAAATGTCTGCAGAATTGAAGTTACCCAAGAACACAGCGTCTTCCATCATTCTTAAATGTAAGAAGTTTGGAACCACCAAGACTCTTCCTAGAGCTGGCCGCCCGGCCAAACTGAGCAATTGGGAGAGAAGAGCCTTGGTCAGGGTGTCAAGAACCTGATGAGTTCCTCTGTAGAGAGGGGAGAAACTTCCAGAAGGACAACCATCTCTGAGGCACTCCACCAATCAGGACTTAATGGTAGAGTGGCCAGATGGAAGCCATTCCTCAGTAAAATGCACATGACAACCCGCTTGGAGTTTGCCAAAAGGCACCTAAAGGACTCTGACCATGAGAAACAAGATTCTCTGGTCTGATGAAACCAAAATGTAACTCTTTGGCCTGAATGCCAAGAGTCACGTCTGGAAGAAACCTGGCACCATCCCTACGGTGAAGCATGGTGGTGGCAGCATCATGCTGTGGGGATGTTTTTCAGTGGCAGGGACAGGGAGACTAGTCAGGATCGAGGGAAAGATGAACGGCGCAAAGTACAAAGTGATCCTTGATGAAAACTTGCTCCAGAGCGCTCAGGGCCTCAGACTGGGGAAATGGTTCACCTTCCAACAGGACAACGACCCTAAGCACCCAACCAAGACAACGCAGGAGTGGCTTTGGGACAAGTCTCTAAATGTCCTTGAGTGTCCAAGCCAGAGCCTGGACTTGAACATGATCGAACATCTCTGGAGAGACCTGAAAAAAGCTGTGCAGCGTACCTCCCCATCCAACCTTACAGAGCTTGAGAAGATCTGCAGAGAAGAATGTGAGAAACTCCCCAAATACAGGTGTGCCAGGCTTGTAGCGTTATACCCAATAAAACTCTAGGCTGTAATCGCTACCAAAGGTGCTTCAACAAAGTACTGAGTGAAGTGTCTGAATACCTATGTAAATGTGATATTTCAGTTTTTTATTTTTAATAAATTTGCAAACATTTCTAAAAACCTGTTTTTGCTTTGTCATTATGGGGCAGTGTGTAGATTGATGAGGATAATTTCAAATCCATTTTAGAAAAAGGCTGTAGCGTATCAAAATGTAGAAAAAGTGAAGGGGTCTGAATACTTTCGGAATGCACTATAAATCATCCCTTTTAACTTTTCCAAATGTGATCCATTGTTTTAGATTCTGAAACTAGTTCAATGCAAAAAGAGGTCAGATCATTCTGTAAAGTACATTAGGGACTCAAGTGGATGTTCTGATTAGTATGCCAAAATAGTAAATGCCAAAATATTCTAACGATAACCAACTGCAGTAAATCAATTTTTCTTGATATGCACTGCTTATTGAAAGGCTTTTACTTTGTGTGTGAAGATCATGTTTAGTAAAATCTGGATAAAGAAAGGGGCTTGCCTTAGCATCGGGCATCGAAAAGGACAGATCACTGGTTCTGCCCTAACATCTGAATGCACTTGCTGTTCTGCTTTGAAATCATGTGCTGAGCTGACATTGCGGTGACTTGATATTTGAAATGTATGCTGCACTGCGGGTCTGGGAGTGACCTTCGACATTCTAATTGTAGCGCAAACCACATTTGAACTGCAGAAGATGTGTAGACGGAAACTGCCATCAAACACACAAGTAATTGCTGTGCGAATGGCAGGAGCCGCAAAATCTATAATATTTCCATCCAATTAGCTAGCCGGGCATCGTAAAGAGGGTGACAGACCTCTTTTATACAAATGAAAAGCTTGGAGGAGAGACAACCTTGGAGGACCCTTGAGAGCGTCCTTTTGTTTTATAATAACTGCCAAGCACAACACTTTGAAACGGAGTGCTTTTTGTGGTCTGTGTCTCTTATGTAAGGCCAATCCTTGTTCCCATCCAGGTGCTAGGTGTTTTTAGCTTGTTTAACACACAAAATGCCAACTATTTTCTCATCTGCAAACATCAGTGCCTTTAATAGGCCTACTGACAGATACAATCATCACCCTAACACATCCTTCTCTGCATAATCAATCACCAATGTTTAGTGTGTATCTATGAGTGTGTGTACTGTTGTAGCCTGTGGTATTTAGGCCTACTTACACAAAGTCACATCATAAATTGAAAGCACACCCATTGTTTATGCTGTAACTTCACACGTGACCTTGAATTAAATGCAGTTAGTAGACCTACGGCTCCAACAGAGCTTCACAAACATTATTGACACAGAGGAAAAATGCTAAATCTGATAACACAGATTAATATGTGCAGGCCTACACCCCCAAGTAACACTTGCTATGCAAGTGCAGAGGGGGCTTTAGCAGCAAAACATCCTAGAAGAAATGGCTGACAGCAACGGGTTCTCCTACCATGCCATTGCAAACAGTGTTGTGCTACACACAATATCTACCATATCTGCCAGACTGTCAAGTTCATCTTGAGATGTTTCTTGAACTCTTCCTTCACGTAGCCTACCCCTTTAAGATTGTCATCATTGACCAATGACTAACTTGCCAAAGTGACACATAATGTTCCTCACTTTCTCCACTGTGCTGCACAGCTCCACTCTCAGCTCGTACTGGGTGTCTGTTTCTTTGTGCTCCCCATCATCCACTTCAACACCAAGTTTGTGTTGCCAGAAGGCTCATGTTTCATTGATTTTATTCTATGGCTATATTTGGATACATTCAGGGGCTTCAATTGGGTATGGCAAAATATGGCAGTCACCATACCCTAGCTGTCACGATTGTCGTATGAAGGAGACCAAGGTGCAACGTGGTATACGTACATTCTCTTTATTAAAAGAATGAACACCGAACAAACTAACAAAATAACAAACTAAATGTGAAGCTATACAATATAGTGCTGACAGGCAACTACACAGTCAAGATCCCACACCAGAAAGTGGGCAAAAGGGCTACCTAAATATGATCCCCAATCAGAGACAACGATAAACAGCTTTCTCTGATTTGGAACCATATCAGGCCAACATAGAAATACAAAAACCTTAGAAGAACAAAACCAACCCTAGATGAACTAAACTAACCCTAGGTGAACAAAACTAGAATACCCACTCTAGTCACACCCTGACCTAACCAAAATATGAAGAAAAACAGAGATATCTAAGGTCAGGGCGTGACACTAGCTCAGGGGTGGACAACTCCAGTCCGCAGGGGCCTGATTGGTGTCACACTTTTTCTCCTTCCCTAGCAAACACAGCTGATTAATCAAATTGCATTCTAAACTGAAGATCATGATTAGGTGATTATTGGAGTCAGGTGTGTTAGCTGGGACTGGGGCAAAACTGTGACAACAATCAGGCCCCCGAGGACTGGAATTGCCCACCCCTGCGCCTAGCTCAACACCAACAATTTAAAATAGGCTACTAAAATCAAACCAATCCTGATTAAAAGGGAAATGCAGTGTAGCAGGGCAGGAAGGCTTAGCTGGCTTTAGAACTATGGACAGAGCATCAACGCAGCTCTGCAGTGAACAGCACAACTTTTCTCTCAAAACAGAGCAGAGGTGGGAGATGGCTGTAGATGGCTAGCCAGGTAACTGCTGTCTGAATTGACATGGAACTAGAGTTTTTGGTGTTGAGCTAGTGCGTAGCAGCTAATTGGTGTATGACGTGTTTGTCCTGTATCAACTGATGTGAATGAAGTTACACCAGCCAAGGTGATATTTGGATAGAGTACATTTTGGTTGTTTTTTTCTGCTCTTTAAATAGCATTTTAGTTAACATTGTGGGGGGGTGGATTCACTTTGCCATACCCTGTTTAGTTGAAATGACACCCCTGGATACGATGTAGGCTAGCCTGTGTTTTGACCAACATTTTCTTTTGTGAAAACCCAATTTAAAATGTTAAATGTCTAACAACTACTGTACTGCTCCCCCTCCAACCTGTGTTGCTGCTAAAATTATTATTGATTAGATTTATTACTACCACCGTGCTACTGTTCATTGATTATTGACTGTCATTACCGTTAGTACGTATCTATTTTATCTTGCTATTGGTCACTATTACTCCTGTTCATGTACAGTGGCTTGTGAAAGTATTCACTCCTTTGGCATTTTTCCTATTTTGTTGCCTTACAACCTGAAATTAAAATTGATTTTTTTGGGGGGGGGTTATATCATTTGCTTTATACCACATGCCTACCACTTTGAAGATGCAAAATATTTGTTTTTGTGAAACAAACAAAAACACAGAAAACTTGAGCGTGCATAACTATTCCTCCATCCCAGTCTCAAATCTCTAGAAGACTGAAACATGTTTCCCTCAAGAATTTCTCTGTATTTAGCATCATCCATCATTCCTTCAATTCTGACCAATTTCTCAGTTCCTAACGATGAAAAACATCCCCACAGCATGATGCTGCCACCACCATGCTTCACTGTGGGGATGGTGTTCTCGGGGTGATGGGAGGTGTTGGGTTTGCGCCAGACATAGCGTTTTCCTTGACGGCCAAAAAGCTAATTTTTAGTCTCATCTGACCAGAGTATCTTCTTCCATATGTTTGAAGGTCTCCCTTTTGGTGAACACCAAACGTAAGCAATGTCTTTTTTTCTGGCCATTCTTCCATAAAGCCCAGCTCTGTGGAGTGTACGGCTTAAAGTGGTCCTATGGACAGATACTCCAGTCTCCGCTGTGGTGCTTTGCAGCTCCTTCAGGCTTATCTTTGGTCTCTTTGTTGCCTCTCTGATTAATGCCCTCCTTGCCTGGTCCGTGAGTTTTGGTGCGCGGTCCTCTCTTGGCAGATTTGTTGTGGTGCCATATTCTTTCAAATGTTTAAATAATGGATTTAATTGTGCTCTGCGGGATGTTAAAAGTTTCTGATATATTTTTATAACCCAACCCTGATCTATACTTCTTCACAACTTTGTCCCTGATCTATTTGGAGAGCTCCTTGGTCTTCATGGTGCCGCTTGCAGACTCTGGGGCCTTTCAGAACAGGTACTGAGATCATATGACAGACGATGTGACACTTAAATAAAGTCCACCTGTGTGCAATCTAACTAATTATGTGACTTCTGAAAGGTAATTGGTTGCACCAGATCTTATTTAGGGACTTCATAGCAAATGGGGTGAATACATATGCACACACCACTTTTCCATTCGTTATTTTTTTTTTACCATTTTTTTTTTGTGTATGTCCATTACATGAAATCCAAATAAAAATCAATTTAAATTACAGGTTGTTATGCAACAAAATAGGAAAAACGCCAAGGTGGATGAATACTTTTGCAAGGCACTGTATATATTCGTATCTATCTACAGTGCATTTGGAAAGTATTCAGACCCCTTGACTTTTCCATATTTCCTTACATTACAGCCTTATTCTAAAACTGATTAAATAGTCACACACACCCCCCTCTCATCAATCTACACACAATATCCCATTATGACAAAGCAAAAACAGGGTTAGAAATGTTTGCAAATGTATTAAAAATAAAAAACTGAAACATCACATTTACATAAGTATGCAGACCCTTTACACAGTACTTTATTGAAGCACCTTTGGCAGCAATTACAGCCTTGAGTATTCTTTGGTATGACACTACAAGCTTGGGACACCTATATTTGGAGAGTTTCTCTCATTCTTCTCTGCAGATCCTTTCAAGCTGTCAGGTTGGATGGGGAGTGTCGCTACACAGCTCTTTTCAGGTGTCTCCAGAGATATTCGATCAAGTTCAAATCTGGGCTGTGGCTGGGCCACTCAAGGACAATTGTTGTCTTGTTGGAAGGTGAACTTTCGCCCCAGTCTGAGGTCGTGAATGCTCTGGAGCAGATTTTCATCGAAGATCTCTCTGTAAGTTGCTTCGTTCATCTTTCCCTCGATCCTGACTAGTCTCCCAGTCCCTGCCGCTGAAAAACATCCCCACAGCATGATGATGTCACAACCATGCTTCACCGTAGGGATGGTGCCAGGTTTCTTCCAGACATGACGCTTGGCATTCAGGACAAAGAGCTAAATATTGGTTTCATCAGACCAGAGAATCTTGTTTCTCATGTCTAAGAGTCCTATAGGTCAGCCTTTCTTAATGGGTCGCGACCCACTTCAGTTAACCTCTGTTTTATTGGTGGGTCGCGACGTGTCAAAGTAAATGTATTATTATTTCATTAATTACTGAAATTGATTTGGCCAAGTGCATCTGCGCTCTCTGTTCAGTGCGCTCTCTGCTCAGCAATTTGGCAGCTGCGTGAGTGTGAGAGGGAGCCCGTCTGCTTCGCGGTTTACCGGATCTTTTTTCTTGAAGATCACTTCGAGACACACACGATGCAGTGCTGTCGTTCAAGCCACTGGCTTGTTGTTCCTACTCGCCACCACTCACTGCTGTCATGAAATGGACTCATGCTAGCCACAAGTTCTGACTGAGTTCCATTGTCATGAAACGCATATAAAGCGATGAGTTTCTCTATATTTTATACAAACTTATAACGAGGAGCGCCCACAATGTGTTTTGTGCGGGTAAGTGCTTAGTAATGAGTATCTCATAATGAACAAATTAATAAAACGACACGTCCACAGCATGATGGTAAACCCAGGGAGTTCTTTCAGAACAGGGCAGAATGCTTCAGGAAACAGTGCTTCGACAGTGGAAAAGTAAGTCAGCTAGCAAGGCATTGTTGTCATTTTATAACAGGTTGATCAGCAGAAATAAGAGAGTACTAACTAACTCTCATAGTAGTAGATGTGAGTTTCTCTTTCAAACAATTCCCTTGCCTAACAAGCTAGCTAGTGATAGTGCAACTCTAGTAACAGAACAGATGAAGGTGAAAAAGGATCAGGCCTACTGCACATTTTACTGTAGAAATATTGTTGAAAACTACTACTTCTACACCTGCATTGCTTGCTGTTTTGGGTTTTAGGCTGGGTTTCTGTACAGCACTTTGAGATATCAGCTGATGTAGGAAGGGCTATATAAATACATTTGATTTGATTTGATTTGATACAGCAACAGTTCCAACCTAGACAGATATGTAATCATGTTTTTAATGGGGGGAAATAAACATGAATAGATATTTATATGGATAATTCATTTAATTATTTAGTTATTTGTTTTTGTCTGTATTGCATTTGTTTTAGGCATAAGGGCAATGAAATGTACTGATATGTATGTATAGTTGCCTATTTTCCTAAGCTTGGGTCCCAGGAAAACACAGAATTTCTCATTTGGGTCCCAAGCTGAAAATAAGAACCCCTGCTTTAGGTGTCTTTTGTCAAACTCCAAGCAAGCGCTCATGTGCCTTTTACTGAGGAGTGGCTTCCGTCTGGCCACTCTACTGTCTGGAAGGTTCTCCAATCTCCACAGAGGAACACTGGAGCTCTGTCAGAGTGACCATCACCTCCCTGACCAAGGCCCTTCTCCCCGATTGCTCAGTTTGGCCAGGCAACCAGCTCTAGGAAGAGTCTTTTTGGTTCCAAACTTCTTCCATTTTAGAATGATAGAGGCCACTGTTCTTGGGGACCTCCAATGCTCCAGAAATGTGTTGGTACCCATTGCCAGATCTGTGCCTTGACACAATTCTGTCTCGAGCTCTACAAACTATTCCTTCAACCTCATGGCTTGTTTTTTTCAGTTTGTCAACTGTGACACCTCATATAGTCAGGTGTGTGCCTTTCCAAATCATGTCCAATCAATTGAATTTACCACAGTTGGATTCCAATCAAGTTGTAGAAACATCAAGGATTATCAATGTAAACAGGATGCACCTGAGTTCAATTTCGAGTCTCATAGCAAAGGGTCTGAATACTTATGTAACTAAGGTATGTTTTTTATTATTAGTAACTTGTTTTCGCTTTGTCATTATAGGGTATTGTGTGTAGATTGATGAGGAAAAACATGTATTTAATCCATTTTAGAATAAGGCTGTAACGTAACATTTGGAAAAAGTCAAGGGGTCTGAATACTTTCCAAATGCACCGTATCTATACTCAAGTATCCCTGCATATTGTAAATTTGCTATTGGCACTAACCCTGTATTTGGCTTCCAATCTTATTTCTTGTTTTCTTTATTGTAAATATTTATAATTTGTATTAGTTATACTATTTTGATAGGTTAATGCACTGCTGGTTAGAGCATACAAGTTAAGCATTTCACTGTACTTCTGCATGTGACAACTTGAACATGCATTTATTCTTGACCTACTGTATGTTTGGTGTTGATTTATTTAGCCTATTTAATTTTCATTGCCTAGCATTCCTATTAATAGGCCTACGTAGGCTGTTACGCCCAGATGTACCCTAAAGTGGTTTTGTTCATTTGAACCTTTTCTATTTTTGCCTAGGTGTTTCAAAACCCCAATGACATAAATACATATTTTCAAACAAGACCTTGAGAGATGATCATTGACTTTACTGGTTTAGAATTATGCTACCATTGATTGTTAGGCTAAAAAATGATAAATGTAAATAAGAACATTTTAGATTTGGCTTATAAATAAAAACTAAAAACTGTTTTAAGTGAGAAGTAGACATTGGTCTGAAACCGAAAAAGAAAGGAAATTCACGAGTGCCATAATGCAAACTTCATTCATGCTCTACCAAGATTTTCCAGCACACAGCTTTGACTTACTACAGTGTCTATGTTGGTCTACTATACTTCCAACAATGTGTAGGCAGGTTGCTTAGGATTCAAACCTTCTCAAACAGCCTAATTCATATTCATTACAAAGGTAATGCATGGCATTCTTCTCACCTGACACAAAGACATTAACCCATTCCACTACCTTTTCAATACTTTTTTCATCCATGAAAGCATGCTTTGCTTTTATACTTACAACACCAGATTTGATTGAGTGAGTTGTTTTTTTTGGTACTAATGTGCTGCCTGTCTGTATTTCCTTAAACCTTTATTTTAACAATGCATATCATTGAAAAATAAATATTTTTCATAAAGATTTTTTTTGGTCAGTAGGTACCCAACATAAAAAGCAGGATGTGGTATGTTCGACACAGTCATTCATATACACTGAGTGTACAAAACATTATGCTTTTTCCATGACACTGACCATGTGAATCCAGATGAAAGCTATGATCCCTTATTGATGTCACTTGTTAAATCTACTTAAAATCAGTGAAGATGGGGAGGAGATAGTTTCAAGAAGGATTTTTAAGCCTTGAGACAACGCAGACATGGATTGTGTATGTGTGCCATTCAGAGGGTGAATGGGCAAGATAAAAGATTTAAGTGCCTTTGCACGGGGTATGGTAGTAGGTACAAGGCGTACCGCTTTGTGTTAAGAACTGCAACGCTGCTGGGTTTTTCATGCTCTGTCACGCCCTTGGTTAGGTCAGGGTGTGATTTGGGTGGGCATTCTATGTTTTCTATTTCTTTGTTTTTGGCCGAGTGTGGTTCCCAATCAGAGGCAGCTGTCTGTCGTTGTCTCTGATTGGGAATCATACTTAGACAGCCTTTTTCCCACCTAATGTTGTGGGTAATTATTTATTTTCTGTGAGTGTTTGTGTGTGCCACGGTTGCATCACGTTAGGTTTCTGTTTACCTGTTGAAAGTTTCAATTCAATTAAAGATGTGGAATTACATGCACGCTGCGCCTTGGCTCATCTATGACAGGGAGTTTGTAGACAGTGAACGTGACAGAATTACCCACCACAAAAAGACCAAGCAGCGTGCGCCAACTTGGATGACGAGCTGGACCGGGGAGGAGATTATGGCAGGGGACAAGACCCGGTCATGGAAGCCCGAGAGGCAGCTCCAAAAAATTGGTGGAGGGGGGGGCACACGGGGAGATTGGCGGAGTCAGGGTTTAGACCTAAGCCAACTCCCCGTGCTTACCGTGGGGAGCATGTGACCGGTCAGGCACCGTGTTATACGGTGATGCGCACTGTGTCTCCAGTGAGCATTCACAGGCCGGTGCGCTCTGTGCCAGCGCCCCGCATTTGCCGGGTGGAATTGGGCATCCAGCCAGGACGGGTTGTGCCAGCTCTACGCTCGAGATCTCCAGTGCGCCTCCATGACCCAGTGTATCCGGTGCCTGCTCCACGCACCAGGCTTCCAGTGCATCTCCCCAGTCCGGTGAGACCTGTTCCGGTTCCACGTACCAGGCCCCCAGTATGTCTCCCCAGCCTGGTAAGCCCTGTGGCAGCTCCACGCACCAGGCTTCCAGTGCGTCTCCTCAGTCCGGTGAGACCTGTTCTGGCTCCACGTACGAAGCCTCTAGTGATGATCCATGGCACGAAGCCTGAAGTGATGATCCATGGCCCGGAGCCTGTAGTGATGATCCATGGCACGAAGCCTCCAGTGATGATCCATGGCCCGGAGCCTGTAGTGATGATCCATGGCCCGAAGCCTCCAGTGATGATCCATGGCACGAAGCCTCCAGTGATGATCCATGGCACGAAGCCTCCAGTGATGATCCATGGCCCGGAGCCTGTAGTGATGATCCATGGCACGAAGCCTCCAGTGATAATCCATGGCCCAGAGCCTCCAGTGATAATCCATGGCCCTGAGCCTCCAGTGATGACCCATAGCACGAAGCCTCCAGTGATGACCCATGGCCCGGAGCCTCCAGCGACACTCTGCAGTCCGGAGTCTCCAGCGGCGGTCTGAAGTCCGGAGCCTCCAGCGGCAGCCAACCTGACACAACTGTTTTTCTAAATGGTCCTGTTTTATCAATTGCTGTACTAAACAATGGAGAGTTCATTACCTCTGTCAAATGACTATGTAGCTTAAAGTTTACTTTTGCAATAAAGATGACGATACAATAGGCCTATATCTAAAAAAAATAATGATTACTTTCCATGGTTTTTACACCGGAAGGTGATTATACAACATTATAACACAGAAAAAAGTATGCAATAAAAGTACATTAAAAGTACACAATAATGACAAATGGCAACAAAAATAATGTAGTTATTCATATTTATTTAATATACACTGCTCAAAAAAATAAAGGGAACACTAAAATAACACATCCTAGATCTGAATGAATGAAGTATTCTTAATAAATACTTTTTTCTTTACATAGTTGAATGTGCTGACAACAAAATCACACAAAAATTATCAATGGAAATCAAATTTATCAACCCATGGAGGTCTGGATTTGGAGTCACACTCAAAATTAAAGTGGAAAACCACTCTACAGGCTGATCCAACTTTGATGTAATGTCCTTAAAACAAGTCAAAATGAGGCTCAGTAGTGTGTGTGGCCTCCACGTGCCTGTATGACCTCCCTACAACACCTGGGCATGCTCCTGATGAGGTGGCGGATGGTCTCCTGAGGGATCTCCTCCCAGACCTGGACTAAAGCATCCGCCAACTCCTGGACAGTCTGTGGTGCAACGTGGCGTTGGTGGATGGAGCGAGACATGATGTCCCAGATGCGCTCAATTGGATTCAGGTCTGGGGAACGGGCGGGCCAATCCATAGCATCAATGCCTTCCTCTTGCAGGAACTGCTGACACCACAGCCACATGAGGTCTAGCATTGTCTTGCATTAGGAGGAACCCAGGGCCAACCGCACCAGCATACGGTCTCACAAGGGGTCTGAGGATCTCATCTCGGTACCTAATGGCAGTCAGGCTACCTCTGGCGAGCACATGGAGGGCTGTGCGGCCCCCCAAAGAAATGCCACCCCACACCATGACTGATCCACCGCCAAACCGGTCATGCTGGAGGATGTTGCAGGCAGCAGAACGTTCTCCACGGCGTCTCCAGACTCTGTCACGTCTGTCACATGTGCTCAGTGTGAACCTGCTTTCATCTGTGAAGAGCACAGGGCGCCAGTGGCGAATTTGCCAATCTTGGTGTTCTCTGGCAAATGCCAAACGTTGGGGGTGTCTTGCTAATTGCCTATAATTTCCACCTGTTGTCTATTCCATTTGCACAACAGCATGTGAAATTTATTGTCAATCAGTGTTGCTTCCTAAGTGGACAGTTTGATTTCACAGAAGTGTGATTGACTTGGAGTTACATTGTTGTTTAAGTGTTCACTTTATTTTTTTGAGCAGTGTATTAACAGCTAATTCTCCAGTATACAATTTACAATCAAATGTACGTTCATCAGATAAAGTCAACTTTGTACATATAATTCAGGGATAGCCACAATTGCTCTTGAAGAGCTACAGGGTTATGCAGTCTTTCTTGTTCATGCCCAGTTATACCACACCTGATTCTACTATTCAAGGTCTCAAACAGCTGAGGTCTTGTTGAACAGCTGAGTAATAGAATCAGGTGTGGTAACACTGGGCTTGAACAAAAAGCCTGCCTAGGCTCGTCAATAGTAATTTTGGTAACTCCTGATATAAACACTGACAAATGATAAACTTCTGAGAAACACATGCAAAATACAAAGTCATTCGACAAGTACAAAACACTTAAGAATACATATTTACAAATCTGACATTAAATAGGTGCTCCAGCTACAAATGTTCTTAGTAATGCTGTACACAGCTGTTCAACTATAGTAAAAGAGCACATTCCCACATTTATAAATGTCAGTATATATATGAAAACAGATGGGAGTACTCACAGCATTTGTAACAGAACATACATAAGGGCTACTGATAGTGTGCGATGTACTGTGTGCATATGAATAAGATTAAGTCGTTTGTCAGCTCCACGTGGGCCAGCTTGACAAATTTCTTAACCTCTCAAATGACAGAAGGTGGCGCCTGAGAAAGGGAAACGTTCACAACCTGTGCAACTTATCGTGTGCATTTGTACCATAGGGATGGCGTGCATCAGGCAGATGAGGGCAACAATATCTTCCTTGAGAGTTTGAGAGCTGGTCTCTCCATGTTCTCACCTCCGTAGTAGCAAGACGGAAGCACTAGTACACAACACTGCCTGTCCCTTGCCAATCAACAATGCCCAACGAATCCAAAAGGCTATTTTACGAGACACCTAATAAATCAAAATAAGCACACACCGTGCGTCTGTTTCGGGAAAAGTACGGGGCCATCAAAAACAGCACATTTTCAATTTTTTTTTACACAAAAGAGAACTATCACAATATCCCGTTAGTCAAACCCAGGACCTTCAAGTCCCAGGGCGATGACACCAATCATTATGCTACGAACCCTGTAATAGATATGTCAACTTGACACTATTTAAATGGACAGTCTGGTGATAACAGCACGGGTTCATTCCAAAATGTTTTTGTTTATTCACTCAGTACTGAGTGAATGTTTATTTATCTTGCTTGGTTAAAAAATTGTCTAAAACAGTTGTGTTCAAAACAGTTTTATTTGATCACAAAGGGAACCCAGTTCGCAAACATGGGTTTTTCTTTTGACTGAGCACAGGTCGAGCAAGCAAGCAATGATCAATAAAACAAATCAAATCTAATTTATTGGTCACATACACGTGTTTAGCAGATGGTATTGCGGGTGTAGCGAAATGCTTGTGCTTCTAGCTCCGACAGTGCAGTAATATCTAACAAGTAATATCTAAGTTTCATAACATATACCCAAAATACACGTAAATCTAAGTAAGGAATGGATTAAGAATATATACATATATGACAGAGCGGCATTTGACTAAGATATTTATACACAATTAAAGTGACTAAGATACCGTAGAATAGTATGCAGTACAGTATGGCCAGTGATTCCTAATCTATGTCTGTAGGCAACCTTCTCTGATGTGCTAGTGATGGCTGTTTAGCAGTCTGATGGCCTTGAGATAGAAGCTATTTTCAGTCTCTCTGTCCCAGCTTTGATGCACCTGTACTGACCTCACCTTCTGGATGATAGCGGGGTGAACAGGCAGTGGCTCGGGTGGTTGATGTCCTTGATCTTTTTGGCCTTCCTATGGCATCGGGTGCTGTAGGTGTCCAGGAGGGTGGGAAGTTTGCCCCCCGGTAATGCGTTGGGCAGACCGCACCACCCTCTGGAGAGCTTTGCAGTTGTGGGCGGTGCAGTTACCGTACCAGGCGGCGATACAGCCCGACAGGATGCTCTCAATTATGCATCTGTTAAAGTTTGTGAGGATTTTAGGTGTTAAGCCAAATTTCTTTAGCCTCCTGAGGTTGATGAGGCACTGTTGCGCCTTCTTCAGCACACTGTCTGTGTGGGTGGACCATTTCAGTTTGTCAGTGATGTGTACAGAGAGAAACTTGAAGCTGCAGTCCCATCGATGTGGATGGGGGGTGCTCCCTCTGCTGTTTCCTGAAGTCCACGATCATCTCCTTAGTTTTTTTGATGTTGAGTGAGAGGTTATTTTCCAGGCACCCCACTCCCAGAACCCTCACCTTCTCCCTGTAGGCTGTCTCATCGTTGTTGGTAACTTCAGGTTTTCGGGAACAGATTGAAAAATAACCTGACACTGTGTTGATCAGGTCAGCGCAAATTTGGATTATAATGACAAGAATGGCATTGCCAATGGAGGGAGCGTACTGATTACACCCAAGTTTCCAGGTCAGCAGTTTACACAGATGACTTCACCCATATGAAAAACCTTCCATAGCAAAATATACATAGCTAGCTAGCTACCTTCCTTTGGCTTCTCATCTAACTGGTGTTATCTAGCTAGCTACAGTACAACTGCTAGCCTTCTACGAGCTGCTACTGTTGTGCATCAACTGAGTTGAACCCGGTTTAAGAACACAGATTCGGCTGAAAAGATGTTAGTATTGTCAGAAATGCTACAAAAAGGTAGCATATCGTTGGTTTATATTGGGAAGAAATGAGCATGCGAGAGTGGTAAATTGTGATTTTTTTTTTTAAAAACAGTTTAAAAACATTAAGGCCTAATGAATTTATTTCAATTGACGGATTTACTTAAATGAACTCAGTAAAATCTTTGAAATTGTTGCATGTTTATATTTTTGGTCAGTGTAAGTGTTGGCAAAGCAAGCGCAGAGACCTCACTAGTGTCAGCGAGACAAGAGCAGGCCCCCAGTGTCCAGTCTGGAGCGTGAAGTCACGAGCTCTGCTGGTCGGCTACAGTGTAGCAGCCTAGCAGTGCCAAAAGCCCTGGTCTGGCCTAGAAACCCCAAAACATTTGACGGACGTTTGGGCTCTAAAAAGTGTTTATTAGGTTTGATCCCCATGGTGAATTATTTTCAAGTTTGCTACACATTGTCACACATGACCACGTGCTGACAGAGACCAACGCGGAGGCTCGCGCCCTCATGCCTAGAGAAATTCAAATACTTCCGTTTTCATGCGCCATCAGGAGTTGTCCATAGGAATACGTGGATGACGTCAGCGCTATCACCATCTACTTGTTTTAATGTCTATGGCAGAGAGAGGCACAGAGTCAGAGACCTCCAGTGGTCTGAAAAAGAGAACACAGCTCCCTTTGGGCAGAGGGACACTGTTTTCTAGGAGCTGCAACACAGCAGACAAAAACTTCTCCCCCCAGACTCATTGATAACCCCAATCCTCCATGGAGACAGAAGGTATGAAGTCCTAATTAATATCGGCCTCGGAGGAACAAGATCATATACATATACAGTAAGCAGAGAACGCCTTCACTGATTTGTAAGTAATGACTTGTGAATCCTTGCGGATCCTTTTTCTCTGGCTCTTTGTAGCCCTTGTTTAGCCTAGTGGGGCATTCTAAATTGAGAAGCATCAATTGCAAGTGCAAAAAAACTGTTAATTCTGCATTTGGCTACAAAGGAAACAGGCATTGAGGAGACGTGTTCACTTCTACCACCTGTTTCCTGGGCAAGTCATGACTAGGATTCAACAGGCCTTAACTGCTGTGCTTGTGCACAGTATCTTTTTTTTAAAGGATATAGAAAAACGGTGTTACAGCATACTAAGAACACATTACATACGATCTTATTGATTGCTCGACATTGCTGAACTCATGCTATGGGTCAAGGTATGACATAGCCTAGCATGACCATTAATGCTTCGTTGCTTTGATTTATCACTCCCATTAAGCAATGCATCTGCCTTAATTAAAAAGAGTGTAGTGGAGATTAACCCTGGTTGGAAATCACAGGTACTAATGACCTCTCTCTGCTGAGGTAATGTGTCATGATCTCACCCTAGTGATTTGTGCTTTGTTGAGATTAAATGTTTTGGTCGCTTTTATCCACCAATTCTCACTGGGATCAACTTCTCTAGCGCCCCAGTCTGTAAGTTGGTAGGACTATAAGTCTATCAGTAAAAGTTGAGGGTAATTTAGGGGTTTAAATAAATTCAATGACTCAAACCATACAAACATTACATTTAGGTCCAGTAAATCCATAATGTTTATTCTTATATCAATAACACTTAGCTTTAAGTAAAAAGCAAGTGCAAGCAAACGAGCTGCGATGAGGTAAGCCTATTTGTTCAGCACTTTCAAAATGGACACTGACAGAAATTCAGATAGATGTTAGTTCAGATAAATTCAGCAAGATGATGAGGCCTTAACTTTACTATTCTTTAAGTCACCACATACAGACACACAGACAAACAGAGACACTTGGTAGGCCTACCATTAAGTATTTTATTAGGCCTATGTGGTATAAAAAGGAAGGAAATACAATCATGAGGATCCACTTTTATATACAATATACCGCTGCACAGACAGCGCATTCCGCAAACAAAACAACCCTAGCAATATCAACTGGAATTACATGGATCTTTTACTTCATGAATGTTGTCAATCTAGCTCCAACGCGTGCCATCAGGTTTAACCAAGCTTACAAGTAATGTGGATATGGGTTGTGAAAAATCATTGGGGTTTATTATTTTCATTTCTTTTCATGTGGTACATTGAAAATGTGGTAATATACATCTTTAACCTTATGTTTGTTGCATTGGTGGAGGCATTTACTGTTTCAGTGTCATTTAATGCATGGGAAAGCATATCCTTATATAATAACATAAATCTCTAATCATTCTATCTGAAGTTAATAACCTAGTTGTCATCACCCTAGCGAGTTTACAATAGGGATTCTCACCTAATATCCCATGCTGTTGAGATATTCTAAGTAAAGTAATATCGTGAGAGTCAAATTCAAGCCTGGTGAGGGGGTTACATGTATTTTCCCAGTCGGAGCTAGTTTTTTTCAGAGTTCCCAGTTGTCTTGACTCACTGAAGTCTGACATTTCCCTGTATAACTTTAATCAGTTATTTGGACTAAAACAACTGATTGCTGAGCCAACCCGGGTGTGTATTGACACTAAATCAACTTTGGATTTGATTATTGTATCAGACCAAGAGAACGTCTGTCAGCCAAGAGTCTTAAATATTGGGTTTAGCGATCATTTGGTAACCTACTGTATACGTAAGAAATCCAAAATGCTACATGAGCCAGGTAATAACTACATGAAGGTACGGTCTATGAAACAATACTCAAAGGAATGTTTTGTAGAAGTACTTGGAATTTTATATAGGTCTCATGTACTAAACTGTGATGTTGATGAAGCTTGGTATCTCACTCAACCCTCTATCTCCGATGAAACAAATTCAAATCAAACAGAGGTCAGGGAAATTGATCACTTCAGAGATCTTAGACCTCATAAGGAAAAGGGATCCTACCAGGCCAGATTCAGAAGAACAAATCTTCAACAAGATTATGAAGGTTATATTAACTGTAGAAACCAGGGAAGATACAAAATGGATAAGGCCAAATCCCAACATTACATAGACACTGTTAATGTCAACTTACATGAGCCTTGTAAACTGTGGAACATTTTAAAGGACATTGGCTCAAAAACTCCCCATAAAGACAAAATCCTGTAGTATTGGCCTGGATATTGATTATGTTTTATGCAATGACCAGGAAAAGGTTGCAAATTATTTTACCATATTTTTTACCACTATAGCCTTATCTCTGGTTAAAAAGTTACCGACCTGTTCTGGACACTATGGCCAGTCTTTCATGAACAACTTTTACCATAGCAAAGGTATCACTTATTATTTGTTTGAGCTGTGCATGGTAACAGAGGACAAAGTTTCCAATCTACTATGCTTAATGAGCACAAACAAAGCAACTGGGCTGGATAACCTTCCTGCAAGATTCATAAAGGATAGTGCTTGTGTCACTGCTAAAATGATAACGCATATTGTAAACCTTTCTATTAGTAGTGGAACATTTCCCAATGATCTCAAAACAGCCCGGGTGGTTCCACTCCACAAGAAGAGCAGAAAAACATATGAAGGAAACTATAGGCCTGTGTCGATCCTCAGCACCGTATATAAAGTTGTTGAGAGATTCTTTTTTAATCAACTTGAGGGATACCTTCGAGCACAAACTACTTTATGAACTCCAATCTGGATTTAGAACAGCTCATTCCACTAATACTTGCCATAACCACCTTTTTGATCACATCAAGCAGGAAAGTGGGAAGAGGAACTATACAGGTAGGGTCATGTTAGACTTGCAGAAAGCTTTTGACACTGTGGACCATGATATTCTCCTGATAAAACTGAAATGCATGGGTCTAAATGATGTAGCAGTGAATTGGTTTAGGTCTTATCTGACCAACAGAATACAAGTATGTAATGTTGGTGATGTTCTGTCAGAGGCCAAAGAAACATCCTGTGGAATACCGCAGGGATCAATTTTAGGGCCTCTCTTATTTCTTATATACGTTAATGATATACCAGATACAGTAAAGTGCAAGCTCCTGCTTTATGCTGAGGACTCAGCCATACTGGTACCAGGGAAGGATGCAGTTTACATAGAGGAGACCCTGAGTAAGGAATTCCATTTTGTTAGAGATTGGTTAACTGACAAAATTGTCACTACATTTGGGAAAAACTGAATCGATTTAGTTTGCAACAAAACGTATATTGTTTAGGGCTGACAAGATAAAGGCAAACTGTGCAGGCAAGGATATTGAATCGAACTTATCTTGGTGCTTCTACACCTGCATTGCTTGCTGTTTGGGGCTTTAGGCTGGGTTTCTGTACAGCACTTTGAGATATCAGCTGATGTACGAAGGGCTATATAAATAAATTTGATTTGATTTGATTTGTGTTTCCCTAGATCAGTGCCTTTCTGGAGACCTGATTGCTGCCAAATTCTTCCTAAAATGGTGAATAAATTGAAATGTTTATATCCTAACGCTAGATATTTTAACATCAAAGTTAAGAAACTGCTAGTCTCAACCTTGATCCAGTGTAATTTTGATCATGCCTGCTCTGCTTGGTATTGAGGGCTATCAAAAAAGAAAGAAAATGCAGGTCATGCAAAATCATGTTTTCAGGTATATGCTGAATGTCCCCTAGGACCCACATAGGGGTACTGGAGTTCCGGTAGGTGGGCTTGTTGCCTTTGGAGTCCAGAGTGGACCAACTTAAACGTAATCATATGTCTGACATCTTAAATGATCGTGCCCCAGGTTATATGAAAAACCACATTGATATGGTCTATAACCAACACAGTTACAATACCAGAGCTAGCGTTGTCTTGTAAAATACCAAGAGTTAAAAGTACTGCGAGGAGCACGTTTTTCTATACAGGCATTTGTCTATGGAATAGCCTCCCCCTGGAGATCAAGCAAAGAAAAAGTAGAAATAGCTTTAAAAAGCAGGGAAAGGTTTTAATTTGGACAAGGTTATCTAAGTAAGAGAAACCACACCACTGCCCCTTGTGCCCCCTACTGCTGGTCAGGTGTATTTATTTGACTGATATGTATGATGTGCAATGAATAGATTGTTTTAGTGTGAAATGAATATGGTTGATTTTTAAGGTTAGGGAGAAGTGCAGTGAATAGTGCCACTTTTTAGGATATCAATATAAATTTATGTATTTATGGTGGTTTATCATTTTTTAATATTTTTTTTCTTTCTTTTAATCATTATATGTGTTGTTGTTTTTACCATCGAGGACCACTTTGGAAACAAGCGTTTTAATTAATACTTTCACCCAAAATAAATTAAATTCAATGATGTTGACATAATCAGTCCAATCAAAGCTACGGTAGATATAATGTGATTTTACGTAATTTTTTCTGAGGCCAAAGACCTTGAGCCTTATTGGATGAGCACTTCTATTGTAAATATATGGCAGAAGCCAAGGGTGCTTGAACTGCCTAGCTCTCCCTGTAGATTCTGAGGTGACGTAGTGTCCCCATGAGTGACAGTACACTGAGCCAATCACGGCGCAACTAGAGAAGATTACCAACGCCTACAGAAAGCAGAGCGAGGCTGAAACACCTGCATTTTGGAGCTGCCTTACTCAAGAAAGCAAGAAAGAGACCATGTTTGTATGAGGCGTTATTCACTCAGTAAATGTGTTTTTAAATTGTTAACCAACTGATATGTGGACACTAATTATTGCCAAAATAACAAAAAAACCACACAAAAAACAGGTGGGGCTCTCACCTGCCCTGAATGACGGATCACCACTGCTCGTCTCGAGATTTATGACAAATGAGGGAGGCTGACGGATTCCTTCTTTCTCTCTCTCTAAACCAGATGCCTGCAATGTGTCTTCTGTAAAATCTCTATCTAATTATTTTGTGTGTGTGTGTTTTGGGAGCAGCTGCTGTCAATGTTGCTGAAGAACAATCACGTTCTAATTCGATGCCAAAAAGCTCTTAGCCAGACTTTGGCGTGACACAAAAAATGAACAGGACAATTTCATCAGGGAGCTCTTGTGCATAAATACATTATTTGTTTTCATGTAAAGCACTCTTTGATGTGAGAGCTGAAAAATGAGTGGAATTGATCATTCGGAACAGAGCATCTCATCAGTCTTTTGTGAGATGGACAAATTGTAGGCCTGATTACAGTTGTCTCATTAATCCTGAACAACTGCAAGATTGCACTAACATTGTAATTACATTGAAGTTATTTAAGACGTGAATGGAAAACCACACTTGATCCAGTACCACTCTGCAACGCTTTGGTAGTCCATTAGGACTGAGGCACTTTGGGTGAAGGAACAGATGAGCCCCCCTCTTCCTGTTGTGTTATGGATGAGAAGATGTGGTTGAAACAAGTGTGGAACATGTAAATGTCTCCCCTGCTCTTCTGATGTCCAATCCGGTCACACAGCAGTGCTCATTAACGCAGCCTTCAGTTGCAACGCATCCGACACCACACATTGTTACTCCAGAAGTGTACAGAAGCAAATTGTGTGTGTGTGTGTGTGCGCGCGCTCACGAATGCATTTCTTGGAGGAATCCGGATGTGCGCATGGTTGTTTACAGCTGTGTGAGACATGCCTGTTTAATTAAGTTTAGGAGAGCTCTCCTCTCAATAACTGTCCATCAGCCACCCCAGTGAGGGTAACGGGGGCAGCAGGAGACAAGGGAGTGGAGTGAATGGGTGAAGTAGGAGGCTTAGGCTCAATCCCAATACACACACCCCCACCCCTCCCCCTCTGTTAAGCACGATCCCGCAAGCCCCATCAAGTCGGAGTGGTATCCCAATTCAACTTTGAGCGAGGCATAGCTTACAGCCCAACACCGTGCAGGACGTTTGGCATTTGCCAGAGAACACCAAGATTCGCCATTGGCGCCCTGTGCTTTTCACAGATGAAAGCAGGTTCACACTGAGCACACGTGACAGAGTCTGGAGACGCCGTGGAGAACGTTCTGCTGCCGGCAACATCCTCCAGCATGACCAGTTTGGCGGTGGGTCAGTCATGGTGTGGGGTGGCATTTCTTTGGGGGGCCGCACAGCCCTCCATGTGCTCGCCAGAGGTAGCCTGACTGCCATTAGGTACCGAGATGAGATCCTCAGATCCTTTGTGAGACCATATGCTGGTGCGGTTGGGCCTGGGTTCCTCCTAATGCAAGACAATGCTAGACCTCATGTGGCTGGAGTGTGTCAGCAGTTCCTGCAAGAGGATGGCATTGATGCTATGGACTGGCCCGCCCGTTCCCCAGACCTGAATCCAATTGAGCACATCTGGGACATCATGTCTCGCTCCGTCCACCAACGCCACGTTGCACCACAGACTGTCCAGGAGTTGGCGGATGCTTTAATCCAGGTCTGGGACGACATCCCTCAGGAGACCATCCGCCATCTCATCAGGAGCATGCCCAGGCGTTGTAGGGAGGTCATACAGGCACGTGGAGGCCACACACACTACTGAGCCTCATTTTGACTTGTTTTAAGGACATTACATCAAAGTTGGATCAGCCTGTAGTGTGGTTTTCCACTTTAATTTTGAGTGTGACTCCAAATCCAGACCTCCATGGGTTGATAAATTTGATTTCCATTAATAATTTTTGTGTGATTTTGTTGTCAGCACATTCAACTATGTAAAGAAAAAAGCATTTAATAAGAATATTTCATTCCTTCAGATTTAGGATGTGTTATTTTAGTGTTCCCTTTATTTTTTTGAGCAGTGTATATACATACACACACATCTCAGAACAAGAGTTTTAATTGCTTCCACTGGTTAATCATGAATCCCCAAGAAATTGCAGAAAATTACTGCGTGAAGGAAATGCAACTTTTACATGTCAAACTGCTATTATGGAATGAAAGTCCTGCTTCAATACTACTCCACGTTGAACTACAGCCAGAGGATGGGCACATTACGAGCACATTGTTGTTTTGCAGTTCTCATTTGTTGTTCATATGATAGGTACGTATTTGTTGCATGAGAAATATAAGGAAAGTTATTACTGCTGCCAGTGCAGGCATTGTGAAAAACACAAGGGTTGTCGTCAATTAATTGCGTGGTATAGGCAATGCCTTGGTGGCTTCTGCTGATCGTGTGAGTGATGAAGCGATGTCCGATTTCATAGGGTTATTTATTATTTCTCCCTACCATTAGTTGATCCGTTTGGAGGGACATTCCCCCACCGAGAGACACTCAGGGCTAAGGGGGGTATTGATCAGAAATACAGTGTAGACATTGCTAATGTTGCAAATTACTATTGTAGCTGGAAAATGCAGAATTTTTATGGAATATCTGCATATGCGTACAGAGGCCCATTATCAGCAACCATCACTCCTGTGTTCTAATGGCACGTTGTGTTAGCTAATCCAAGTTTATCATTTTAAAAGGCTAATTGATCATTAGAAAACCCTTTTGCAATTATGTTAGCACAGCTGAAAACTGTTGGTCTGATTAAAGAAGCAATAAAACTGACCTTCTTTAGACTAGTTGAGTATCTGGAGCATCAGCATTTGTGGGTTCCATTACAGGCTCAAAATGGCCAGAAACAAAAGATTTTCTTCTGAAACTCATCAGTCTATTCTTGTTCTGAGAAATGAAGGCTATTTCATGCAAGAAATTACCAAGAAACTGAAGATCTCGTACAACGCTGTGTACTACTCCCTTCACAGAACAGCGCAAACTAGCTATAACTAGAATAGAAAGAGGAGTGGGAGGCCCTGGTGCACAACTGAACAAGAGGACAAGTACATTAGAGTGTCTAGTTTGAGAAACAGATGCCTCACAAGTCCTCAACTGGCAGCTTCATTAAATAGTACCCGCAAAACATCAGTCTCAACATCAACAGTGAAGAGGCAACACCGGGATGCTGGCCTTCACTCCTATCAGATCCCATTGTCCCATTGAGAGCATACATCAGACAGAAAAACCTGAATTATTGCATCTCATTGTGTTGTTGTGTTCCAGTGTCCAGCTAGCTAGCTAAAATTGGCCATTTCCTAAATTCTCCAGGAATGGAGATGGGGATTTGGACTTCTGGTTTTTCTGGATTTACTTAATTCTCTGGACTGGCCAAAGATTATAACAGATCCAACCGTTAATTCATAACTTGTTGTGCCTCTTGCCTGATAGGATGGAAGTTCAATATGTAGCTAGATGTATAGTCGTGGCCAAAAGTTTTGAGAATGACACAAATATTAATTTTCACAAAGTCTGCTGCCTCAGTTTGTATGCTGGCAATTTGCAAAAACTCCAGAATGTTATGAAGAGTAATCAGATGAATTGCAATTAATTGCAAAGTCCCTCTTTGCCATGAAAATGAACTGAAACCCCCAAAAACATTTCCACTGCATTTCAGCCCTGCCACAAAAGGATCAGCTGACATCATGTCAGTGATTCTCTCGTTAACACAGGTGTGAGTGTTGACGAGGACAAGGCTGGAGATCACTCTGGCATGCTGATTGAGTTTGAATAACAGACTGGAAGCTTCAAAGGGAGGGTGGTGCTTGGAATAATTGTTCTTCCTCTGTCAACCCAGGTTACCTGCAAGGAAACACGTGCCGTAATCATTGCTTTGCACAAAAAGGGCTTCACAGGCAAGGATATTGCTGCCAGTAAGATTGCACCTCAATCAAACATTTATTGGATCATCAAGAACTTCAAGGAGGCTTGCTCAGGAATGGAAGCGGGCAGGTGTGAGGCATCTGCACGCACAGTGAGGCAAATACTTTTGGAGGATGGCCTGGTGTCAAGAAGGGCAGCAAAGAAGCCACTTCTCTCCAGGAAAAACATCAGGGACAGACTGATATTCTACAAAAGGTACAGGGATTGGACTGCTGAGGACTGGGATAAAGTCATTTTCTCTGAGCGCTACCATCAGTCCTGTGTCATGCCAACAGTAAAGCATCCTGAGACCATTCATGTGTGGGGTTGCTTCTCAGCCAAGGGAGTGGGCTCACTCACAATTTTGCCTAAGAACACAGCCATGAATAAAGAATGGTACAAACACATCCTCCGAGAGGAACTTCTTCCAACCACCCAGGAACAGTTTGGTGATGAACAATGCCTTTTCCAGCATGATGGAGCACCTTGCCATAAGGCAAAGGTGATAACTAAGTGGCTCGGGGAACAAAACATCGATATTTTGGGTCCATGGCCAGGAAACTCCCCAGACCTTAATCCCATGGAGAACTTGTGGTCAATCCTCAAGAGTTGGGTGGACAAACAAAAACCCACAAATTCTGACAAACTCCAAGCATTGATTATGCAAGAATGCAGCTGCCATCAGTCAGGATGTGGCCCAGAAGTTAATTGACAGCATGCCAGGGCAGATTGCAGAGGTCTTGCAAAATAAGGGTCAACACCTTAAATATTGACTCTTCGCATCAACTTCATGTAATTGTCAATAAAAGCCCTTGACACTTATGAAATGTTTGTAATTATACTTCAGTATTCCATAGTAACATCTGACAAAAATATCTAAAGACACTGAAGCAGCAAACTTTGTGGAAATTAATATTTGTGTCATTCTCAAAAATTTTGGCTACGACTGTAGAAGGCTAATGTTAACTAGCTAACGTTGCCCATGAATGGAAGTTAGGCTACTGAGCAAGCATTTTAGCCAGTTAGCCCAGGACAACAAAAAATAAAAGCATGTAATGTATGATAGAGTGATAGGCCATTTCGTCAGCATGAAAGAGAGGAGGATGGCATTGGTGTAGGGTGAGTCAACATGCATGCACACATGCAAACAGAAATCCACATCATAATTAGCTTATGTTGATTGGACTAAATTGTTGAAGTTGAAATGGTGCTTGAATAGTGGAGGCAGCTTCTGTTTTCTTAACTCTCTGTGGTTCTAAATCAATAGTTGTTTAGTGGCCCGAAAATGTCGGAAACATTAACTTGTTTGACCATGTTGTAGGTTATGTAACTGTCTCTTACTGTACATGCAATATGCTTTGTGGACTTCACTGGACAGAGGTTGCTATCCGGTTTTGTGATTAAACAAAAAACTGTGGTTGAATTTATTCTGCTACTAGGACTTCTGATTGTCTCTGCCTTTAGGCCTTTATTTCACAGTCGCAAGGCATATGAATTAACAGGTTGTAGAGCAAACAATGCAATTATCACAAGACATAGGTTGTAATATGGCATTGGGGGGGGTTGACTTCCCCAGTGGTTTTACCCATGCACCCCTACTGATTGTTACCCATCCTCAAGACGACCTCTATAGCCGTTCCAACATAACTAGCTGTCAGGCAGTAAGTAATGTCTATCTTTAGCCACCACAGCATATGTGTTGAATTATGCATTGCATATATTGCATAAGCTCCTCTTGTGGTTATTTTTCTTTATAATGACATGGTGGAATTGTGAGGACAAATGAGCCTGCTGACATGTATGCCTTCATCCATTTTGTTCCTCTCTCTCCCACTCCCTTGTCAACAGCCATCATTAAGGGGTGTAAGGAACACCTGACAAGCTGCTCAGTTCACCCAGCTTCAAAGTGCCTTGTCAAATAAGGAGATGGTGACGGCTTCAAACACAAGCGGACTGGGTTTGCAAAGCCGAGCTGCTTTCATCATTAGCATTGTTATAAGGTTATTAGTCAGCTGCTCACACACACACACACACACACACACACACACACACACACACACACACACACACACACACACACACACACACACACACACACACACACACACACACACACACACCTATCTTCTGAGCTTGTGCTGCTAGGTGACATAAACTGGGACATGCTTAACACCTCGGCCATCCTACAATCTAAGCTTGATGCCCTCAATCTCACACAATTTATCAATGAACCTACCAGATATAACCCCTAATCCGTAAACACGGGCACCCTCATAGATGTCATCCTAACTAACTCACCCTCCAAATACACTTGTTTTTGTTTTCAACCAAGATCTCAGTGATCACTGCCTCATTGCCTGCATCCGTAATGGGTCTGCGAGCAAACGACCAACCCTCATCACTGTCAAACGCTCCCTAAAACACTTCTGTGAGCAGGCCTTTCTAATCGACCTGGCCGGGGTATCCTGTAATGACATTGACCTCATCCCGACAGTAGAGGATGCCTGGTTATTCTTTAAAAGTGCCTTCCTCACCATCTTAAATAGGCATGCCCCATTCAAAAAATGTAGAACCAGGAATAGATATAGCCCTGAGTTCACTCCAGACCTGTCTACCCTTGACCAGCACAAAAACATCCTATGGCGTTCTGCATTAGCATCGAATAGCCCCTGTGATATGCAACTTTTCAGGGAAGTTAGGAACCAATATACACAGGCAGTTAGGAAAGCTAAGAAAAGCTTTTTTCAACAAAAATGTGCATCCTGCAGTACAAACTCAAAAAAGTTTTGGGACACTGTAAAGTCCATGGAGAATAAGAGCACCTCCTCCCAGCTACCCACTGCTCTGAGGCTAGGAAACACTGTTACAACCGACAAATCCACTATAATTTGAGAATTTCAATCAGCATTTCTCTACGGCTGGCCATGCTTTCCACCTGGCTACCCCTACCCCGGTCAACTACCCGGCACACTCCACAGCAACCCGCCCAAGCCCCCACCATTTCTTCTTCACCCATACCCAGATAGCTGATGTTCTGAAAGAGCTGCAAAATCTGGACCCCTACAAATCAGCCGGGCTAGACAATCTGGACCCTCTCTTTCTAAAATTATCTGGCGAAATTGTTGCAACCCCTATTACTAGCCTGTTCAACCTCTCTTTCGTATCGTCTGAGATTCCCAAAGATTGGAAAGCTGCCGCGGTCATCCCCCTCTTCAAAGGGGGAGACACTCTAGATCCAAACTGCTACAGACCAATATCTATCCTACCCTGCATCTCAAAGGTCTTCGAAAGCCAAGTTAACAAACAGATTACTGACCATTTTGAATCACATCGTACCTTCTCCGCTATGCAATCTGGTTTCCGAGCTGGTCATGGGTGCACCTCAGCCACGCTCAAGGTCTTTAACGATATCATAACTTTCGACTCTGTCAATCACCACATTCTTATTGGCAGACTCAACAGCCTTGGTTTCTCAAATGATTGCCTCGCCTGGTTCACCAACTACTTCTCTGATAGAGCTCAGTGTGTTAAATCGGAGGGCCTGTTGTCCGGACCTCTGGCAGTCTCTATGGGGGTGCAACAGGGTTAAATTCTTGGACCGACTCTTCTCTGTATACATCAATGATGTCGCTCTTGCTGCTGGTGATTCTCTGATCCACCTCTACGCAGACGACACCATTCTGTATACTTCTGGCCCTTTTCTGGACACTGTGTTAACTAACCTCCAGACGAGCTTCAATGCCATACAACTCTCCTTCCGTGGCCTCCAACTGCTCTTAAACGCAAATAAAACTAAATGCATGCTATTCAACAGATCATTGCCCGCACCTGCCCGCCCATCCAGCATCACTACTGGACGGCTCTGACTTAGAATACGTGGATAACTACAAATACCTAGGTGTCTGGCTAGACTGTAAACTCTCCTTCCAGACTCACATTAAGCATCTCCAATCAAAAATTAAATCTAGAATCGGCTTCCTATTTCGCAACAAAGCCTCCTTCACTCATGCTGCCAAACATACCTTCGTAAAACTGACCATCCTACCGATCCTTGACTTCGGCAATGTCATCTATAAAATAGCCTCCAACACTCTATTCAGCAAACTGGATGTAGTCTATCACAGTGCCATCCATTTTGCCACCAAAGCCCCATACACTACTCACCACTGCAACCTATAAGCTCTCATTGGCTGGCCCTTGCTTCATACTCGTCACCAAACCCACTGGCTACAGGTTATCTACAAATCTCTGCTAGGTAAAGCCCCGCCCTATCTCAGCTCGCTGGTTACCATAGCAGCACCCACTTGTAGCACGCGCTCCAGCAGGTATATCTCACTGGTCACCCCCAATGCCAATTCCTCATTTGGTCACCTTTCCTTCTAGTTCTCTGCTGCCACTGACTGGAACTAACTGCAAAAATCACTGAAGCTGGAGATTCCCATCGCCCTCACTAGCTTTAAGAACCAGCTGTCAGAGCAGCTCACAGATCACTGCACCTGTTCATAGCCCATCTGTATACAGCCCATCTATCTACCTCATCCCCATACTGTATTTATTTATTACCTCCTTTTGCACCACAGTATCTCTACTTGCACAGCCATCTTTTGCACATCTACCATTCCAGTGTTTAATTGCCATATTGTAATTACTTCGCCACTATGGCCTATTTATTGCCCTAACTCCCTTATTTGACCTAATTTGCACTCACTGTATATAGACTTTGTTTTCTTTTTTTCTACTGTATTATTGACTGTATGTTTTGTTCATTCTATGTGTAACTCTGTGTTGTTGTATGTGTCGAACTGCTATGCTTTATATTGGCCAGGTCGCAGTTGCAAATGAGAACTTGTTCTCAACTAGCTTACCTGGTTAAATAAAGGTGAAAAAAATCCAATTTAAAAACACACACACACACACACACATACTTCCCAGGAATTGCAGTGCTGTAGCGGGACAGAGGTGGCCACTCGTTAACAATAACTGAGTGAGGTCTGCGTCCTACTTTGCTTCCGACAGTGCTGCTTCCAGCATATTCTGTCAATCACAGAGTAGGTACAAATTCAAATGAAGGTCAATGGTCTTACTTGTGTTTGATGGTTGGATAATGATCAACTGTTATATTTGATGGCTGCATAAGTACATGATCTTTGTGTACAGTGTTTCAGAAATCCAGACAGACAATAAGCACAGACTTCCTGTTCGCAAAGCCAAAGCATTCCTGTCACTTGAATGTTTTTGAATCGTGACAATCATACCCTACTTTTTGGGGTTAAATTCAAAAGTGAGTTCTCATTAAATGTGACATATACGATAGAGAGCGCAGTCCCATTTCGATGTCGTGATTCCTTTATCCTGCAGAAGTATCATTACGTGTCAGCCATGACAGTTTGAGAGGAGGGTTGCGTCTCACCCACACACTGAGCCGGCTGACGCTGGCCCGCGTGTACCATGTCACAATTCCCCCCCACATAAGTGTGAAACCGAGCAGATTTCTCTACCTTTCAAATGTGTGCCTATAATCTCTCAGGTAGGGATGGGAATGTGACAAAATTATATTCACACTGGCGTCATTGCAAACATACACACACACACACACACACACACACACAAATCCACATCTGCGTTCATTTCCACCATTTCGAATACGCACATAAGCACACTGTGAGCAACTCGCACGCACACACACAGGGAGAGCAGCAAAGGGGATCTCCACCTCTCTCCCAGGCCTATTATTAGATCTTCAACCCAGAGACAAAATAATCACACGTTCAGCTGAAACACAACAGGAGCTGATGCTTGCAGCACAGTGTATAAGAATGTGTCTCACTTTGTGCCATATTAAGACATTGCTCTCCTTTAAAAATACTATCATTAGAGCTGCAGGAATGACACAGTGGAAAACAAATAATTAAACTATGATAACTTTAGAGAGAGGGAACCAGGAAACACTGCAAATATCCACAAATGGAAATTGTTTTTGTGTAATAAATGCATAATATGTGAGTTCTCATTAGATAAACGTAGGCTTATCCATGGGGTCAATTACATTTCATATATGTCAATATATACAGTGGGGCAAAAAAGTATTTAGTCAGCCACCAATTGTGCAAGTTCTCCCACTTAAAAAGATGAGAGAGGCCTGTCCTGGAGTGGCCTAGCCAGTCTCCAGATCTCAACCCCATAGAACATCTTTGGAGGGAGTTGAAAGTCCATGTTGCCCAGCAACAGCCCCAAAACATCACTGCTCTAGAGGATATCTGCATGGAGGAATGGGCCAAAATACCAGCAACAGTGTGTGAAAACCTTGTGAAGACATACAGAAAACATTTGACCTCTGTCATTGCCAACAAAGGGTATATAACAAAGTATTGAGATAAACTTTTGTTATTGACCAAATACTTATTTTCTACCATAATTTGCAAATAAATTTATAAAAAATCCTACAATGTGATTTTCAGGATTTTTCCCCCTCATTTTGTCTGTCATAGTTGAAGTGTACCTATGATGAAAATTACAGGCCTTTCTCATCTTTTTAAGTGGGAGGACTTGCACAATTGGTGGCTGACTAAATACTTTTTTTGCCCCACTGTAAACACCAGGCCTACTGTCTGTTCTGGTAGTATAGGCTCTGGCAGCATCCAGAGCTGGGTGCACATTTGAATAAAACAAACAGTCATAGACAATAAGCTCTTTGTGCAAAACAGATCTAGCAGACTGATACAACAACTCTTCTCAACGCTTCAGTCTCTTCCCAAACATTTGGAATTGTTGGCATTGGCACAACAAGATTAGGTCTTTGAAATGGGGCACTGGGGAGTGAACATCAAAATAATGTTGTATGATATGGAATAGCTTCAGTAAACTACTGACAGAAACCCAACACAGCACTTCCAATTCAACATTGAGTTCAATAGCTCTATGTAAATTAAACACAGATCAAACATAATACATTGAAAGCTCACATTTACAAGGTCAAGTATTCACTATTTCCAAACACTTGGGTGCCTTTTAAAGGGGCAATTAAATGGCTCTATTTTAGACTGGGCTATGTTTGGTTCTTGTTTTGTCATTTATTGGTGGTGTCAAAATTACAAGTATCAAATTGCAATCATCCTCGACATGCTTGAGAAATTCACAATGGTCTTTTCGGTCTCTTCGGTGGTTTGATGTACTATTTATGGATGCGAGTGTGACGTAATATATCTACAAATGCTCAAACCTGACCACACACATATAGCTTTGAATTTAATTTACGGTGGAGCCCGCGCTAAAGATGGTTGCGAATAAACAGAAATTGAGAACAAAAAAAAGACAAATCAGGACGTAGTGAACAAAGTGTGTATAGTGTCATCTCCGTACTGTTGTCATGTCTGTACGACTAAACTGTATGAATCGGAAAGTCTGTTATGGTTAATATGAGGAATGCAATAGTTCCTTCCTACGAATGAAATGACGTCGTGCGACGCAAAAAGAGAGGGTGAATTCACATTAACTGTACCTCGAATAACTTGGATGCACGAATGGAAGGTGAGGAACCGACGTACAGCTGAAATATATTTGAAGTTCGTCTTTCCTCTCTTACATATGTTACAACATAAGCCATCCAATGACGTCCTCAGCAACATGGGAGATGACGATGTCAGGACATTGCAAGTGGCTTCACAGGCCACCCGGCAAAACTGATCGGAGAGCAATTCTGTAGCAACCAAATTGCTCACAGAATGTAAAAGCTGCTTATTTTTTTAGAACACTGTAGGCTATCGGTAGCTTATATTTTATATTAACTGTGTTTCCGTAAAATCAGTCATAGCAGATTATTGTGAAATAGACTACAGCCAACACAAATATAGTGTACATTCACTTAGGTTGACTCCAAATTCCTGACCTATTCTAGTTGAAACTGGTCATGCAAAAGGCAAACACAAACCGTTCGTTTAAGCTGCATACAAAAACAATTTATAAAATCAAATCGGTACTTACTATTTGCACAGGTGCTGAAGACACATATCGAGGCATTCCCCTTCCACTTCGTCCGCCGAGGTGAGGTCCGATAAAGGGCGCATTGGGACAGGGTCGTTCTCCTGAAGTGGTGGCCTCATCTCTCGGAGGAAGAGCTCCAAGAACCTTCGGAAGGTTTTCTCCTCTGCTGCAGAGCCGGCCATCACTTCTCATTCCTGGACAGACAAGAGACAGCAGTATCCGGGCAAGAAGACTACTTCAAATCGCTGGCTGGACAGCTCCCCACTGGTGCCTGTTGGGAACGCGCGCGCGTAAACAAGGCTTTCGCTCTATCACAGAAGAGGGTGGGTGGATGATGATGACGTAAAGGAAAGGGGAGGATTTTTTATTTTTTTTATAAAAGGGAGGAAGCGTCAGGTTTGGGAACGCGCACGTACGAGAGTCACCGCGAAAATAAGATCAAAGTGAGGAATTTTTGTATGGAGGTTAATGAGTGTCGAATTTGTTAAACAAACAATTACTAATTTGTTAAGTGAAGCTTATTTGATCGGATAGAAGTGTCGTAATGGTTAGGTTGTTACGAATGCACTAATAAGTAGATGCACGTGGCATTTCGGCAACTTAGGAAAAAAAACGAATTTATATCGGACTTGTGCCTTTTGTTCACACTCGTATATACCCTCTCATTGGCTAGAATTGTCCCACCAGATCTCGCCTCCCCCCTGACTTCCATCTTTGAGGACATGCAGTTCCATTGTAAGAGTGGTCACACAACTTTCTTGTCAATATAATAGATACTAGTTGGATTAAATAAACCACATGCTTTAAAATAAGCTTTTAAACGTGGGCAAATTGCCTTCACTGTGCAGTAACTAACAACAAATATCATTAGCATACAGTGCAGTTGGAAAGTATTCAGTCCCCTTGACCTTTTCCACATTTTGTTATGTTACAGCCTTATTCTAAAATGGATTACATTGTTCTCCCCCTAAATCGACACACAATACCCCATAATGACAAAGAAAAAACAGTTTAGAATATTTTTCAAATTTATTACAAATAAAAAACAGAAATATCACATTTACATAAGTATTCACACCGTTTACTCAGTACTTCGTTGAAGCACCTTTGGCAGCGATTACAGCCTCGAGTCTTGGCACACCTGTATTTGTGGAGTTTTCCCCATTCTTCTCTGCAGGTCCTCATAAGCTCTGTCAGGTTGGATAAGAAACGTTGCTGCACCACCATTCTTCACCATAGGGATGGTGCCAGGTTTCCTCCAGAAGTGATGCTTGGCATTCAAGCCAAAGAGTTCAATCTTGGTTTCATCAGACTAGAGAATCTTGTTACTCATGGTCTGAGAGTCCTTTAGGTGCAAGAGGGCTGTCATGTGCCTTTTACTTTGGGCTCCTTAGTGGCACAGCGGTCTAAGGCACTGCATATCAGTGCTAGAGGCATCACTACAGACCCTGGTTTGATCCGGGGCTGTATCACAACCGGCCGTGATTGGGAGTTGTTTGGTGGTCCTTTGACACAGACACAGGAACCTTGGTATGAAACTCTTTAGTAATAAAATGCAATTGCAGACAGAGATTCACATACAGAGTACCTCAGTAGTCTATAGTAAAGATATGTGTCGCGAAACAGGAGACCACACTCTTTATACAACCTACTGTCAATCATATCTTAACATTGTTGCATTGGATTAGATACAAAGTATCGACGATGAGAAAAACATGTCTAGACTGTGGTTTCTGACTCTACTATCTCAGCCTTGAGCCTGCGTGACTATCAGCAGGTGAAGACAATTCTCAGCCTGAACTAAAGCAGTACATCTCCATTTACCCAGTACTTTTCCATCATTGCGCATTGCAAGTCTACAAAGGTTATCACATATATACAGTAATCATGACATTGGTGTAAAGCCAGAACATTCATGTGTCTTCCTGTCAACATTTCATGGGGTGTATACCCCAGGCCTTTATTAACACTACTGAGCATTTTCATTGACACCAGTGGTAAACAATCAACCCAAGATTTCTTGGTGGAGTGGCATACCTTAGCTAACCCTTGTTTAATGGATTGGTTAGCTCTCTCGGTAACCCCATTACTCTAGGGGTGGTAGATGGACTCCCATCATTATGGCTACCTGCTTCACTACATCACCAGTGAAGTGGGTACCATTGTCTGCAGATAAAACCTCAGGAACACCAAATCTAGGTCTTATCTCCCTCACTAGTAGCTTTGCTACTGTCTTAGCATCACAGTGTGTGGTGGGAAATGCCTCCACCCACCTCGTGAACCTGTCAATAAGGACTAAACAGTACCTTTTCCTTTCTTTTTGCAAGATCTATAAAATCCATGGCAAGATGGACAAAGAGTCCTCTTGGCGTAGGGAAATGACCTGGTTTCAGAGGTGTTCCTTTGGCAATGTTAATTTGCATGCACGTAGCACATCGAAACAGAAACTGTTTCACGTGCTGAGTCAAATTTGGATGAAACCAATCCAAAGAAATTGCCTCTCGTATCCCCCCTTGACAAATGTGCCATACCAGGTTAGGTACCAGGTTAGAGCCAGCAGCATACCACTGCTGGCTTGCTTCTGAAGCTAAGCAGGGTTGGTCCTGGTCAGTCCCTGGATGGGAGACCAGTAGCTGCTGGAAGTGGTGTTAGAGGGCCAGTAGGAGGCACTCTTTCCTCTCGTCTAAAAAAAATCCCAATGCCCCAGAGCAGTGATTGGGGACACTGCCCTGTGTAGGGTGCTGTCTTTCGGATGGGATGTTAAATGGGTGTCCTGACTCTCCGAGGTCATTAAATATCCCATGGCACTTATCGTAGGGGTGTTAACCTTGGTGTCCTGGCTAAATTTCCAATCTGGCCCTGAAACCATCATGGTCACCTAATAATCCCCAGTTTACAATTGGCTCATTTCTCCCCTGTAATTATTTCCCAGGTTGTTGCTGTAAATGAGAACGTGTTCTGAGTCAACTTACCTGGTAAAATAACAGATTTTTTTTTTTAAATAGCATGGGCCACTTGCCAGACAGAATATGTCTCAGAATTTTAGAAACGGGGTCAAGTTTACAACCCTACTGTTGCCATACCAAATGAGAACCAACATCCAAAGCCTGTTTAGATGCCAAATCAGTGTATTTCCAAACAGTAGCAGAGAAGAACATGGAGTGGCCATGACACTTTGAGGCAGCCAATTTAGCAGCATCATCTGCCATGACATTACCCATACTCACAAAATGAGCAGCAACCTTCACAATAGCCAAAGCAGAGAGCAGCATCATAGCCTCCAAGAGATCTAAAACCATAGTTCTATTACGAATAGGACTTCCACAAGCATTGTGAAAACCCCTACTCCTCCTGACACCACACCAGGTGAGACAAACCCCTACTCCTCCAGATACCACACCAGGAGAGACAGAACCCCTATCGCATAAGCGAAATCAGAGAAAATTGTAACCCTTTCCCTTCTTCCATTTTACAGGCAGTGGTTAGTGCCAAAAGTTCAGCCTGTTGAGCTGAGAAAGTATCTGGTAATGGTTGTTGTATGTGAGTGGTTCTATCAATTGTCTCAATACCAAACCCTGCATGTTTCATCCCTGTAGTTTGATCTATATATGCAAAACTTTCATCGACAGTCAGGGCAGTGTCAGAGGTCAGGCTGGTGCACCTAAGCAAGAACAGTGGGCTCCAGTGTCAATTAAGAATGGGATAGTTCTTCCATGTACCCGAAGTTTGATTATTGGGTCCTTTTCCCCTCCCCCATCTTCGAATATGTACTGGGGACACTGGAGGAAAGGGTCTGGGCCTCTTCATTGCTGATCGTCAGGAAAATAAGAACTGTTGGTGTTCTGATTTCCTTGTAGCCAGACACCACCTCTTCCCCCTCTCTGTGGTTAATTTCCTCCACGTTCTCCTTGGTGGCCAGGACCAGGCTTGTAGTAACCTCCTTGTGCCTGCTGTGGAGGTCCTCCATAGGTTTGGGGTTGCTGCTGATATCCACATTGTTGTTGGTATCCTCCTGTTTCCTCCTCTGAAATGTTGTCTCCCTCCAGGTGTTGTAGCCCATCCTTGAGATTGAGGATTTTGTGGACATTGGTTCCTCGTGTGTCCAAATTGTCCACACCCCCAGCATTGTATAGGTGGCATTTTGGGTGATGGTGGGCCCCATGGTTGTGGGTTCCCATAGGTCTGAGGGGGAAATTGTACAGAAGGCACTATGGGCTGTGGTTGCGGCGCATGTCCACTTGGGGGCGCTGTAGGAGCAGGAGTGTTCATCATGTCAGGCTCACCTTTTTAGTTTGTCATATTGCCTCCTGTTTTCCTCAGAATCATCATCATGTAGTTCCCTCAGTTGTTCTCGGGGGTTCGCAGACTTTTCGCCTTAAGTCTTTCCATTGTTCTTTGAAAACACAGTATTCTTTTACTTGTTCCAAACTTTGTTCTTCCATCATGTCTGGCAGTTCTCACTGGTTTGTATGGGATCTTTTTTTTGCTGCCTGTTTCCCAGTCCTTCTCCGGATCCCAGGGTCCACTACTGCCCTTATATGAACTGCTGGCCATATGCGGAATCTCCCTGTCTTTGTCTGGGTTTCCTAGAGGGGTTGAAGAGGAGCCGGGGGACCTTAATTCCGCCAATTACAGAAATTGTTTCTCTATCACGTTCTATTCTTTTTTTTCTCCGTTTGTAGACTCTCACCCTCTTCTCCTTCATCTTCTTTCATTAGTTCCCCCTTAATAATTACCGTTGTACCAGTAGCTATCACTTCCACACCTCATTCTTTATCTTCATAAGGTGGGGGGTCTATAGGGTGAAGGGGCCCACACAGGAACATTTGATAAGACTAAGTGTGATGTGATAAGTGACAGGTTACCATACTGTCAGCCACTATATTGGGACTAATCCTGGGTCTCTTTTTCCCTTGTTCCATTACCCTTTGACTCAACTGTTTCAACTGACTTTGAGCATAAAATGTCTGTCCTTCAGTCCGAATTAGTCCCAATATAGTGACTGACAGTATGGTAACCTTCTTATTACTCTTCTTCTTACTGGCTTGCCTTCCCATGACTATGTCACTTATCACATCACACTTATCAAATGTTCCTGTGACCGGATATCTGTACTTTTCTTCTTTGTTTGTCCATTCACAGAACACCCAGTCCAGGTCGGTTTTCAAGTACGGATATTTGTCCTGTAAATATTGTTTGGGACTAATATGTTTCATTGGTGTGGGACCCACTGTCTCTGCACTGCCTTTGGTTGAATCAGTCATTGAGCCCCGTGATTTAGTTTTAATCAGGTTCTATGTAATGTGGACTGAGTGACTTATCTGTATGGTACTGCAGAAAAACCCAGTTCTTTACCCGTATTCGGGTAATAGAACCCAACATAGGATGATATACCCAACGCAGTTCTATTTTCTCTAAGGGGTTCTTCTTTAGTTTCACTACATTCATTCACTAACCACGCAACTGTAAATGGTTCCACATGTGTGGTAAATAACCACAATTGGTTTCAATTGTATTTTAACTTCAGTACGGGGGTCTCCCTGTCTCCTCTCTTGTGGATGTAATGGAAGAGTAAACTCACAACATGTCTTTCCCAATATTCAATTAACACATTTCTCTCTTTCTTGTACTAGTCTTAAATACTTGTTGTCTATACCAGTCTAGATTTATTTCAGTACATAGAAATTCTTGATATTGACTAGCATATATCCATTCACTGTTATCAAATGCACTCAACTCATACAATCGTCCCACACCAAATCTATAATCCCACCAATTATACATATATCAAAACAAAACCAATGCCTTCCCTCAGGTAAGAACACCACACATACAGTTGAAGTCTGAAGTTGACTGTGCCTTTAAACAGCTTGGAAAATTCCAGGAAATTATGTCATTGCTTTAGAAGCTTCTGATCGGATAGTTGACATCATTTGAGTCAATTGGAGGTGTACCCGTGGATATATTTGCTTGACATCATGGGAAAATCAGAAGAAATCAGCCAAGCCAGTTCACAGTAAAACGAGTCCTATATCGACATAACCTGAAAGGCCGCTCAGCAAGGAAGAAGCCACTGCTCCAAAACCGCCATAAAACAGCCAGACTACGGTTTGCAACTGAACATGGAGAGAAAGATCATACTTTTTAGAGAAATGTCCTCTGGTCTGATGAAACAAAAATAGAACTGTTTGGCCATAATGACCAAAAACACCAAAAGAAAGGTGCCCAGGGTCCCTGCTCATCTGCGTGAACGTGCCTTAGGCATGCTGCAAGGAGGCATGAGGACTGCAGATGTGTCCGTACTGTGAGATGCTTATGACAGCGCTACAGGGAGACAGGACGGAAAGCTGATCATTCTCACAGTGGCAGACCACATGTAACAACACCTGCACAGGATCGGTACATCCGAACAGGATGGCAACAACTGCCCGGAACACACAATCACACAATCGTCTCACAAAGACACGGCGGTTGGACTCCAGACCAAAGGACACATTTCCATCGGTCTAATATCCATTGCTCGTGTTTCTTGGCCCAAGCAAGCCTCTTCTTCTTGGAAATGGAAATGTTCCGTATTGCGCTTGATGGAAATATTCCATATGGACTGACCTTCGTGTTTTGGACAGTCATCTCTCTTTGTTTATTTGAGCTGTTATTGCCATAATATGGACTTGGTATTTTACCAAATAGGGCTATCTTTTGTGTAGCACCCCTACTTTGCCACAACACAACTGATTGGCTCAAACACTTTAAGATGGAAAGAAATTCCACAAATTAACTTTTAACAAGGCACACCTGTTAATTTAAATACATTCCAGTTGACTACCTCATGAAGCTGGTTGAGAGAATGCCAACAATGTGAAAATCTCTCATAAAGGCAAAGAGTGGCTACTTGGAAGAATCTCAAATTTAAAACATATTTAGATTTGTTGAACACTTTTTTTTGGATAACACATGGAATCATGGAGTATTTCATTAGTGTTGATGTAGAATATAGTAAAAAATAAAATAAAAACCCTTGAATGAGTAGGTGTTCTAAAAACACACACACACACACGTATAAAATACATCAAGATGATTATTAGGTCATGTCGCCCAGCCCCATGCCAGATGGTGAAGCATTATTCATCACTCCAGAGAACACGTTTCCACTGCTCCAGAGTCCAATGGCGGTGAGCTTTACATCACTCCAGCCGACACTTGGCATTGCGCATGGTGAGCTTAGGAATGTGTGTGGCTCCTCGGCCATGGAAACCCATTTCATGAAGCACCCGACGAACAGTTATGGTGCTGACGTTGCTTCCAGAGGCAGTTTGGAACTCTGTAGTCAGTGTTGCAACCAAGGACAGACAATCTTTACGCACCACACGCTTAAATCGGCAGTCACGTTCTGTGTGGCCTACCACGTCGCAGCTGTGCCATCCACTGCATGTTTCCACTGCACAATAACAGTACTTACAGTTGACCGGGGCAACTCTAGCATGGCAGAAAGTTACTGAGCTCCTCAGTAAGGCCATTATTCTGTCAATGTTTGTCTATGGAGATGGCATGGCTGTGTGCCTGATTTTATATCCGTCAACAATGGGTGTGACTGAAAAAGCACAATCCACTGATGTCCACATACTTTTGCATATGTAGTGTATTATGATGACGTTGTAACTTTTTTTCCGGCTGTTCATACACACAAACATAATTTGAGGCAAGCCAAAGTTCAGAAGCCAAAGTCAACGCCCCTTCGCCATTGATTGGTCAACAGTAGGGATTCTTCAATAAAGTGCTTATTGTCATTCAACAAGTGACTCGTTTTCATGCAAATTTTTTCACTTGAGAAATACTGCAACAAACGTCCTCGTAAGATGTAAAATTGCACGACTAAGATCTTAATTCTGACTATTTGAGGAAGTGTATATTGGCCATGGCATTTCAATACAGACAAACAGCACCATTGTCGCATTCTCATTTTTCAAGCGAAGGTCTTTTCATGCGAAGGTCTGCGAGTACACTCGTTCGGTTCACCTAGCCAAGTTCACCTAGGCGCCAGCCGAACCTTAACATACGGCTAGTAAGCCTTTACTCAACGAGAGGGGGCAGCATTGAGCTAGCCTGCAAAGGCACTTCCTGGAGCAGCTCAAACTGATCATGTTATGCCTCCATGCAATGCCATCTTAACCAAATTATTTTGTCTTCAATGCGCTTTTGTGTCTTCACATAGAAATTAATGGTGTCACGTGATTAATGACTTTGTCCATTCCTACAATATATACAATCATTGGTAGAATTTATGCCAAGGCATGTTGAAGATGTTCTGGCGGCTTGTGGCGCCCTATTAAGACACTACGTTGGTGTGTTTCCTTTATTTTTGCAGTTACCTGTACACGATAGTATAACATGCAGTAATTACAGGACAGCTATTGACAGAGGCAAATATTGTATTTCAACTCAGTGTAAATACTGTACATTGTGTTGAGCAAAATATTCAGCAACAAAATGTGCAGACAAGAGTATAATACCATTCAAACAAAACAATATTTCACATTCATGGTCTAAAACCACTCGTTTCCCTATGTTCTTGTAGATTGGTCCTCTTCCGTCCGGGGACGCTTGCTCAAGCTTCCCGATTGTCTCACAGAGGGGTCATCTGAGGTCTTTGGTTGGTCTGAGGGGGGTGCGTCTCGAAAGCCTTGACCCTGGGAGTGAGGAATTGGCCAAATATAAAGCATAACGATTTATTCCCTCAGTGGGGTTTTATAATCAGTTTACAGAACAAAAATCTGAATATAAAATAATTTAAAGTAATAACATATTTCAAGGTGCAATATGACTGACATGTAGAAATGAGATTTTTAAAAGTACATAACCATAAGAAACGTCAGATATGTTATGAAACTTTAATAGTGCTCTACGTGGCTGGTACATGTTTCACTATGGGCTGTAATACCTTCCATTGCTCTGCAGGTCTGAGCTTTTCTTCCACAGCTCAGTATTATAGCCATTTGCAGTGCTAGCCACAAAGTAAGTTTAGATTATGAAATTACATTTTATTTGTCACATTCGCCAAATACAACAAGTGTAGACTTCACCATGAAGCGCTTACTTACACGCCCTTTCCCAACAATGCAGTTAGAATATTAGCAAATAGATAAAAGAGTAACACAAAACTATAATGAGGCTATATAAAAGCTACATACAAGGAGTTTCCTGTACAGAGTCAGTGTACTGGGGTACGAGGTAGTCGGAGTGACTGGTAGAGGTCCAAGATGACAGGGAGCTTCGCCCCAGTGATGTACTGGGCTATCCCTACCGGGTTAGGCCGGTAGGGATATGGGGTTAGGTTAGGCCGGTAGGGATATCCTTGTCTCATCGCGCACTAGCGACTCCTGTGGCGGGCCGGGCGCAGTGCACGCTAACCAGGTTGCCAGGTGCACTGTGATTCCTCCAACACATTGGTGCGGCTGGCTTCCGAGTTGGATGCGCGTTGTGTTAAGAAGCAGTGTGGCTTGGTTGGCTTGTGTTTTGGAGGACGAATGGCATTCGACCTTCGTCTCTCCCGAGCCTGTACAGGAGTTGTAGCGATGAGACAAGATAGTAGCTACTAAAGAATTGGATACCACGAAATTCGGGAGAAAAGGGGGTGTAAAAAATAAAATGTTGGAGTCATGTGGGGCCACATAGTCGTGGGTGAACAGTGAGTACGGGAGGGGGGTTAAGCACGCACCCGAGTGTCCCCCGTGTTGAGGGTTAGCATGGCAGATGGGTTTTTGCCTACCCCCACCTGGGGGCGACCCGTCAATGCCCAGTATCCAATTGCAGAGGGAAGTGATTAATCCCAGGGTCCTTAGTTTAGTGATGAGCTTGGAGGGCACTATGGTGTTGAACGCTGAGCTGTAATCAATGAACAGCATTCTCACGTAGGTGTTCCTTTTGTCCAGGTGGGAAAGGGCAGTGTGGAGTGCAATAGAGATTGCATCATTTGTGGATCTGTCGGGACGGTATGCTAATTGGAGTGGGTCCAGGGTGTCTGGGATAATGGTGTTGATGTGAGCCATGGCCAGCCTTTCAAAGCATTTCATGGCTACAGATGCGAGTGCTACAGGGCGATAGTCATTTAAGACAGGTTTCCTTGGTGTTCTTAGGCACAGGGACTATGGAGGTCTGCTTGAAACATATGGGTATTACAGACTGGGTCAGGGAGAGGTTGAAAATGTCAGTGAAGGCACGTGCCAGCTGGTCAGCACATGCTCCGAGTATGCGTCCCGATAATATGTCTGGCCCTGTGGCCTTGTGAATGTTAATCTGTTTAAAGGATTTACAGACTACAAAGAGCGTGATCACACAGTTGTCCGGGAACAGCTGGTGCTCTCATGCATGGTTGTGTTTCTTGCCTAGAAGCGAGCATAGAAGACATTTAGCTTGTCTGGTTGGCTTGCATCACTGGACAGTCCACAGCTTGGTTTCCCTGTGTAATTCGTGATGGTTTGTAAGCCCTGCCACATCCGACGAGTGTCAGAGCTGGTGTAGTAGGATTCAATCTTAGTCCTATATTGACACTTTGATGGTTCGTCGGAGGGCGTAGCGGGATTTCTTATAAGCGTCTGGATTTGTGTCTCTCTCCTTGAGAGCGGCAGCTCTAGCCTTTAGCTCAGTGCAGATGTTGCCTGTAACCCATCGCTTTTGGTTAGGGTATGTATGAGCACTACGGGGACAATGTTGTCGATGCACTTATTACTGAAGGGGTGACTTGTGGTAAACTCCTCAATGCCATCGGATGAATCCCGGAACAAATTCTAATCTGTGCTAGTGAAACAGTCCTGTAGCTTAGCATCCGCTTCATCGGACCACTTCCGTATTGAGCGCATAACTGGTATTCCTGTTTAAGTTATTGCTTGTATGCACAAATTAAGATGGAGTTATGGTCAGATTTCTTTGTGCAGAGTAGAAGTGATCTAGAGTTTCTCACCTCTAGTTGCACTGGAGACATGTTGGTAGAAATTAGGTGAAACAGATTTCAGTTTCTCTGCATTAAAATCCTCAGCCAGAAGGTGCAACTTTTCAACTGTCCTGCCGATACAGAATGTGAATATCATTTTAATTGACTCGAAGTAGGGCTGTGGCAGTGATTGTCAAGCAAATAACTGTTGGTCTCACGTAATTGACCATTAATTAACAAACACATTTAGCATCCGTCTTCCACGCATAGCCTACATGCCATTTTAAAATCCATTATTTATTTTACACAGGTCTAAAGAAGAATGATATGAAGAAAATGTGGTCTATTTCAGAAGGAAATAATTGCATACTCTGAGTTGTCCTGATGTGGCTATGCCAAATGGCTGTGGACTACACTAGTAAATTTAGCAGACAAAATGTTCTCATAATTCCGTGGAACTATTTTATATTATAGTAAGAAGAATCCAATTGATCAAAGCTGAATAAAATACAAATATTTTCTCCAAAACGATTTGAGGGATTGCGCACATGCGACTATTCTGTGTTGAGCTGTTAACAAAGAAATAGGTAATCCTCTATGCTTAATTTAGAGTTATTAATGTAACTTTAGTTGTTCTACAAACGTTAGGCTGTATGTTTTGATTTTTAATACATTGTAAGGCTGCATGATGAGACTAATGATGATTTTAAAAACGTTGCTTAAAAGGCATGAGCTCTGCTTTGTATTTTGCACAGGCTGTACAGACATCATGTCTCTCATTCACAATTTGACAAGCATTTGATAATGCCTCGAATTTCACAGCGGCATCCCCTTTGTGTCTGTAATGCATTAAAAAAAAAAATCTGTTTGGTGCTGCGTTCTTCTCCTCCGAGTGTGCTGCACAATCCGAAGCGCCTTTCACTCACATGGTTCTGTCACGTGATCGCACAACTGCGAGCGTCCTTATCCGATTCCGAGGTGCATATTGAAGATATTGGAAGAACTATCCACATTTACTTTGTCTGCCAACAAGATGAGTAGGCCTAACAAACAGCAAAAGCACTAACCTGTGTCAATCTACTATCCCCCATAGTACAAAAGTTGACCTATTGTATTCTGTGCAATAAATAAATAATCCAAAACATTCTGGGACAGTGGTGGGATACAATAGATCCCAAATTAATACAACCACTAGCATAAAAAAAACTTCATGCAAAATGGCTGACGCAACAGATCAGAACATTTAGCTTAAAATATTGATAAACTATTAGGCTATTTCTTCATACTACAAGCGCAGCAATGCACACGTTAGTAGGCTATAAAACGCAAATGTTCCAATAGCGGAAAACACCATCATCAAAAGTGACCGCAAATGCAGTTATGCATGTAATGCTTTTATTATAAAAGGTGCATTTTCATGGTAAAAATTCTCTTTCCCAAACTTGAAACTCACTGCTTATGTATGCCAGTTAAACTCTACACCCCTTGTAAAGCAGATTAAACGTGCTTAATTTGAATTAGTTATTTGGCCACTTTACTTTTGATACGAACATTAAAACATATAGGCCCTATGGGCAGGGCTACATGAGGTGTGCAACTATGATTTGAACAAGTCGCAAAAAAATACAAATAAAAGGCATTGTTTATGCTTGGCATCATTCACAAATGATAATATATAATTCACAAGTGATAAATCACCCATCAGATTATTCTTGATTTAATCTGGTCTTTACATATACGTTTGACATTTGTTTTGATTTAGACTATTATCATGCACCAGTATTGAAACCGGGCCAGCGGGGATAAAAATGCATGTCATCTACACACTTAAATAGTGAATGGAACTCTATCCTCCTGATTCCTGCTTACAAGCAAAAATGAAAGCAGTAAGCACCAGTGACTCAGTCTATAAAAAAGTGCTCAGATGAAGCAGATGCTAACCTACAGGACTGTTTGCTATCACAAACTGGAACATGTTCACAGGATTCTTCTGATGGCATTGAGGAGTACACCACATCAGTCACTGGCTTTATCAATAAGTGCATCGAGGACGTCGTCCCCACAGTGACTGTACGTACATACCCCAACCAGAAGCCATGGATACAGGCAACATTCGAACTGAGCTAAAGGGTAGAGCCGACGCTTTCAAGGTGCGGGACTCTAACACGGAAGCTTACAAGAAATTCTGCTATGCTCTGTGACAAACCATCAAACAGGCAAAGCGTCAATACAGGGGCTAAGATTGCATCATACTACACCGGCTCCGATGCTCGTCTTAATAGGCAGGGCTTGCAAACTATTACAGACTACAAAGGGAAGCACAGCCGCCAGCTGCCCAGTGACACGAGCTAAATCACTTCTAAGCTCGCGTCGAGCCAAGCAACACTGAGGCATGAATGAGAGCATCAGCTGTTCCGGACAACTGTGTGATCACGCTCTCCGTAGCCGACGTGAGTAAGACCTTTAAACAGGTCAACATACACAAGGCTGCGGGGCCAGACGGATTACCAGGACGTGTGCTGACCAACTGGCAGGTGTCTTCACTGACATTTTCAACATGTCCCTGATTAAGTCTGTAATACCAACATGTTTCAAGCAGACCACTATAGTCCCTGTGCCCAAGAACACAAAGGCAACCTGCCTAAATGACTACAGACCCATAGCACTCACGTCCGTAGCCATGAAGTGCTTTCAAAGGTTGGTAAATGGCTCACATCAACACCATTATCCCAGAAACCCTAGACCCACTCCAATTTGCATACCGCCCAAATAGATCCACAGATGATGCAATCTCTATTGCAATCCACACTGCCCTTTCCCACCTGAACAAAAGGAACACTTACGTGAGAATGCTATTCATTGACTGCAGCTCAGCGTTCAGCACCATAGTACCCTCAAAGCTAATCACTAAGCTAAGGATCCTGGGACTAAACACCTCCCTCTGCAACTGGATCCTGGACTTCCAGACGCTCCGCCCTCAGGTGGTGAGGGTAGGCAGCAACACATCTGTCACACTGATCCTCAATACTGGAGCTCCCCAGGGGTGCGTGCTCAGTCCCCTCCTGTACTCCCTGTTCACCCACGACTGCATGGCCAGGCATGACTCCAACACCATCATAAAGTTTGCAGACGACAACAGTGGTAGGCCCGATCACCAACAACGACGAGACAGCCTATAGGGAGGAAGTCAGAGACCTGGCCGGGTGGTGCTAGAATAACAACCTATCCCTCAACGTAACCAAGACTAAGGAGAGGATTGTGGACTACAGGAAAAGGAGGACCGAGAATGCCCTCATTCTCATTGACAGGGCTGTAGTGGAGCAGGTTGAGAGCTTCAAGTTCCTTGGTGTCCACATCAGCAAACTAGAATGGTCACCAAGACAGTCCAGTCGTGTAGAGGGCACGACAAAGCCTATTCCCCCTCAGGAAACTAAAAAGATTTGGCATGGGTCCTGAGATCTTCAAAAGGTTTTACAGCTGCAACATCGAAAGCATCGCTGGTTGCATCACTGCCTGGTACGGCAATTGCTCGGCCTCTGACCACAAGACACTACAGAGGGTAGTGCGTACGGCCCAGTACATCACTGGGGCTCAGCTGCCTGCCATCCAGGACCTCTACACCAGGCGGTGTCAGAGGAAGGCCCTAAAAATTGTCAAAGACCCCAGCCACAGACTGTTCTCTCTACTACCGCATGGTAAGCGGTACCGGAGTGCCAAGTCTAGGACAAAAAAGCTTCAACAGTTTTTACCCCCAAGCCATAAGACTCCTGAACAGGTCATCAAATGGCTACCCGGACTATTTGCATTGTGTGCCTCCCCCTGCTGTTGCTACTCTCTGTTTATCATATATGCATAGTCACTTTAACTATACATTCACCAACCATTCACCAACCAGTGCTCCCACACATTGGCTAACCGGGCTATCTGCATTGTGTCCCACCCACCACCACCTGCCAACCCTACTTTTACGCCACTGCTACTCTCTGTTCATCTATGCAGTCACTTTAACCATATCTACATACTACCTCAATCAGCCTGACTAACCGGTGTCTGTATGTAGCCTCGCTACTTTTATAACCTCGCTACTGTATATAGCCTGTCTTTTTACTGTTGTTTTATTTCTTTACATACCTATTGTTCACCGAATACCTTTTTTGCTCTATTGGTTAGAGCCTGTAAGTAAGCATTTCACTGTAAGGTCTACACCTGTTGTATTCAGCGCACGTGACAAATAAACTTTGATTTGATTGAGAGTCTTAAAGCTCAATTCAACCACAGCTGTTGGCATTGCAGTATTTATTATACACAGTCATACATCAACATAGTAGCTGTGTTCAAATACTCATACTAACCGTACTATTTGTGACGTAAATTGAGTATATAGTATGCTTATTGGCCATAGTATGAATATAGTTAGTATCCCAAAAGTTCACGGATGTCGTACTAAAATCCACCAAAATACGAAGTATTCAAGCAGTGGACACTATTTCTGTGCTTTTAGGACCCATTATGAAATTCAGAAAATGGGCGTGGCTTCACAACATTTTCAGATTTGAAGGAAATTGCAGAAAATGCTGCCGAAGTCCGATGAAAGTGGATACAAATGTATTGCTTTAAACAACTGACACATTTTTAGAAAATGCAGAGCAATGTAATCAAGTAATCAGTGTGCGCTCTGAAAGCTCCGAGAGCGAACCGCTCTGAATTTACGAACTCCCAGAGCGCACTCTAGCACTCCAGATTGAATTTATGAACACACCCGAAGTCGTAAAATGTCTAGCTAGTCATTTGTTATGTTAACAAGCTAGCAAGAGGTTTCATCACAACAGCATCAACTTCCGGTAGACAGGCAAAGTGCCAGTACGCTCAACTGAAACCATACCGTTCGTTTACAGTATACTAACATTTACTAATAGTATATACTCAATATGGGTATTTGAACACAGCTAGTGTATTTTCCTCCAGTGGTTTTAGGGACTGTAAACATTCCAAAAAAGACCCCTCACAGAGGTGATGACTCCAGTTTTCCAGGTGCAAAATAGTTTGTACACAAAGTTATTGCATAAACAACATACATTTGGCCCAACTCCTTTCCTTCATTACCACTGGTTTGGAAGGACAAGATAGATAAAAGCAATATGGTTGGAAGTGGACTATCCAATCTTTTCACCAATCACTAGTCATGATGGACAGGAGGTGAGGAAAGGATGCCATTTGAGAGTGTTGGGAGAAAGCCAGTGTGTACTCACAGTGATCTGGTAGGGTACTGTGGCCTCCCTTTGGCTGGGTGACTTGTACAGGGATGCAAGTCTAGGAGAAGGAAACAGAGGTGAGGACAGGGTACTAAACTAACTTTTGTTTAGAACAAAAATAATAATTTACAATGGCCTGTGTCTTATCACCTGCATTCCATACAGAACAAGGCTAATAATGAACAGCTGTTTTTAATTAGCATGCCCTTGTGTTCTTACATTGATTTGGATATATTTACTGTAACAACAAAAGGGACATAAAATAAAAACTGCTAAATGTATTTATTGCAGATTTCAAAGCACCGCGTGTTATTTTCTGCGAAATCCTCTAGAGGGGGCAGAATAAAATAAAATATATCAAAACTATACCACGGACAAATAGAAAGCGGGGAGAAGGACTGATTTCCCCCATTTTTTGTAGTTTTTTTAATAGAACATCCCATTCTTGTTTTTAAGTCCATAACAATGCATAAACCACATTTGGGGACTATTTTTTAGATCTGGGAAAAATAAAAATGGTGTAGTTATTATCATTTAATTCAGGTTCGCACCAGCGCGGTGGCATTTTCAAAGCAAATGGGCACCGGATCCTACTCCGATGCGTTCTGCCTACAACAAAATCTCTTGCATAGTTTGTTTTGCTCCGGTATGTTGCATTGAAAGTGGCTAATATTGCATTGATTCAATCACAATTTCCACAGTAAAGGGAAACATTGATAGGGTTAAGAGGGAAAACTCTAGAACAGTGGTCACCAATCATATAGATCTCGGATTGCATTTGGATTCAAAGTGATCTTGACTCAAAAAAGGTTGGTGACCACTGTTCTAGAGTTTTCCCCCTTAACCCTATCAACCTTTCCCTTTACTGTGGCAATTGTGACCGAATCAACGCCATGTTAGCCACTTTCAAGGCAACAAAAAAACTATGCAAGAGATTTTGTTGTAGGCAGAACGCATCGGAGTAAGATTCTACTGCATTGTACAGCCCGTACTCTACACAGACCGGTGCGGCATAAACAATCAGATGCAGTAGGCCTATATGCAAACAGACCATTGCCATATATGGATCTGTGCCATTTACTTTGATCTGGACTGTGTTTACAGCATGAGCGGCCGTGAGTAGATGCGCTTGTTTTGAGATCAAAGCGTCTGCAGAATTTGTTCATATCCTTTGCTAGTTAGCGAGTTATTAGCCCAGTTATAGATCATTTGTAGTCAGCAATGGAGGAGTGATTGCATCCTACAAGAGCACAACATTTATACATTTTTAGACATATTTGAAAAGCGCGTCAGGTAAAGAGCTTTTTTTGTCTTAAAGGGGCAGTGTTGTATTTTGAGACAGGCTTGCATAAACTAAGTAGCCAATAGACAGAGGGTAACATAAGAGGTATGATTCTCTGTAATAATGGTATGGGACTAATAATACCTAGGTTTACCTCCACTGTATTCACATCCTACCATACCTTTGTCTGTACATTATACCTTGAAGCTATTTTATCGCCCCCAGAAACCTCATTTTACTCTGTTCCAGACGACCAATTCTCATAGCTTCTAGCCGTACCCTTATCCTACTCCTCTTCTGTTCCTCTGGTGATGTAGAGGTGAATCCAGGCCCTGCAGTGCCTAGCTCCACTCCTATTCCCCAGGCGCTCTCTTTTGATGACTTCTGTAACCGTAATAGCCTTGGTTTCATGCATGTTAACATTAGAAGCCTCCTCCCTAAGTTTGTTTTATTCACTGCTATAGCACACTCTGCCAACCCGGATGTTCTAGCCGTGTCTGAATCCTGGCTTAGGAAGACGAAAAATTCTGAAATCTTCATCCCTAACTACATTTTCAGACAAGATAGAATGGCAAAAGGGGGCGGTGTTGCAATCTACTGCAAAGATAGCCTGCAGAGTTCTGTAATACTATCCAGGTCTGTTCCCAAACAATTTGAACTTCTACTTTTAAAAATCCACCTCTCTAAAAACAAGTCTCTCACCGTTGCCGCCTGCTATAGACCCCCCTTAGCTCCCAGCTGTGCTCTGGACACCATATGTGAACTGATTGCCCCCCATCTATCTTCAGAGCTAGTGCTGCTAGGCGACCAAAACTGGAACATGCTTAACACCCCAGCCATCCTACAATCTAAGCTTGATGCCCTCAATCTAGCACAAATTATGAATGAACCAGGTACCACCCCAAAGCTGTAAACACAGGCACCCTCATAGATATCATCCTAATCAACTTGCCCTCTAAATACACCTCTGCTGTTTTCAACCAAGATCTCAGCGATCACTGCCTCATTGCCTGCATCCGTAATGGGCCAGCGGTCAAAAGACCACTCATCACTGTCAAACGCTCCCTGAAACACTTCAGCAAGCAGGCCTTTCTAATCGACCTGGCCGGGGTATCCTGGAAGGATATTGATCTCATCCCATCAGTAGAGGATGCCTGGTTATTTTTAAAAAAGCATGCCCCCATTCAAGAAATTTAGAAAGAGGAACAGATATAGCCCTTGGTTCTCTCCAGACCTGACTGCCCTTAACCAACACAAAAACATCCTATGGCGTTCTGCATTACCATCGCACAGCCCCCGTGATATGCAAATTTTCAGGGAAGCTAGAAACCAATATACACAGGCAGTTAGAAAAGCCAAGGCTAGCTTTTTCAAGCAGAATTTTGCTTCCTGCAACACAAACTCAAAAAGGTTCTGGGACACTGAAGTCCATGGAGAATAAGAACACCTCCTCCCAGCTGCCCACTGCACTGAAGATAGTGTTTCCTGTCACCACCGATAAAGCCACTATAATTGAGAATTTCAATAAGCATTTTTCTATAGCTGGCCATGCTTTCCACCTGGCTACCCTTACCCCAGTCAACAGCACTGCACCCCCCACAGCAACTCGCCCAAGCCTTCCCCATTTCTCCTTCACCCAAATCCTGTCAGCTGATGTTCTGAAAGAGCTGCAAAATCAGGACCCCTACAAATCAGCCAGGCTAGACAATCTGGACCCTTTCTTTCTAAAAATGATCTGCCGAAATTGTTGCCACCCCTATTACTAGCCTGTTCAACCTCTCTTTCGTGTCGTCTGAGATTCCCAAAGATTGGAAAGCAGCTGCGGTCATCTCCCCCTTCAAAGGGGGGGACACTCTTGACCCAAACTGCTACAGACCTAGATCTATCCTACCATGCCTTTCTAAGGTCTTCAAAAGCCAAGTCAACAAACAGATTACCGACCATTTCGAATCCCACCATACCTTCTCCGCTATGCAATCTGGTTTCAGAGCTGGTCATGGGTGCACCTCAGCCACGCTCAAGGTCCTAATAGATAAGAAACAATACTGTGCAGTCGTATTCATTGACCTGGCCAAGGCTTTCGACTCTGTCAATCACCACATCCTCATCGGCAGAGTCGATAGCCTTGTTTTCTCAAATGATTGGCTCACCTGGTTCACCAACTACTTCTCTGATAGAGTTCAGTGTGTCAAATCGGAGGGCCTTTTATCCGGGCCTCTGGCAGTCTCTATGGGGGTGCAACAGGGTTAAATTCTTGGACCGACTCTTCTCTGTATACATCAATGATGTCACTCTTGCTGCTGGTGAGTCTCTGATCCACCTCTACGCAGACAACACCATTCTGTATACTTCTGGCCCTTCTTTGGACACTGTTAACAACCCTCCAGGAGAGCTTCAATGCCATACAACTCTCCTTCCGTGGCCTCCAATTGCTCTTAAATACAAGTAAAACTAAATGCATGCTCTTCAACCGATCGCTGCCTGCACCTGCCCGCCTGTCCAACAGCATCACTACTCTGGACGGTTCCGACTTAGAATATGTGGACAACTACAAATACCTAGGTGTCTGGCTAGACTGTAAACCCTCCTTCCAGACTCACATCAAACATCTCCAATCCAAAGTTAAATCTAGGATTGGCTTCCTATTTTGCAACAAAGCATCCTTCACACATGCTGCCAAACATACCCTTGTAAAACTGACCATCCTACCGATCCTCGACTTCAGCGATGTCATTTACAAAATAGTCTCCAATACCCTACTCAATAAATTGGATGCAGGCTATCACAGTGCCATCTGTTTTGTCACCAAAGCCCCATATACTACCCACCACTGTGACCTGTACGCTCTCGTTGGCTGGCCCTCGCTTCATACTCGTCGCCAAACCCACTGGCTCCAGGTCATCTACAAGACCCTGCTAGGTAAAGTCCCCCCTTATCTCAGCTCGCGGGTCACCATAGCAGCACCCACCTGTAGCACGCGCTCCAGCAGATATCTCTCTCTGGTCACCCCCAAAACCAATTCTTCCTTTGGCCGCCTCTCCTTCCAGTTCTCTGCTGCCAATGACTGGAACGAACTACAAAAATCTCTGGAAACACTTACCACCCTCACTAGCTTTAAGCACCAGCTGTCAGAGCAGCTCACATATTACTGCACCTGTACATAGCCCATCTATAATTAAGCCCAAACAACCTCTTTCCCTACTGTATTTATTTGCACCCCATTATGTCTCTACTTTGCACATTCTTCCACTGCAAATCAACCATTCCAGTGTTTTACTTGCTATATTGTATTTACTTCGCCACCATGGCCTTTTTTGCCTTTACCTCCCATCTCACCTCACTTGCTCACATTGTATATAGACTTATTTTTCTACTGTATGTTTGTTTTACTCCATGTGTTACTCCGTGTTGTTTTGTGTGTCAAACTGCTTTGCTTTATCTTGGCCAGGTGGCAATTGTAATGTCAAACCCTGGGTGAGGAGCTGCAGTCTTTCACAAGGGCAAGACACACATCAACACCTCAAAGCCAGCAATTCATATAGAACATGATGTTAGTCAGCCTGTCTGTCCATTTCTCATTTAGTGGAGAGCGGGAGGCAGAGGGGTTAGCAAGTGTGTGCTGCCATTCAAACAGAGTGAGGATAAACTACAGTGCACAATGACACACTAAAGAAGAGCTGTGCCGCCGGCAACCATGAGACCTTGGGCTTTATAGACACTGAGCTTTTCTCCACTGACTGATAGGCAGCAGCAGCCATTGTAGTGAGAAAGCCGGGCGACAAAAGGCAGGCTGGCTCCATCTGCAAAGTTATGCACTTTACCTCCAACTACTGTAAGTGTTTGAGCAGTAGCACACTGAAACACACACTTACACCAGCCAGGCCTGAAAAGTGTCCATTGGGTGCTGTGGTCCCTTGGCTCCAAGACTGGCATTTCCCTTTGGGAGGGGTGCGCAGGACTGTGTTTATGCTTGGATATGAATGCTTTTGGCCGATATTTTTATTTTTAAGTCAATAAATAAAATTTGCCGGCCATATTTGCCGGACCAAAATATTATCCATTGCAAAATAATGCTTTTTATTCATTGATGGAAATACCAGTCAATGTGCTCCAACTTCAAAAAGGCATATATAGTATATTCAGAAGGTATTCTAACCCCTTGACTTTTTACACATTGTTACATTACAGCCTTATTCTAAAATGGATTAAATACATTTTCCCCCATCAATCTACAGTACCAGTCAAAAGTTTGGACACCTACTCATTCAAGGTTGTTTGTTACATTTTTTATTCTACATTGTAGAATAATAGTGACAACATCAAAACTATAAAATAACACATATGGATTCATGTAGTAATGAAAAAAAGTTAGCAAAATATATTTTATATTTGAGATTCTTCAAAGTATCCATCCTTTGCCTTGATGACAGCTTTGTACACTCTTGGCATTCTCTCAGCCAGCTTCCTGTAATGCTTTTCCAACAGTCTTGAAGGAGTTTCCACATATGATGACCACTTGTTGGCTGCTTTTCCTTCACTCTGCGGTCCAACTCATCCAAAACCATCTCAACTGGGTTGAGATCGGGTGATTGTGGAGGCTAGGTCATCTGATGCGGCACCATCACTCTCCTTGGTCAAATAGCCCTTACACAGCCTGGAGATGTGTTCGGTCATTGCCCTGTTGAAAAACAAATGACAGTCCTACTAAGACCAAACCAGATGGGATGGCGTATCGCTGCAGAATGCTGTTGTAGCTATTCTGGTTAAGTGTGCCTTGAATTCTAAATAAATCACTAAAATGTCACCAGCAAAGCACCCCCACACCATCACACCTCCTCCATGCTTCACAGTGGGAACCACACATGCGGAGATCTGTTCACAAAGACACGGTGGTTGGAACCAAAAATCTCCAATTTGGACTGACCAAAGGACAGATTTCCACCGGTCTAATGTCCATTGCTCGTGTTTCTTGGCCCAAGCAAGTCTCTTCTTCTTATTGGTGTCCTTTAGTAGTAGTTTCTTTGCAGCAATTCGACCATGAAGGCCTGATTCACGCAGTCTCCTCTGAACAGTTGATGTTGAGATGTGTTGATGTTGAGAGAGATATATATATATATAAATAAATAAAAACACTAGTCACGACACCACGATAGTTCAAATGACAATAATCCAGTAAAACTGTAAAAAAAGTGATATCATTTGAGCTTTGGAAACAAGTACTTCCATAAATATATGGCACAGGCCTTGTTTCACAGGAGCCTTGCAAAATAAGCTTTCCCTCAATGAACCAGCCTTAACGAATTGTTAATTTACATATAGAATTTGAATGTCCAACATTAGTTTTATATAATTTTTTCATTTTGTGGCCACCTAGAGTGGCCTCTTTCCACTGCCGTGGTGCTGAATCGCAGCGGCAATGGGGCGGGCTGGCCCTGGTTTTCGTAGACAGCAGTGTTTTGTTCGTGCCAAGGCTAAATTAAAGCAGAGAGCCCTAGACTGTATTTGAAAACAGCTGTGTTTTGTTATTTATTCATCAAAATGGTCAAACAAATAGCCTATAGGACAGGTCGTTCGCAAATTATATTACACAAATATTATATTTTGAAGTTGTGTTTCATTACTCTGTAGGAAACTTGTTCTTCTAGGCTAAATATATATATTTTTAAATGATATTCAGTTATGATTTAAAGCAGGGATGAATATGCAACGGGCGATGTTTTGTTTTTCAATTAAACTGGTCATGTGGATATAAGAACGTTGTTCTATATTATAACTTTACAGGCTAACTTATATTCTGTTAAAATGAATTACAATAATCTACATGTGATTTTGAGCACCGTGGGTGGACGCCCTAATGCGTTACGCACCCAATGCATATGGAAGTCCGGTAATTTCTCAAATGTTTGGTAAATGTAAATCTTGCTGGTCACGTTGTCCAGTGACAAATTTTCCTAACAGAAGCCCTGGCAGGGACAAATAATTGTGGTAGCAGGTAGGCTTCCTTCCAGAGACCATCCATGTAAAGGGGTGTTAGTACAGTACCTGTGTGTGCCGTCCCAGTGTAGGATGAGTCTCTGTGTAGCAGCGTGACCCCAGCTCTCACCTGCAGATTTACAAGACGACAGACACCCACACAGAGCCATGTTAACCACGTCTACAATCAGTGACATGCTCACATTTAACAACAGTTACTTAGCACAGCCACACATGACACTAAGAAATATTTATGAGACATTGGCAGACAGGCAAAAGCTAATTGTACAGTAAATGAGTTGGGTTTAAAAATTGGGAGAGATATATGACTGTCTGAATTACAAAATGTACTGTAATTCTTGGCCCTAACCGTTTGTTACATACATATTGTTTGTAGCATCTACAGTCAGTGCATCACAACAGTCCTTCTCACCTAAGGCAGGAACAAGCTTCGATTGGCCACTCCAAATCTTTGTAGTCATCTGATTGGTAAGAATGACCTAAACATGAAGGAAATGGAAGTTTCAAGAGTTATATTATTCCAAATCAGAGTGTACCTATTACTTTCCCCTATTCGCTTGAATGTATTGCCACCACAATTGATATATTATGATCCCTTTAGCCAACGACGACAGCTAGTCTTACTGGGGTCTGACACATATGAAAAAGACTACAGACGAGACTTTACAATTGATATAAATTTAAAAACATTAACATGTATTGTGTGTGCTTCTAACAGTTACACGTACTGGGGCGGCAAGTAGCCTAGTGGTTAGAGCGTTGGACTAGTAACCGAAAGGTTGCAAGATTGAATCCCCAAGCTGACAAGGGGGAAAAAAATATGTTGTTCTGCCCCTGAATAAGGCAGAGGCACTGTTCCTACGCCATCATTGAAAATAAGAATTTGTCCTTAAATGACTTGCCTAGTTAAATAAAAGGTTAAAAAAATAATTATTTAAAAACACAAGTAGGTCGCATTGGGGAGAGGCATTGCATTGCGCCTTGGTGTTGCTTTATTGGTTTTTTGAAACAAGGTTTGCTGTTCACTTGCGCTATATAAAAGATGGTAGTTTCATGCTCAGTATAATACTGTACGTTTCCTTGAATTTGTTGTGGACCTGGGTACTGTTAAAAGACCCCTGGTGTCATAAGTGTGAGTATCAGTGCTGTGTGCGAGTTGACTATGAAAATAAATTTGGAATTTCAAACTAAATGTTTCTTATAAAAAGAAGAAGTGACGCAGTCCGTCTTTCCTCAACTCTTAACCAAGAGAGACTGACGTGCATAGTATTAATATTAGCCCTCTGATTACAATGAAGAGCAAGACTTTGTTCTGGGCCAGCTGCAGCTTAACAAGGTCTTTCTTTGCAGCACTTGACCATATGACTGGACAATAATCCATCTGGAGGATGGTGTCAAAAAAAGCAGAGTCCTTTCTCCCCAAACAGACCTCTCATCCATCTACATAACCATTGAATCTATATGTTGATGTAAGGTAACACCAGGTAAGTCAGTCTCCTCAACTTGTTCAACAGCCACACCATTCATTACCAGATTCAGCTGAGATCTAAAATGATTTGTACCAAATACAATGCTCTTAGTTTTAGAGATGTTCAGGACCAGTTTATTACTGGCCACCCATTCCAAAAAAGACCAACTCTTTGTTAAGGGTTTCAGTGACTTTATTAGCTGATGTGTACATTGTTGAATCATCAGCATACATAGACATGCATACTTTGTTTAATGCCAAAGGCAGGTCATTGGTAAAAATAAAATATTAGAGGGCCCAGAATGCTGCCCTGCAGTACACCACACTACATGTTTGACATTAGAGAAGCTTCCATTAAAGAAAACCCTTTGAGTTGTATTAGATAGATAGCTCTGAATCCACTATGTGGCAGAGGTTGAAAAGCTATAACACATTTTCTCAACAACAGGTTATGGTCAAATATATCAAAAGACTGCACTGAAATTTTAACAGTACAGCTCCCTCAATCTTCTTAGTATACATTTATTCCAACCTATCATCAGTCATTTGTGTAAGAGCAGTACATAGAGTGCCCTTCTCTAGAAGTATGCTGAAAGTCTGTTGACAATTTGTTTACAGAGAAATAGTATTGTATTTGGTCAAACAATTTTTTCCAACCGTTTGCTAAAGGCTGATAGGTCTGCTGCTAGAACCAGTAAAAGGCTGCATTACCACTACTGGGTAGCGGAATTACTTTGGCTTCCCTCCAGGCTTGAGGACAAAAACTTTCCCCTAGGCTCAGATGAAAGATATGACAGATAGCCACTCCTATCTTTCCATCTAAGTTGTCAATGCCAGGAGGTTTGTCATTATTGATCAATAATCATTTTTCCACCTCTCCCACAACAACTTTACAAAATTCAAACTTACAATGCTTTTCTTTGATTATACATAAGTATGATGGCTCACTGTTCATTGTTGGCATTTTCTACCTAAGTTTGCCCACTTTGCCAATTAAGTCATCATTAAAATAATTGGCAACATTAAATGGTTGTGATGAATAAGCCATCTGTCTAATGGAGTTTAATGTGTCTTTCTACCCATAATTTAATTTAAAGTACTCAAGTTTTTCCCCATATTTTTGTATTTCATTGATTTTGGCTTCATAATACAGTTGCTTCTTTTTGTTGAGTTTAGTCACAATTTCCAGTAAGTCAGCCAGTCAGATGTGCAGCCAGATTTAGACACTTCTTTTGTCCCATCCATTTCAGACATGCAGTTTTTCAATTCCTCATCAATCCAACAGTTATAAAAGTCAGTTTAACAACAGGTGCATGTTTATCAATAATTGGAAGAAGCAATTGCATAAATTCCTCAAGTGCGGCATCTGGATGCTCCTTATTAAATCACATCAGACCAACAAATATTTTATCATCATCATCCACATAAGAGTCACAGCAATATTACAGTATTTAGACCCAGCTTTGGGAACTTTGGGTTTCCTGGATATTGCCACTATATTGTGATCACTGCATCCAAATAGGTACGGATGCAGCTTTAGAACAACGTTATACAGTATTTGTATAGATGTGATTAATACATGTGGATGATCTTCTTCCTGTAGTGTTTGTAAACACCCTGGTAGGTTGATTAATAACCTGAATCAGATTACAGACACTAGTTACAGTGAGAAGCTTCCTCTTGAGCGGACAACCAGTCAATGTCCCCACTGCTAGGCTAGCAGCTAGCTTGATAGGCGGCTAGGCTAGCTTGATAGGCGGCTAGGCTAGCTTGATAGGCGGCTAGGCTAGCTTGATAGGCGGCTAGGCTAGCTTGATAGGCGGCTAGGCTAGCTTGATAGGCGGCTAGGCTAGCTTGATAGGCAGCTAGGCTAGGTCCTCAAACCTGACAGGATCACTGAACAGATTGTAGCAGTCCAAGCAACTGATGCCAACCAGCGTCGCGTGATCCAAACTCAAAAATGTAGCTGGCTAGTAACCAAACTTTTATAATACACTTTCAAAACAAACTGAGCTTTCCCTCATTCAACTGGAAGATTGTTATGTTGAATGCGGTTTGTCAACAATACTATTTTCAAATCAACACTTATCCCTTGTTTATAGAATTAACTAATATCAAGTTGCCACTTTTGAAAAGGAACATTAAATAAGCCCCTGTAGGGATCCAAATTGGTACAGGTTGTTCCTGAGTGCAAATAAGCAACAAATTACTAGAACAAAATTAATTTGCTCCATGTACCTTAAGAGAACTCTTTGCTGATTTAAAAGAAATACTGACCAGCGCCATTCTGGCACAGAGCGGATGTCCCATTTAGACCTCAATCTACCTGGCTACTTAAATCAGCATTGCACTTATAAGAGACATTTTATCAAAATCAAATCAAATTGAGATATCAGCTGATGTACGAAGGGCTATATAAATACATTTGAAATTTGATTTGATCTCTTGGAATGAGAGCGCTTAGTCTAGATGCATGGTTGGATTGGGACCAGACATGGACAGTAAATACTGAGTAAGGAAAGAGAAAGACAATGCAAGTCTGGCAAGACTGGTTTCTGTTGGGCTTAAAAGGAGGGCTCAGAGTTACAGCACTGTACTATACATTATAGTAGTTTGCAAGAGGGAGCGGGCAGATAGGCTCTATAAAGGGAGGATGTGGTTATCACTGGACTCTATAGTTGTGGTTTCCCTTTTCGAAGAGCTTTTATTAAGTAATGAAAATAATTATAAAAAGAAGGGTTAAGAGAGGACAGATAAGAAATGAGTGTACGTTGGTGAGTAGGGTTGCAAAATTCCAGGAACTTTCAATACATTTCCTGGTTTTCCCAAAATCCCGGTTGGAGAAAAAACAGGGAATTTAGAATTCACAGAATTTTGCAACCCTATTGGTGAGGCAACATCTGGGGTCTTTGACACTAGGCTAAGTGGACAAGTGTCACAGGTCATACCGCGACGTTGTGATTGGTGGCCATCTGGATGAGCCGCTGGGCGAGGCCGTTCAAGAGGCGGGTCCTCTGGGAGAGGTCCTCAAAGTCATGGCGAAACGAGAAGGCAATGCTGTCAATCACCACCAGCCGGACCTGGATTGGATTAACAAAGGTGCCCAAATTACCATCCAAAAGCCACAAGCAAATGAGTTGCAGATTTACATTGGAACATGGTTTCTGCTAAGTATTGTATTAATGCTGTCTTTGAGGTTTCAATGTTTCTCATTTTTTATTTTGCTATTTTGCTCCAGCTAATCCGTAAATCTAGCTGTCAACATTTTCTATGAGCATTTCAGTTAAGAAATTCCTTTGACTCGGAACAGAGCCCAACCCAACATGGAGGTTGTAGAAATAACCCCTTTGGATTTGATTGGTTGGCTGTTTTAGGATCAGTGACGTATAGGTGGGGATTGGTACCCCAGGGTGCTGAGCCAGGAAGTCAGCCAGGAGGTATGTCTCTGCCAACAGCTCCACGTAGTCATGGCAACGGACAAGGAATAAATTGGAGAGGATTGTTTCCACAGTGAACCCCTTCAAGGCTTCCTGCTGTTCTGGAAAAGGGAAAAAGATAGAAGAATACAGCAGACAGTAAACTACAAAACGTCTCCAATAGGCTTGAATCTAAGACATAACCCTTTTTTTCTCTAGTGTTGTTCATTTTGTGAAGAATCGACCAACCAAATGTACTGAGGTTACATTTGTAAAACCCTTGGTTAACAAAGAGATTCTGGGAACATCAGTAGGTGGGGGGAAATGAACTATATTCTGGTCCGAACAATTGAACATATGCGGTGATACTAATGAATATGATGTCAGTTCGGTTGTCATCTGAGACATTCTCATCAATGATAAGATGACAAACTCTACAGTGGAAAGTCTACACAGAGTTATCGGATTCACATGGAATTGTTGTTCAATTTAAATGTTTGAATATGACATTTTTCGTGATGGGATGAAATGTGATTTTAGCTTCTAAAATGTGAGATTTGGATCTTCATAAGATATGGCTCTGCTCAATGTTCCCTGTGAAGGGGCATGGGCTATAAAACTTTTCAAACACGCCCTCCTCTCCCTTCCTATATAAGCCCTTGACGACAATATAACTTCTTGTTCCTGAGGACTACGGTCCTATGTCAGAATGGTTCAGATAATAACTACAAAATGAAGCCAACATCAGCGTGAGCTTTGGTTGCGAATGGTATGAACTTTGAACTCTTATTCACTACAGAAGTGATACCTCCTAGCCGTTGAGTTAGCAACAGCAGATGCAAACGAGGGTTAGGAAGGAGCAGACAGAGTATCCTGTCTATCACCCAACAACGTTACTACAACGTATCCAATTGACAATCAGAGACATTCTTCAAAGGACTCAGTTGGGCAACACCTCCTTCCATCTACCACCAACCTACCGAAGCGCAGCTCAGAGTAAATATTTATTGCATTTTCCTTTTCCAAATGGGCGGTAATTTAGAATGCATCAGATACTGTATTTACGATAGCATAGCTTCTCCGTGTCCCTCAGTCTTCCCGCTCTTTCACTCAAACCCAGTCCTTTTCCTTTGTGTAACAAGCTGTCATATCTGTTCTGCCCGCTAGGGTTTTCCTTTATGACGTAATTTGTAATCAAGTTATGATTTAATTACGTGTATGTGTAATTAGTTAGGTATTTAGTAAATAAATCATTAAACCCAATTTTGTATTGCTGATTCAAATTGTAAGCCAGGGTTCGTGCAGATAACCAAGAATTTACAACTTTCAGATGAGACTGAATTAAGACGAGGATTAATATTTCTGCTATTGATGTAAAATATTACTAGGTCTTTAAGAGTTTATTCGGAAGATAACAGCTCTATAAATATTATTTTGTGGTGCCCGACTCTCTAGTTAATTACATTTACATGATTAGCTCAATCAGGTGATATTAATTACAGAAATTATTTTATAGAATAGCATGTCATATCACTTAATCCGGCATAGCCAAAGACACGACAGCATTTACAAAATACTCTCATCAGTAAACCATTTTCTTCATAGACTAGTATAAATGTTACATGTTTATGACAACGTAGCAATACCGATGTAATAAATGCATTCAATATTTTGAAGTCTTTATGAGCACTAAATAGATGCTTCACAAATCAGTTATAAGTAATCCTACATGATGGGTGATTGCTTTTGTTCTGTCCTACTTAGTTACCTGAATCCTCTGCTAGAAGCCCACAGTGCTCCACAGCTGCCTGCGCTAGGTCCACAGCCCTCTGGACCAGGAAGCTGCCCTCTGTGTCTATGTACAGAGACTTGCCTCCCAACCCCCCAAAACACGCAGGGATCTGCACATCTACTGACAACTGGATACTGAGGGACACAGAGTTATTGTGCTATTACTACATTATAGCAAACAGATTAGTAAATTGAGTAACTCTTCCACACAGAGGTACCAGTGCTTACCAGAGCTGGGTCTTTCCCACCCCAGGCGCCCCGCAGACCTCAGTAGTCTTTCCTACTGGCATGCCCCCTCCCAGGGCCATATCCAGTGCTGAGCAGAAAGTGACTATAGTGCCCAGCTCCTGCTCTCTCCCCAGAAGCTCCAGGGCTGTCAGCCTGCCTGCTGCTGCTCTCTCCTGGCCAGGCTCACACCTCACAGCCTGCAGCACCTCTACTGCCTCCTCCTGGGAGATGCAGGCCTCTACAACAACAGGGATGGAGAGGTTGATGAAGAGTACAAGCTTGAAGGGTAGAAATATAATGGACTGTGAGAGGCATTGTAAAATAAAGTTAGCTGGTACCACATATTGACAATAATACATATGGGTTATTTAGGTGTAATGCATTTCACCCGGTTTATGGCCTGTAACTATTATCATTTACTACTGTAATGACAAAATCAATAACAGTGACTTGTTGGCAACCTTTGCTGAGTTGGAGAGGTCGCAAGTCACACAGGTCTGCAGCAGAAAGAAACCCAGCATTGAGGAGTTTCACTTTGACAGACGGCGCAATGGCGTAGCTCGAAACATCCCTCTGCATCTTTCGCTTATCGTTTCAGCGACCTGAATGAGATTGACACAGGTAGACAACTTCAACAGCTAGCAAGCCACTTGACGTTACTTTGTTTGATACATTAAACCCGTTTCTAACTCTTCCATGTAAATGCGTAGCTCCGAAAATAGTTTCATTTAACTATTTTTTCCTCTTACCTCCTCAGCAAGCCACGTTTTACTTCTGCTGAAGCTAGCTTCTAGCTAGCGATGAGGAAACCAATTTCCAAGTACATAGCTGGAGCCATTTTCATTAATCCCTCCAAAATGTCTTTACTAGCGCCACCCACACACGTCATTACATTACACCGTGTTGTCAATTACTGTAAACCCACAACCCAGGAAAATAAATGTAAGAACTGTTTTATTTATTTTTTAACAGAAAAGTTGTTTGATTTCGATTACATGTTTAAATTCAGGTATTTTTTTCAATTTTTGGGAATCCTGTTTCCATCCCGCACAGTAAGTAGAGGAACGCAGATTAAGTTGTGCGATCGCCAATACACCATATAAGGAGATGTGAGAATAAGCACAGTACATTTGACAATTTATTGTAATTGGCTGCCTACATTTCAAAAACATTAATTTACTTAACTGTAATGCTGCAAAGCAATCATGAAAATGGCAATCATTGACATATCTGTAAAATATTTTCCACAAATCTGGTTGGTTAAGCCAGCTTTCCTAACTGTCCTCGGGAATCCAAGGGGTGAACGGTTTGTTTTCTACCCAAACACTACTACTGTACACAGCTGATTCAAATGATCAAAACTAGATGATTAGTTGGTTATTTGAATCAGCTATGTCGTAATATGACAAAAACCTAAACGTGCACTGAGTTTGGGAAACAGGGTCAAAAACCTAAACGTGCACTGAGTTTGGGAAACAGGGTCAAAAACCTAAACGTGCACTGAGTTTGGGAAACCCTGTTTCCCAAACTCAGTGCACGTTTAGGTTTTTGTCTTCTTGGCACTAAGGACCACCATATGTAAACATGCAAGGCTCTTGTGGTAGCTAAACTAAGATACGTGTCATATGCTTGTGATCTACTTTTCTATTATGACATTTCCACTTTAGCACACAAGCTCCGTAACGTTAACAATATTTGTGTTCCCTAAATGATTTTTAGTTGGTCGGCTCGTGATGCCTAATTTACTGTGAGAGATTCGACGCTCGCGTATAGTCTGATGATCAGCTAACTAGTTACTACGAATTCGGTAAACAAGTACTTTTCACTAATTAAGTTTATATTAATTTCATACTAAACACCTTAAACTTAACAATTTCAACTAGTAAATATATCGACGAACTCGTAGTTGGCTAACTGGTTGACATTGGTCGTTAATTAGCTAGCTAGACAGCTAATGTGTTAGCTAGCTTGCTAGCCAACTAACTGACATTCGGCAGTTTTTACTGCAGCGACCCCCGTTGGTAGTTGGAACTCCGTGGCAGTGAATGGAGCAGGATGGCTGCTTTGCCTGTTCCCTGCCCAGTGCGATTGGGGATCGTGAAGAATGGAGGTCTACCTGCTCAGTTGCATAGGTACACCCTGGAGAAAAATCTGCACAAGATGGAGAAGCTGCTCAAGAAAGGTAAAACAACTATAACACAACAGTAATGTTGCATGAGTAAACATTTTTCACCCCTACCATAGACTGTAACATTATATGGATGATCCGTGAATCAGAATCTGGCTTTAGTTAGGAGACGTTGACATGGCGAATATCCTTTAAGCACAAATGATCTAAGAACCTACCAGGTACACTCCCAAATCCGTAAACACGGGCACCCTCATAGATATCATCCTGCCCAACCTGCCCTCTAAATACATCTCTGCTGTCTTCAACCAGGATCTCAGCGATCACTGCGGCATTGCCTGCGTCCGTAATGGGTCCACGGTCAAACGACCACCCCTCATCACTGTCAAACGCTCCTGAAATCACTTCAGCGAGCAGGCCTTTCTAATCGACCTGGCCCTGGTATCCTGGAAGGATATTGACCTCCTTCCGTCAGTAGAGGATGCCTAGTTGCTCTTTAAAAGTGCTTTCCTCACCATCTTAAATAAGAATGTCCCATTCAAAAAATGTAGAACTAAGAACAGTTCACCCCACACTTGACCGCCCTTGACCAGCACAAAAACATCCTGTGGCGTACTGCATTCGCATCGAATAGCCCCCGCAATATACAACTTTTCAGGGAAGTCAGGAACCAATATACACAGTCAGTTAGGAAAGCTAAGGCTGGCTTTTTCAACCAGAAATTGGCACTAATTCCAAAAGGTTTGGGATACTGTAAAGTCCATGGAGAATAACAGTACCTCCTCCCAGCTGCCCACTGCACTGAGGCTAGGAAACACTGTCACCACCGATAAATAGATAATCGAGAATTACAAATAAGCATTTTTCTATGGCTGGCCATGCTTTTCTACTGGCTACCCCGACCAACAGCTTTGCACCCCCGCAACAACTTGCCAAGCCCCCCCCGCTTCTCCTTCACCCAAATCCAGATAGCTGATGTTCTGAAAGAGCTGCAAAATCTGGATCCCTACAAATCAGTTGGACTAGACAATCTGGACCCTCTCTTTCTAAAATTACCCACCGCAATTGCTGCAACCCCTATTACTAGCCTGTTCAACCTCTTTCGTATCGTTTGAGATCCCCAAAGATTAGAAAGCTGCCGCGGTCATCCCCCTCTTCAAAGGGGGTGACACTCTAGCCCCAAACTGTTATAGACCTAAACTCAGCAAAAAAAAGAAACGTCCCTTTTTCAGGACCCTGTCTTTCAAAGATAATAAGTAAAAATCCAAATAACTTCACTGTAAAGGGTTTAAACACGGTTTCCCATGCTTGTTCAATGGCATTCTTATTTTCAAGGCTGTTGACGGCCTAGGAACAGTGGGTTAACTGCCTTGTTCAGGGGCAGAACCTTTAGGTTAGTAGTCCAACACTAACCACTAGGCCACTTGCCGTCCCACATGTCTGTGGAACTTCTTCTGTTTATGTCGTAGTTGTTGAATCTTATTGTGTTCATACAAATATTTACACATGTTAAGTTTGCTGAAAATAAATGCAGTTGACAGTGAGAGGACGTTTCTTTTTTTTGCTGAGTTTATATCCATCCTGCCCTGCCTTTCTAAAATCTTCGAAAGCCAAGTTAACTAACAGCTCACTGACCATTTCGAATCCCACCGTACCTTCTCCACTATGCAATCTGGTTTCCGAGCTGGTCATGGGTGCACCATGGGTGCACCTCAGCCACGCTCAAGGTCCTAAACAATATCATAGCCGCCGTCGATAAAAGACAGTACTGTTCAGCAGTCTTCATCGACCTGGCCAAGGCTTTCGACTGTCAATCACCACATTCTTATCGGCAGACTCAATAGCCTTGGTTTCTCAAATGACTGCCTCGCCTGGTTCACCAACTACTTCTCAGATAAAGTTCAGTGTGTCAAATCAGAGGGCCTGTTGTCCGGCCCTCTGGCAGTCTCTATGGGGGTGCCACAGGCTTCAATTCTCGGGCCGACTCTTTTCTCTGTGTATATCAATGATGTCGCTCTTGCTGCTGGTGATTCTCTGATCCACCTCTACGCAGAGGACACCATTCTGTACACATCTGGCCCTTCCTTGGACACTGTTAACAAACCTCCAGACAAGCTTCAATGCCATACAACACTCCTTCTGTGGCCTCCAACTGCTCTTAAATGCAAGTAAAACTAAGTGCATGCTCTTCAACCGATTGCTGCCTGCCTGAAAAGCATCACTACTCTGGACGGTTCTGACGTAGAATATGTGGATAACTACAAATACCTAGGTGTCTGGTTAGACTGTAAACCCTCCTTCCAGACTCACATTAAGCATCTCCAATCCCAAAATAAATCTAGAATCGGCTTTCTATCTCCCAACAAAGCCTCCTTCACTCATGCTGCTAAACATACCCTCATAAAACTGACTATCCTACCGATCATTGGATTCGGCGATGGCATTTACAAAATTGCCTCCAACAGTCTACTCAGACTACATCCAATTTGCTATCACAGTGCCATCCAGGTCATCTATAAGTCTCTGCTAGGTAAAGCCCCACCTTATCTCAACTCACTGGTCACCATAGCAACACCCACCTGTAGCACACGCTCCAGCAGGTATATTTCACTGGTCATCCCCAAAGCCAACACCTCCTTTGGCTGCCTTTTCTTCCAGTTCTCTGCTGCCAATGACTGGAACGAATTGCAAAAATCACTGAAACTGGAGACTTATATCTCCCTCACTAACTTTAAGCATCAGCTGTCTGAGCAGCTTACTGATCACTACCTGTACACAGCCTGTCTGTAAATCAAAATCAAATCAAATTTATTTATATAGCCCTTCGTACATCAGCTGATATCTCAAAGTGCTGTACAGAAACCCAGCCTAAAACCCCAAACAGCAAGCAATGCAGGTGTAGAAGCACGGTGGCTAGGAAAAACTCCCTAGAAAGGCCAAAACCTAGGAAGAAACCTAGAGAGGAACCAGGCTATGTGGGGTGGCCAGTCCTCTTCTGGCTGTGCCGGGTGGAGATTATAACAGAACATGGCCAAGATGTTCAAATGTTCATAACTGACCAGCATGGTCCAATAATAATAAGGCAGAACCCCTAATAAGTTGAAACTGGAGCAGCAGCACGGCCAGGTGGACTGGGGACAGCAAGGAGTCATCATGTCAGGTATTCCTGAGGCATGGTCCTAGGGCTCAGGTCCTCCTCGTCCGAGAGAGAATTAGAGAGAGCACACTTAAATTCACACAGGACACCGAATAGGACAGGAGAAGTACACCAGATATAACAAACTGACCCTAGCCCCCCGACACAAACTACTGCCGCATAAATACTGGAGGCTGAGACAGGAGGGGTCAGGAGACACTGTGGCCCCATCCGAGGACACCCCCTGACAGGGCCAAACAGGAAGGATATATCTGTAAATAGCACACCCAACTACCTCATCCCATATTTTTTTTTTTCATCTTTTGCACCCCAGTATCTCTACTTGCACATCATCATCTGCACACCTATCAACCCATTGCAATTATGTTGCCACTATGGCCTATTTATTGCCTTACTTCCCTACTCTTCTACACTTGCACACACTGTACATATATTTTTCTATTGTGTTATTGACTGTACGTTTGTTTATCCCATGTGTAACTCTGTTTTTGCCTCACTGCTTTGCTTTATCTTGGCCAGGGTGCAGTTGTAAATGAGAACTTGTTCACAACTGGCCTACCTGGTTAAATAAATAAAAAAGTAAGCCCAGGAAGCAGCCTTCAATTTGCCATTCAGCAATTTTTAAAGCTTAATAATGTCCATATATGTTTATTTCTCACAAAATATGGACATTCAATTAGCAACTATTGTCATTTACTGCCGTCACGGCCGATGTGTACTTCCAAAAAAGGTTTAAATAAAAGGTTACGGGGAACAAAATGGCGCCATAGAGAGAACACTGTTTCAGCGAGCTCCCGTGGCATTTGTAAATTTATATTTTCACATTAATCTCCTAGCTTGAAAAAGTGGTAGAATTGGCTAAATACGTTATCCTACAATGAGTCTTGACGGCTATTTCTCAAATCTCAGACAACATGCCCAACAGAACTACTAAGAACCCGACCAAAACCACCACCCCTGAAGATGTGCAGGAGGAGCTAGCTAACGTTAGTGAAGCTAATACCATTGCGGATCCAGGCACAATGGACCTGGTGATCAAAAGATGAATGATAACATTACTAAAGTGATCGATGTTAAGATAAGAACGGTCTTGGAAGCAATAGCAGGCCATTCAGCTGAACTACAGAGGGTTGTGAAACGTGTTGATGAGGCGGAAGGAAGAATTGCTACAGTGGAAACTTCAATTACTTCTATGGACACTAAGATAAATGCACTTGAGAAACAGGTGCGCGAAATGGCGGAGCACATTGACGACTTGGATAATCGAGGACGCCGATGCAATACTCGTGTTGTGGGACTCCCGGAAAATTCTGAAGGGACACGCTCAGTAATTTTTTTTGAGGAATGGATCCCTGGCTACCTACAAATGGACACTAAGGCTGGTCGTGTGAAGCTGGACAGAGCCCATTGCTCTCAAGCACCGATACCCGGTCCCAACCAGCGCCCACGGCCAGTTCCACAACTTCACCGACAAGCAGCGCGTCATGGATGCGGCTAGAAAAATCGGCTCCGATGGTAGTCAACGTAAAGGTCCAAAGGTCTCATTCTTCAATGATTATTCCACAGCGGTTGTACGAAGACTCAAAGCATTTGATGAGGCGAAGGCTCGACTCGAGAATGAAGATGGACTACGCACTGCTGTACCCGGCCACATTGAAGGTTATGGCCAACGGATCGCCTAAAAAAACTCTACACACCTGCTGAAGAGGCTGCTGCGTTTATTGACTCTCTCGGGTAAATAACTTTAAGCTGCACCTCCGCAGCATTGGATAACTTTTTTTATTTTTAGTTGAATCTGATCATGAAACAGTGGTATGAGTTCTCACCTACTCCGGTTCAGTAATATTCGTATCTTTATTATTTTTCTTGCTAAAGTAACTGCCGCTATAGCTCAGGCTGAGATGTGTGTGAATCCATATTGGTGCCCAGGCTTGGTTTTAGGTGGAAGAGCCTCAATCTTCTATTGATTTTCATTTCCATATGTATATAAAGGATGAGGCTATTGAGTGGCAATGCGGACTTAAGAGTCTACATTGGAAAGTTGAAATCCCCTGCATGTTAGCTTGTGGGAAAACCCCCTTTTGGATCTTTACATGTTTTACTTCCCCCCCCCTGCCCACCCCCCTGATTTCCTCACTAAGGTATTTCTAGACTTTTCAGAATTAAACTCAGACACTGCAGTGGTTCGAGGAGATTTTAATTGTTTGTTGAACCCCCTTATTGATAGGTTTCCCAGCAGTATAGCTTCACTCTCTCCTCAAGCTAAGTCACTTAAAGCTATTTGTGATGATCTGGGGTATGCGGATGTCTGGAGAACTTTTCATCCCTCCAACAGAGTTCACTTTTTTCTCTGTACCTCATGGATGTCAGACTAGAATAGATTACTTTTTTATGCCCAGGATGTCTTTGCAGTCTGTTTTATCCGCTAGGATAGGAAGCATAGTCATATCAGATCATGCTGAGGTGATCCTGGACATAACTCAACGGGGCATTCAATCGGTCAAGACATTGGAGGTTGAATACAACCATTCTTAAAGACCATACATTCACATCATATTTTATTACAGAGTTGAAAGTATTTTTCTCTTAACTCTCAATCAACAGATAACCCCTCGCTCCTTTGGGAAACCTGTAAAGCGTACGCCAGGGGTGTGATTATGTCATACACAGCCACTAAGAGACAGAAAAAGCGTGAAAAGCAAAAACCGTTACAGGGTGAATTAGGAACTAAAGAGAAGGACTATATTAAAACTCCCACTCCTGCCCTATTAAAGAAAATATCAGTCCTTAGATCAACGTTGGACTCTCTCCTAACACAGGACGCTGAAAAGAAAATGAGATTTGTCAGGCAAAAGCTATATGAACATTGCGATAAGCCAGGAAAGTACTTTGCATACCTAGCTAAAAAGAGAGCTGACTCTTGAGTCAATTGCTACTATTACCGAATCTGATGGCAATAATTTATATGAAAATAAATTGATAAACGACTTAAGAAATTTTATGCAAACCTTTATGCCTCAGAACTGCCAAATGATGCACCCAAATTAATGGAGAACTTATTTTCTAAGATTGAGCTCCCTACTATCTCCGAAGAACAGAGGCCTCTCCTTAATGCACCTATTACAGAGGAAGAGATAATGTTCGCAATTAAGAATCTGCAAAATGGTAAGGCCCCAGGACCAGACGGGTTTTGTAGTGAGTTCTATAAAGAGTTCCATGGCTTGATCCTTGAGCCATTGCGTGATATGTTTAACCACTCATGTTCAAATGACCAGCTCCCTCAAACGCTGAGAGAAGCCAACATATCACTTATTCTCAAAAAGGGAAAATGTCCAGTCTTGTTCCTCGTACAGACCAATTTCCCTTCTGAATGTGGATAGAAAATTGCTTTCTAAAATTCTAGCCACAAGATTAGAGGACTCACTGCCATTAATTGTGAAAGGAGACCAAACTGGCTTCATTAGGGGCCGTAAGTCATGCAACAATGTCAGGCGGCTTCTTAATGTAATTCAAGCCTACCAACAAAGTGCTATGGATGGTCTTGTGCTCTCTCTAGATGTTGAGAAAGCATTTGATCGTGTGGAGTGGTCTTACCTATTCTTGGCTCTAAATAAATTTGGTCTAGGGGACAACTTTATAAAATGGGTGAAAGTTTTATATGATGATCCTCAGGCTGCTGTCCTTACTAATGGGCTAAGGTCAAATAGCTTCTCTATATACAGAGGTACCAGACAGGGCTGTCCTTTGTCCCCTCTCCTATTTGGTGATGTTCACCATAAAATAAGCTTGTATGTTGATGATGTCCTGATATTCATCTCTAGTTCTGAGACTTCAATTACATCTCTTATTAATATTATTGAATTATTCAGCGAATTCTCAGGCTACAAGATTAACTTAACTAAATCAGAGTCTATGCCACTTGGTAACCTACACTCTGTACCTAATACTTCTCCCCCCCTTCCCTTTTTAAATGGTCTCCCTCAGGTTTCATGTATCTGGGTATATTTGTAACTCCTAAATTCCAGCAAATGTACAGAGCCAATTTTGTTCCCTCGTTTGATACAATAAGACAGGATCTGGAGCGCTGGAACTCTCTCCTGATTTTCTTGGTTGGGTAGGATATCCCTCTTGAAAATGAACATTTTACCTAGACTACTTTACCCAATCCAAATGATCCCAGTATTACTCTCCAATAAGGTAATAAAGGATGTAAATGGATGCCTAAGTTCCTTTTATATGGAGTAAACGCAAGCCAAGACATAAGATGCCAATATTGCAGCTGCCAAGTTCTATGGGCTGCCCAATATCAGGTTCTATTAGTGGTGTGCCCACCTATGTTATATTTCTGACTGGATCACAAATGATGGCTCCTCTATTTGGTTAGACATTGAGACTTCTCTTTCAAAATACCCCTTACAGGATCATTTATTTTTCAGAAGTTTCAAGTCTGTAGAAGATCACTGCAATAATCCCATTACACTTAACACACTTAAAGTATGGAGGTCAGTTCAATGCTTCCTGGGAAAGTCCAAACTAACCTCTGCTCTTACCCCAATTCTTAACAACCCAGATTTTAGTCCAGGATTGCTGGATGCTGGCTTTAACTTTTGGCTTAATAAGGGCATACGCAGGCTAAATGACTTATTTGCTGATAAGATTTTATTGTCATTTGAGCAGATGGTCGAGAAATATCGACTCCCAAAGCAGGACCTTTTCCGCTTCCTACAAGTAAGACATTATATTATGAAGAGCACCACCTTAATTGGTAACCCTGATATGTCTGTCATTGAAAGAATGCTTTTTTCCCCACAAAGGAACATGTCTGTTTTATGATGCTTTAAGGTCCTTTTCTGCAGTCAACACAGAGGGTGAAACAAGTGTGGGAGAAAGAATTGTCTGTTACTATTGACGAAGAGATGTGGGAGGACATTTGGAGATTATGCAAAACAATATCTATATGTAATCGTACTAGAGCAATCCAATTAAGATTAATACACAGATTGCATATATCCCCAAATCGCAGACATGCTTTTAGCCCCACTTCCTCTTCTCCTCAGTGTCTTAAATGCAAAACTGATACAGGCACCCTAACACATTGTTTATGGTCATGTACCAAAATACAAAGGTACTAATCTGGTGTTCTGCAAGAAATTGAAAAGATCCTAGGGGTTGATCTAGAATTGGACCCAGTTTCTTTACTGTTGGGTCTCCCTAGTAGGCATGTTACTTCTGTGGGTAAGAGGAGGCTTTACAACATCCTTACCTCCGCAGCGAGGAAAAACATCCTTTTACAGTGGATTAGTGATAAGGTTCCTTATATTAAAGATTGGCATAAGATACTATTTGAATGGGTGCCTCTGGAATCTGACATGTACATTGCATTCTAAAACAGACCAGTTCTACAAAGTATGGGAACCTTATCTAAATTACCTAGAACCTGAGGTATCAGCTATTATGCTGGAAGGATTCTCTTAGAATGGTGGGGATCTATGTATTTCAGAACTACACTGTACGTTCCATGTGTGGAACCTAACTTCTTGGTTTAAACTGAGCTTTTTTGTTTAATTTCTGTTTGTAAGTTTGTTTAAAATGTATGTATTGAGAGATGCGGGGATGGGGTGAGAGAAGCGCCGAGCGGGAAGAGGAAAATGGTGTAATATATACACATACATACACAGGTATGTGTGAGTGCTGTTTTAAAAAAATACTATTACAAAAAGTTACATGAAACATAAAAAAATGCCTCTGGCACGTTCAATGTATTGATGTGTTGTATAGTTCCGACCTGTGCATGGCAGTAAGGTTAGTGCTATCCGGGATCAATGATGTGAGCGATTTACATTGGAGGTGCACTATAGGCATTTTTTTTCAGTGGATTGTACATTCTTATTTAGAACTTTTTTGGAAGTACATACTGGCTGTGATGGCAGTAAATTATGATAGTTGCTACACATAACTTCATCATTTGTGAGTAACGAATGTATCCTGACATTATTAAGCTGGTAAATGACGAGTTCAATGTCTGCGGAAAGGGGATGCCTAGTCAGTTGTACAACTGAAATGTCTTCCGCATTTAACCCAACCCCTCTGACTTCTCCTGTAAAGCCAGATTCTGGTTCATATGATCACTACCTACTAGCACCTACCCAGTGAGCTTGACAGTTATGACTTAAATGGCTACCTTATGAAGTGAATCAATTGAAAGCTGTTCTGATGCTGTGCTATAGGTGTGGATGTGGACTGTGTCAATCACTTGGGCCAGACACCTCTGTTTTGTGCATCTCTCCTGGGCCTGGCATGTGTTACTGAGCTGCTTCTGCAATTTGGAGCTGACCCCAACCAGTAAGATTGACAAGTCATTCACACACTCTCATGTCTCCTCTCTTTTTAGACATAAAATAAATACTTTGAAGATGTGTAAGCCTTTTAGTGCAGCATGTTTTGTGACACCATACTGTGAGTGACCTATTTTCCTGTGTAGTCGCTGTGAGGACAGGAGCACCCCTGTCCACGCTGCTGTGTTCGCCTGTAACCCCTGGCTGCTGAGCGGCCTGCTAGACGCAGGGGGGGACCTAAGGCTCCACGACCACAAAGGCAGGAGCCCCCAAGACTGGGCCGAGGCTGGGGCTCAGGAGCACAGCGCCAGGGTTGGTGCTCACAGATACAATGATCAGATACATACTGTATACACTACTAATCTCTCACTCCCTCTCTGTCATCAAGATGCTTAAGTTCCTGAAGAGCTGTGTGAACCACATGCACAGCCTGTCTCAGTCCCCCCAGCCCAGGGAGCTGCGCCGGACCCCCACCTCCACCTCTTCCAAGACTCTGCTGCGCTCCCCCTCTCTACTGGAGCTCCTCAAGTCCGGGTGAGTAGCCGGGGGATCCTACATTAATACTGCCCATTTTTGGGGGGTTTGTTTTCTTAAAATCTATATGTTAACATTTCTCCCATGTTGCAGTGGTTCTGACCTGCACCTCAACAGAAAGATTACCAAGTCCTCTGCCTGTGACACAGTTCAATGTTTTGGCTTTGGAAAGGTATTTGCCTAAAATGGTGAAGTTGATGAAAACCAAAATAAGTTGCATCATGTGCCCACGTCTTATTAGGATTTTTCCCGATATCATTATACTATATGTGTGTATGTATGTAAGTATGAGTTTATTTGGATAAAAGCATCTGCTAAATTGCATATAGTGTGGTATATATTTTGGAATGGCAGTATTTTGTTTCTGGATGAGAGTGAGTGACTGTTTTCTTGCTGGGCTCAGTTGTGTATAGATAAACCGGGATATGCGTTGGGCCTTCTGGCCTCCCTGCCTGTGATTGGGGACAGTGAGTTGGGGCAGGCGGACGACGAACCCCTCCTCTCCTTCTCCTGTGGCGCCTTCATTACCATGACCAAGTAAGACTACTGAGGACTGGAACCACGTCTTATATAACTCCTATGGGATTGCATCAAATAAGAAGTTACCGATTTAGATGTTTTTTCCTCTAAACTGGTTGTTCCATTTGTCAGTTACAGCTGGAAGGGCTGCAGGATCACTGTGAAGGAGCTGCAGTCCATCTCTCCACAAGGAGGCAGCCAAGAGGCCTACCTTGACCTGATGCTCATTGAGCTGGAGTACTGCAAGTGAGAAGACGATGACACTCTTTGAACTCTTTAAACAACTTAAATGACTGCTGCGTTGAGTTCTCAAATGTTTCTCCAAATGATACATAACCCAGTAACTGCTGTGTGACTGTCTGTTTGTAGCCAGCTGTTCCATCCATACCTGCTGCAGCTGATGGCAGTGAGCATGTCCAGTGACCTGATGAGGGTCCGTCTGGTGTTTGAGCGGGTCCACGTGGGCTCTCTGCACAACTTGCTGCACCAGAGGGTAATCCCCACCACACATACACACACTTTCAGCATTTACATGTGTTTTGTACTTACACATTTATTCAATTTATCAAATGTTTTGTGCACCTCACCAGCGTGCTGAGTTTCCAGTGCTGCGTGCTGAGACCATGCTGTTGGTGGTGCTGCAGGTGTGTGAGGCTCTGCTCTACCTGCACGGTCGGGCCCTGGTGTTGCGAGCGCTTTCCTCCCACAGCATCCTCCTCACACACCCTGGCGTGGCCAAACTCTCCGGTCTCGGCTTCATGGTGCCCAGGTAGGAAAAAAAGGAAACTTACACTACTAGGTCTTTCTTTTTCCTAAACAAATTTTGTTGTAGTCCATGCGCCTGCAATGAAATACTGAACATTATTCCATAAGGGTGGTAAGTAATGAGTATTGGTCTGTATGTCCTGTTCTTCTCCCAGTGACAATAGTCACCGCAGACCCTCTGCTCACCTGCCCCTGCCCCCAGGCCTGTACAACTGGGCCGCCCCTGAGGTGATCAGACGGAGACCCTGCACAGGGAAGGCTGACCTCTACAGCCTGTGTGCCATCATCCAGGAGCTCTATACAGGTAGCTACTCCGTCTGTTGTCCACTGCAGCAGTGTGAATATTTGTGTGACCTTGGTGTGTGTGTTCTACCGTAGACACAGTGCCGTGGGGCCCGGTGGACCCTCGTTGGATCAGGCAGACTGTAGAGTCGGGCCAGGCCCTGGCTACAGATTCCAGTGTGCCCCAGCCTTACTACGCCCTGGTCAGGGTGGGCCTGCAGCCCCGCCCCGAGGACCGCACACACAGCCTGCAGGACTTGCGCTATACACTGCGCCAAGACATGAAGGTATAGACTGCAGCCTAGGCACTCCGCCAACATAAGCAATGGTTGGTGTCGTAATAGTGGCGGCAGCCTCACATGGATTTGTTATTATGACCTCTCTGTGGTGATCCTGGTGTGTGTGTGTGTGTGTGTGTGTGTGTGTGTGTGTGTGTGTGTGTGTGGTAGGAGCTGTCCCAAGTAGGGGGAAGGAGGAGGAGTGGGCTGTACACAGACGTAGGAGGAGGGCTCAGGCCTGCAGGCTGGAGTCCAGAGTCCGCCCCAGTCAAGGAGCCTGCAGGTGCTGGTGGTGAACAGAGCACATACAAAACACCCTGAACAATATAAACATTTAAAAAAAGGGTTTTATCCATGTCTTTTCCCCTCTTTCTCAGACCTCAGGCCTACCGCCTACACTGACCCACAGGAAGGTTCTTTAGGCAGTTCCATGGACACTACAGTGGACAGGGAGATCCAGGACCAGCTCAACGAACTGGACAAACTGCTGGACAGAGAGAACGAGACAGAGAGGGGAGAAGGAGGAATGACAACAGACTCTGAACAGCCCATATTCCACCGTGACATCTCTTTTAGGGACATCCTGCCCCTGGATGACTGGCGCCTGTGCTCTGTTGTACCATCGGAACCCTACAACACCCAAGAAGAAGAGTCTGACTCCAGCACTGTAACAGAGGAGGAAGAAGAGGAGCGGACAATTATGAAGGAGAGGGCTGTTCAGCCAGAGCGCCCAGTGTCCGGAAAGCTCTCGGAGCACATCAGCTCCATCGTCCTCAACCTCAAGGTCTCCCAGGTACTGTTGCAGCAGTCCGAGTGCAACCTGGCCACCGTGGAAACAGGCCGTTCTCGACGGCAACAGGAGCGGGGGGCGGTCGACGAGGTGGACGGAGGGGCAGAGGGAAAATATCCTCAGACCCCCCACATCTCCTCCTCAGCCTCCACCTCCCTCTCCTCCACTCTCTCTGGGTCGGTGTGTAGTTACATGTCCCGCGCAGTGGGACCTCCTTCACAGTACCGCCTCCTACCACATGGTGTCCACCCCTCGGCCAAGAGACTGGAGGCCCAGCTACTGAAGGGAGGAGAGTCCATGCCGCTCAGCGCTGAGGAGCTGGCCGCGTGGCAGAGGGAGTATCCTGCAGAGGAATACCCTAATCTGGAGTGCACTACTCTGGAGTGCCCTTCGGAGGAGTACCCTACTTTGGAGTGCACTACTTCGGAGGGAACCGGCAGCGAGGGCGAGGAGATGAGCCACTATAGCTCGGCTCCAGAGGACAGCTTTGTCAACATATGCCCCAGAAGGCAGCAGCAGGTAGCACACCACCACAAATTGCAACCTCTGGTGTTACACACACACACACAACTGCAACTCTGAGTCTCACAAAAGTGCCATGATTGGATGAAGAATATATTCCCATAGTACAGTTTGTCACAACTATAGCTCTTCCCAGGTTTTGTTGTGACTATCTGAGTGAGTGAGTGACTGCTGTCTGTCTGGTAGGCAGGTAGAGATGGAGGCTCCAGAGGGACAGTGAGAGGAGGTCCGCAGGCAGAGACAAAGCAGCAGTCAGTGGACAGACAGGAACTCACTGACAGGTACAGAGCACTGACAAAGGCAGCACTGTTCTCTGCTCTAAATCCATATGCATACGGTAGAAAGTAAGTGTGGGATATAAAACTCGCAGTGGCCTCATTTAGTCAAACTGTATGGTGGGGACAATTGTGCAAATCTAACCCAAAATGTACAATAATTGCAACACCAATACCCTACAATTAGCTACAACAGTATTCCTTTGAGCAACATTTTCTGTTTAAAAAATGACTAGGATTTGGTGACACATCACTTTACATTTTGTTTGCGTGTTTTTGACAACCTGCTCCCTCTGCCCCATCCCAGGCTCTGTCTGTCTTCTGAGGGGACAGAATCTCTTGAGGACAGTCCCAGACAGCCTGAGCTCCCAGCCAAGGCCAAATGGACCAGTGAGATTTCACTATATTATACACTGAACAAAAATATAAGCGCAACATGTAATGTGTTGGTTTCATGAGCTGAAATAAGAAACTATAAATTGTCCATACGTACAAAAAGCATATTTCTCTCAAATTTTGTGCACAAATAATCCATCCACCTGACAGGTGTGGCATATCAAGAAGCTGATTATAAACAGCATGATCATTACACAGGTGCAACTTGTGCTGGGGACAAGATAAAGCCACTCTACACAGCCCAGGACCTCCATCTGGCTACGTCACCTACGGGATCGTCTGAGACCAGCCACCCGGACAGTTGATAAAGCTGGGTTTGCTCAACCAAATACTTTCTGCACAAACTGTCAGAAACCGTCACAGGGAAGCTCATCTGCCCGCTCGTCGTCCTCACCTTGTCGTCCTTGACCTGACTGCAGTTCGGCGTCGTAACCAACTAATTGGGAAAATGCTCACCTTCGATGGCCACTGGCACGCTGGAGAAGTGTACGCTTCACAAATTAATCCTGGTTTCAACTTTGGGGGCACAACTGTTTCAACTGTACTGAGTAGACGGCATGTATGGTGTCATGTGTGCGAGGGGTTTGCTGATGTCAACATTGTGAACAGAGTGCCCCTATGGTGGGGTTATGGTATGGGCAGGCATAAGCTACGGGACAACTAACACAATTGCATTTTATTGATGGCAATTTGAATGCACAGAGCTACTGTGGCAATACTGAGGCCCATTGTTATGCCATTCATCCACCACCATCACCTCATGTTTCAGCATGATAGTGCACAGCCCCATGTCGCAAGGGTCTGTACACAATTCCTGGAGGCTGAAAATGTCCCAGTTCTTTCATGGCCTGCATACTCACCAGACACGAACCAGCATGTTAGAATGCTCTGAATACACGTGTACGATAAATGGTGGTCACCCCATTATATGATTTTCTGATCCACACCCCTAACTTTAAAAGTTATCTATGACCAACAGATTCATATTTATATTCCCAGCCAGGTGAAATCCATAGATTAGGTCCTAATTAATTTTTCAATTAACTGATTTCCTTATGAACTAACTGTAAAATCTTTGAAATTGCTTTTTTATATATTTTTGTTCAGTGTACATGCATTATACCCAAGTTACAGTTCACAGAACACCATCTTTACATTTATTACAGTTCTGACCCCAACTTCCTCCTAAGTTTCTCATCCTCTCATAGGTGAGGTGTCAGAGTTGGTGGCCAGGATGACCCGGGGGCGTCTGGGGGTGGCTGTGGGCCCCCCTGCCAGCAGTGACAGTGAGGAGATGGAGGACAGACAGGGGTTTGGGCGAGTGTTGGAACCGCCCAGACCCAGACAGGACCCCCTGGGGCGCAGTGACAACGGCTACAGGTCCTCTCCAGACCCTGCCTCAAAGCCACAGAAAGCTGCAGCTAAGGCCCTCGAAAGCAGCTCTGAGCTGGAGCAGATCTTCAAAAGCTTTGCAGGTAATGCAGCTGATAAGCATGCTTTACTGTCCTTATGCTCAGAAGCATAGTAGGATAGGATCATATCTATCTTCTGTCTCAGTATCTCATCTTTCTATACAGGTGTCCAGAGTGAGAGTGAAGAGGATGCAGATTTCCACACAGTGAATCGCTCCTTCAATATGACATGTGGGGTGTGGGAGGGCTCAGGACAAAGGGAGGTTAGATATGAGAAGCAAAACTTCAACTCTGCACCCCATAGAGAACATAATCATCAGATTATATTAGTTAAAATGTTACACACTCAGTGTTAAACCCTTGACCTTGTGTGTCCAGGGGGAGGGGACCTCTGAGTCGGACTACACCCAGTCTCCTGTGGAGCCTTCCAGCATGTTCTACACCCCCAACCCAGAGCAGAGGAACAACCCATCCAGAGACAGCCAGGTCTAGTAGTTCTTAGTTAACGTAATAGTTACAATGCCTTCAGAAAGTATTAATACCCCTTGACTTATTCCACATTTTGTTGTTACAGCCTGAATTCAAAATGGATTAATAGATTTTTGTTCTACCATTAAATAAATAAAAAAACACCTTTATTTAACCAGGTAGGCAAGTTGAGAACAAGTTGTCATTTACAATCGCGACCTGGTCAAGATTAAGCACAGCAGTTCGACACATACAACAACACGGAGTTACACATAGAGTAGAACAAACATACAGTCAATAATACAGTAGAAAAAGAAGTCTATATACAATGTGCGCAAATGAGGTGAGATAAGGGAGGTAAAGGCAAAAAATGGCCAAGGTGGTGAAGTAAATGGTAGATTTGCAGTGGAAGAATGTGCAAAGTAGAGAGAAATAATGGGGTGCAAAGGAGCAAAATAAATAAATACAGTAGGGGGAGAGGTAGTTGTTTGGGCTAAATTATAGATGGGCCATGTACAGGTGCAGTAATTTGTTAGCTGCTCTGACAGCTGGTGCTTAAAGCTAGTGAGGGAGATAAGTGTTTTCAGTTTCAGAGATTTTTGTAGTTCGTTCCAGTCATTGGCAGCAGAGAACTGGAAAGAGAGGCGGCCAAAGGAAGAATTGGTTTTGGGGGTGACCAGAGAGATATACCTGCTGGAGCGCGTGCTACAGGCTATGGTGACCAGCGAGCTGAGATAAGGGGGGACTTTACCTAGCAAAGACTTATAGATGACCTGGAGCCAGTGGGTTTGATGTAGCGAGGGCCAGCCAACGAGAGTGTACAGGTCGCAGTGGTGGGTATTATATGGGGCTTTGGTGACAAAATGGATGGCACTGTGATAGACTGCATTCAATTTATTGAGTAGGGTATTGGAGGCTATTTTGTAAATGACATCGTCGATGATCGGTAGGATGGTCAATTTTACGAGGGTATGTTTGGCAGCATGAGTGAAGGATGCTTTGTTGCGAAATGGGAAGCCAATTCTAGATTTAACTTTGGATTGGAGATGTTTGATGTGAGTCTGGAAGGAGAATTTACAGTCTAACCAGACACCTAGGTATTTGTAGTTGTCCACATATTCTAAGTCAGAACCGTCCAGAGTAGTGATGTTGGACGGGCGGCAGGTGCAGGCAGCGATCGGTTGAAGAGCATGCATTTCGTTTGACTTGTATTTAAGAGTGAACCTGTTTTTAGAAATGTTTGCAAATGTATTGAAAATTAAATCCATAAATATCTCATTTACATAAGTATTCACACCCCTGAGTCAATACTTTGTAGAAGCACCTTTGGCATTACAGCTTTGAGTTGTCTTGGCTATGTCTGTATCAGTTTTACACATCTGGATTTGGAGATTTTCTCCCATTGTTCCTTGCAGATTTTCTCAACCTCTTGCTGTTCAGTTAATCTTCAGGTTTTTCCACAGATTTTCAATGGGATTCAAGTCTGGGCTTTGGCTGGGCCACTCAAGGACTTTCACATTCTTGTTCTGAAGCCATTCCAACGTTGCTTTGGCTATATGCTTAGGGTCGTTGACCTGTTGGAATGTAAATCTTAGCCCCAGTCTTTCATTTACACTGAAGCAAGTTGTCATAAAAGATTTGCTTGTATTTGTCTCCATTCATTGTTCCCTCTATCCTTACCAGTCTCCCTATCGCTGCCGCTGAAAAATATTCCCAAAGCATGATGCTGCCACCACCATGGTTCACAGTATGGATGGTGTTAGATAGGTGATGAGCAGTGCCTGGTTCAGGCCAAAGAGTACAATTTTTGTCTCATCAGACCAAAGAATCTTTCATGTGCCTTTTTGCAAACTCCAGGTGTGGTGTCATGTGCCTTTTAATCAGGATTGGCTTCCACCTGGCCCCTCTCCCATAAAACCCAGATTGGTGAAGTGCTATAGAGAGACTGTTCTCCTATCTCAGCCAAGGAACTCTGTAGTTCTGCCAGAATTGGGTTCTTTGCCACCTCCCTGACCAAGGTCCTACTTGCCCGGTTGGAAGGCCAGCTCTAGGCAGAGTCTGGGTAGTTCCATATTTTTTCCAATGATGGAGACCACTGTACTCTTTTAAACTTTCAATACTGTAGACATTGTTTTATACACTGTGTGGACACCCCTTCAAATTAGTGGATTTGACTATTTCAGCCACACCTTTTGCTGACGGGTGTATATAATCAAGCACACAGCCATGCAATCTCCATAGACAAAAATTGGCAGTAGACTGGCCAGTACTTAAGAGCTCAGTGACTTTCAATCAAATGTATTTATAAAGCCCTTCTTACATCAGCTGATGTCACAAAGTACTGTACAGAAACCCAGCCTAAATCCCCAAACAGCAAGCAATGTAGGTGTAGAAGCACTTTCAATGTGGCACTGTCATAGGATGTCACCTTTACAACTAGTCAGTTTGTCAAATCAAATCAAATTTTATTTGTCACATAAACATGGTTAGCAGATGTTAATGCGAGTGTAGCGAAATGCTTGTGCTTCTAGTTCCGACAATGCAGTAATAACCAACAAGTAATCTAACTAACAATTCCAAAACTACTGTCTTATACACAGTGTAAGGGGATAAAGAATATGTACATAAGGATATATGAATGAGTGATGGTACAGAGCAGCATAGGCAAGATACAGTAGATGGTGTCGAGTACAGTATATACATATGAGATGAGTATGTAAACAAAGTGGCATAGTTAAAGTGGCTAGTGATACATGTATTACATAAGGATGCAGTCGATGATATAGAGTACAGTATATACGTATGCATATGAGATGAATAATGTAGGGTAAGTAGCATTATATAAGGTAGCATTGTTTAAAGTGGCTAGTGATATATTTACATCATTTCCCATCAATTCCCATTATTAAAGTGGCTGGAGTTGAGTCAGTGTCAGTTTGTTGGCAGCAGCCACTCAATGTTAGTGGTGGCTGTTTAACAGTCTGATGGCCTTGAGATAGAAGCTGTTTTTCAGTCTCTCGGTCCCAGTTTTGATGCACCTGTACTGACCTCGCCTTCTGGATGATAGCGGGGTGAACAGGCAGTGGCTCGGGTGGTTGATGTCCTTGATGATCTTTATGGCCTTCCTGTAACATCGGGTGGTGTAGGTGTCCTGGAGGGCAGGTAGTTTGCCCCCGGTGATGCGTTGTGCAGACCTCACTACCCTCTGGAGAGCCTTACGGTTGAGGGCGGAGCAGTTGCCGTACCAGGCGGTGATGTAGCCCGCCAGGATGCTCTCGATTGTGCATCTGTAGAAGTTTGTGAGTACTTTTGGTGACAAGCCGAATTTCTTCAGCCTCCTGAGGTTGAAGAGGCGCTGCTGCGCCTTCTTCACGATGCTGTCTGTGTGAGTGGACCAATTCAGTTTGTCTGTGATGTGTATGCCGAGGAACTTAAAACTTGCTACACTCTCCACTACTGTTCCATCGATGTGAATAGGGGGGTGTTCCCTCTGCTGTTTCCTGAAGTCCACAATCATCTCCTTAGTTTTGTTGACGTTGAGTGTGAGGTTATTTTCCTGACACCACACTCCGAGGGCCCTCACCTCCTCCCTGTAGGCCGTCTCGTCGTTATTGGTAATCAAGCCTACCGCTGTTGTGTCGTCCGCAAACTTGATGATTGAGTTGGAGGCGTGCGTGGCCACGCAGTCGTGGGTGAACAGGGAGTACAGGAGGGGGCTCAGAACGCACCCTTGTGGGGCCCCAGTGTTGAGGATCAGCGGGGAGGAGATGTTGTTGCCTACCCTCACCACCTGGGGGCGGCCCGTCAGGAAGTCCAGTACCCAGTTGCACAGGGCGGGGTTGAGACCCAGGGTCTCGAGCTTGGAGGGTACTATGGTGTTGAATGCCGAGCTGTAGTCGATGAGCAGCATTCTCACATAGGTATTCCTCTTGTCCAGATGGGTTAGGGCAGTGTGCAGTGTGGTTGAGATTGCATCGTCTGTGGACCTATTTGAGCGGTAAGCAAATTGGAGTGGGTCTAGGGTGTCGGGTAGGGTGGAGGTGATATGGTCCTTGACTAGTCTCTCAAAGCACTTCATGATGACGGAAGTGAGTGCTACGGGGGGCGGTAGTCGTTTAGCTCAGTTACCTTAGCTTTCTTGGGAACAGGAACAATGGTGGCCCTCTTGAAGCATGTGGGAACAGCAGACTGGTATAGGGATTGATTGAATATGTCTGCCTTGCTGTTATTGTGAAGTGGAAACGTCTAGCAACAACAGCTCAGCTGCGAAGTGGTAGGCCACACAAGCTCGCAGACCGGGACTGCAGCGCGCTGAACCGTGTAAAAATTGTCTGTCCTCGGTCGCAACACTCACTACCGAGTTCGAAACTGCTTTTGGAAGCAACATCAGCGCAATAACTGAAATCCATTAAATGGATTTCCATGGCTGAGCAGCCGCACACAAGCCTAAGATCACCATGCGCAATGCCAAGCGGGGACCAAGTCCATATTAATGCCCTTGATTTTGGAATGAGATTGTTTGAAAAGCAGGTGTCCACATACCTTTGGTGTGTATATGTCTCATCACAAGTATATCTCGGAGCTCTGCAGACAGTGCCTTGGACTTCATGTTATAGTTTCTGCTCTATATGTGAAATCAAAATATTTCTCTGTCCGCTTTTGTATATAATCTATACTGAACAAAAATATAAACGCAACAATTTCAATGATTTTACTGAGTTACAGTTCATATAAGGAAATCATTCAATTGAAATAAATTAGGCCCTAATCTATGGATTTCACATGAGTGTGCAGGGGTGCAGCCATGGGTGTGACTTGGAGGGCATAGGCACACCCACTGGGGAGCCAGGCCCAGCCAATCAGCATGAGTTTTTCCCCACAAACTGGCTTTATTACAGACAGAAATACCCCTTGGACGATCCCACATATGAAGCCGGATGTGGAAGTCCTGGGCTGCTGTGGTCTGCAGTTGTGAGGCCCGTTGGACGTACTATCAAATTCTCTAAAACAACTTTTGAGGCAGCTTATGGTAGAGAAATTAACATTCAATTATTTGCCAACAGCTCTGGTGGACATTCCTGCAGTCAGCATGCCAATCGCATGCTCCCTCAACTTGAGACATCTGTGGCATTGTGTTGTGACAAAACTGCACATTTATTGTCCCCAGCACAAGGTGCACCAGTGTAATGATCGTGCTGTTAAATCAGCTTCTTGACATGCCACACTTGTCAAGTGGATGGATTATCTTGGCTATGGGGAAATGCTCATTAACAGGGATATGAACAAATTTGTGCACAATTTGTGAGAAAAAAGCTTTCTTTTTGTACTTACGGAAATCTTTTTCAATTTTTTTATTTCAGCTCATGAAACATGGGCCAACACTTTACATGTTGCGTTCATATTTTTGTTCAGTGTAGATCATGTATTCTATTGTACTTGGTACTGATTCATAGATTTTCTGTTTTCTTGCTTGATCGTGTGACATTTATTGATGAAATGTTTGTTTTCACTTTTCATTCATGCACTTTCTTACACTTATGGCACAATGACATTTTAATAAACATCTTTATTTTGCATTCAAGCCTCAGTTTTGGATTTATTTGTTTTTTCGACAGTGTGCGGGTCTCCACCTCTTCCAATAGTTGCTGCTCTGGCATGCACTGTCAACTGTGGGACCTTATATCGTCAGGTGTGTTTCTTTCTAAATCATGTCCAAACAATTTAATTGGCCACAGGTGGAATCCAAGTTGTAGCTACGTCGAGGATGATCAATGTAAATTGGATGCACCTGAGCTCAATTTGGAGTGTCCTAGCAAAGGGTGCTTACGTAAATTAGATTTCTGTATTTCATTTTCAATAAATTTCCCAAAAAATCTAAACATGTTTTCACATTGTCATTATGGGGTATTGTGTGTGTGTGATGGGTGAGAATCTATTTTGAATTCGGGCTATAACACTGTAATAAGTCAAGATAGTATGAATACTTTATGACTGCACTGCATAACGTAGGAGTAGTTAGTTATTTAGCTAATTAGTTAGTCATGCATGTAGTTAACTGTAGTTGTTGGTTTCCTCTTGTTAGAGTCCTGTCAGCTCAGAGGAGGACCTGGATGTGACAGTGGAGGTGTGTAGGGCTGCTGACAGTAGGACTGTACCAGAGGAGCAGAAGCTGGAGACCAAACACGGGAGTAAGATAGCTGTGTGTGTGTTTTGACACTCAACCAGAGTTTGAGCAGTATTTCAGTTTGGAAGCCATCATATTCACTGCTGGGTTATTCAGGCAGTAGTAGACGAGGACAGATAATAAACTGATGTAGTGTTCATTTCCCTAGAGTGTCAGCCTGTACAGGAGTCAGATGAGATTGACATAAACCCCACTGTCAGTCAGCACGTACCCTTTCCAATGGCCAGGTAGGAGCAGCACCGACGCTCCATGGTAGAATCAACTGTACAATATGATTATGTAATGTATGTGTGTGTTGTCAATAGACAGATTAATGCTTAAGGTTTGTAAATCCCTGTTAGAACCTGATGGGAATGTTGTTTAGGAGCTCTGGAAAGGGTGAGACTGTAGTCCTGTGTAGCTCAGTTGGTAGAACATGGTGCTTGTAGGTTTGATTCACATGGGGGACCAGTATGAAAAATGTATGCTCTCACTACTGTTGCTCTGGAGAAGAACGTCTGCTAATTGACAAATGTAAAGAGTAGATTGAGGTGTGATATAGTCAAGAACCAACAGTTCTTCCTTTGGGAGTATGTCCACATATCATGCCCAGTGTGCCACACGGAGTATTTCTGCAGATCATGTATGTGCCACACGGAGTATTTCTGCAGATCATGTATGTATGTATGTATGTATGTATGTATGTATGTATGTATGTATAGTGGTCTACCTGACCTGGCTGATGTCTCCAGCATCACGTGCTCACCCGCCCAGCACCATGAGTGGTTGGGCCAGGAGAGACTGCAACCCAGCCCCCTGAACAGACGGCCTCCGCCCTGCTACAGCACCCCACGCAGCCCAGGTACCAACCAACGCCACCCAGCTACCAGAGTGTTAAATTTAAGCTTCATTATACGCATAAATTTGCCATCAGCATTGTTTGCTACAAAGTGTGTCCTACCTGCTACACGCAGAGGGGAAGAGCGTCTTTATTCTATTTTCCCCTACTATACCATATTCATTGATTATGCCTAAGTACAATAGTTTTGGTCCAGTTTTTCGCAAGTACTCATTAAATTGTTGCTAGTGATTGTACTAAATGTTCCTCTAATTACACAAGTTGCTATTGTTTACATAGTCAATGTAGCTAGCTAGAGTTTCGCTAGCGAGTAGCTTTCAATTCATAAATCGTAGTACAATATCCAGTGGTGTATAGTCGAGGCCCTATGCAACCAAAATCAACTTTATTTCAAACATACATTACCAGTCAGTTCACACACCTTGCATTGGTTCCTTGAGTGTGCGTGTTTAACACCAGGAGCACTACTTTTACAAGTTGAATTGCAGCAAAATGTCACTGGTATACTTGTTTTGGGGTGGTGCAGCGACTGCGCCCAACTACAGAGCCATGGGGGTCACTGGGGAGCCCATCCCCCCTCTGCCCAGCCTGCTGGACACCTCCACCTGGGGCAGCACCCGCTCCCTGCCCCCCCACACCGAGAGCTTCGCCATTGCCAGCCTGGGAGCCAGCACGGTCAGAATAGTCAGCACTCTCCCAGTCAGAACAATGTTTCAATGAATTCTTCAGACCTGTCGAAATATATAGTACGCGGGTGCCAACCAACCCTGGTCCTGGAGATGTACAGGGTGTGAAGTTATACCCATTATCAACGTAACTGAAATGTTGCTATATATTGGCTGCTCTATCTGCAGACAGACCTCTCCAGACAGACCTCACCCCTGATGAGAGACTCCTCCCTCGAGGAGACTGGGACGCACGTGGGCGTGTCAGAGTTCACCACAGCCAGCTCCGGAGAGAGACGGACCACAGGGACCAGCCAGGAGGGCGTGGGCTCTACCTACACCGTACCCACCACCAGCCAAGAAAGGGAGGAGGTGGAGGAGAGAGAGAGTTTAGAGGAGAAGAACATGGAGTATCTCGAAGGGGAGAGAGGCATGTCGCTGGCTGCTGACAGGAAAGAAGAGTTGGAAGGGTCCGATCAGGGTAGCTGTGCTGGTGTGGATGTCGACCTGATTGATGAAGATCCTCTGGATGCTAGCTCCTCTGTTTTAGAGGGAGGTGAGGTGTTGTCTCCAAACATAGTTCTGGAGGAGCAGGTGCAGGCTTTTATAGAAGCTCTATCCATGTTAACCCAAACCCCCCCCAACAAAAATTTGTGATGACATTAAATCAATGTGGGGAAACCTATTGGATTTTTTAAAAGTACTTACGTAAGAATTGTATTTTATTTTTTATTATGTAAATCCAATGTCATGGTGACATTTTTTGATTTCACGTTTAATTCCCGTTAGTTGACAACTCAACCAAATGTAAATCAGAACTGACGTCTGCGCCCAGTGGGAACTCGCCTGATTCAATTAAGCAAGGTGTTGCTTATCAGTTGAATGTTATTGTCAGTAACTGAATTTCAACTAACTGACGTGATATTACTATTAGATCAGTATGTCAACCCCAGACCAGTGTACTATGTATGTTTGGTGGTAGACTGTGTTCAGTTATAAACCTGTCTCTGCAGAAGATGAACTTGTGTCAGATGAGGAAGAGTTGCATGGCGAAGAGGAGACAGACCATGAGGATGAAGATGTGATTAATGATCAAGTGCTAACTGACGAAGAGGGTTCTGTGGCCAGTACACAGCAGGCAGAGACATCAGGAGCTCACCATGGCAGCACACACAGTGAAGGTACTACACTGCATTACATCAGCATTATAAGAAAAGAAAAAACAGTATCTCTAAACAGTAGCAAATACATATTTCTAATAAGAAATTAACCCAAAAGCAATATACCTCTGTTCAGATTACCTTTCAGGCTGTGGTCCAGACACAGAGGGAGCTGCAGCATCTGTACAGCAGAGCCAGGCCAAAGGCCTGTCTGGGGGCCCAGACTCACTGGAGGAGACTGACAGGTAGGCCTCACTAAACATAGTGTATTCAGAACCTTTGACACTTTCCACATTTTGTTACGTTACAGCCTTAATCTAAAATTAATTAAATAAAAAAATTCTCAATCTATACAGAATACCCAGAATGAAACAGGTTTTAACAAATGTTTGCAAATGTATTAAAAATAAACATACCTCAAAGTTGTGCTCAGGTGAATCCTGTTTCCATTGATCATCCTTGATGTTTCTTCAACTTGATTGGAATCCACCTGTGGTAAATTCACTTGATTGGACATGATTTGAAAAGGCACACACCTGTCTATACACGATTCCATGTAAGAGCAAAAACCAAGCAGCATTGAAGGTTCAAGAACACAGTGGCCTCCATCATTCTTAAATGGAAGAAGTTTGGAACCACCAAGACCTTTTCTAGAGCTGGCTGCCCAGCCAAACTGAGCAATCAGGGGAGAAGGTCCTTGGTCAAGGAGATGACCAAGAACCCAATGGTCACTCTGACAGAGCTCCAGAGTTCCTCTGTGGAGATGCGAGAACCTTCCAGAAGGACAACCATCTCTGCAGCACTCCACCAATCAGGCCTTTATGGCAGACAGAAGCCACTCCTCAGTAAAAGGCACGACAGCCTGCTTGGAGTTTGCCAAAAGGCACCTAAAGGACTCTCAGACCAAGACAAACAAGATTCTCTGGTCTGGTGAAACCAAGATTGAACTATTTGGCAGAATGCCAAGTGTCACGTCTGGAGGAAATATGGCACCATCCCTGCAGTGAAGGATGGTGGTGGCAGCATTATGCTGTGGGGATGATTTTCAGCAGCAGGGACTTGGAGACTAGTCAGGATTGAGGGAAATAGGAACAGAGCAAAGTACAGAGAGAGCCTTGATGAAAACCTGCTCCAGAGGGCTCAGGACCTCAGACTGGGGCGAAGTTCACCTTCCAACAGGATAACAACCCTAAGCACACAGCCAAGTCGACGCAGGAGTGGCTTCGGGACAAATCTCTGAATGTTCTTGTGTGGCCCAGCCAGAGCCTGGACTTGAACCTGATCGAACATCTCTGGAGAGACCTGAAAATAGCTGTGCAGTGACACTCCCCATCCAATCTGACAGAGCTTGAGAGGATCTGCAGAGAATGGGAGAAACTCCCCAAATACAGTTGTACCAAGCTTGAAGCATCATACCCAAGAAGACTTGAGGCCGTAATCGCTGCCAAAGGTGCTTCAACAAGTACTGAGTAAAGGGACTGAATACTTGTAAATTTGATAATTTTGCAAATATATATATTTAAAAAAGTTTCTAAAAACCTGCTTTTGCTTTGTCATTATGGGGTATTGTGTGTAGATTGAGGAAACAAAACAATTTAATACATTTTAGAATAAGGCTGTTATTACATAACAAAATTTGATCAAAGTCTGATCATCCAGCCAACACTTAGTTTATTCACTCCCAACCTCCAGGACCAGGGTTGGAGACTACTGTATTGGACACTATTTCTAGCGTATTTATTAATTGGCTATATTACCAGACTAGTGATATAATACTAAAAGAGTAGTACCCCTAAAGTGGTAAAGTTCACATAAGTGACGTATACTCAGGCTCGCTCTCTCTCCCTCCAGAGCTCACTCTACTCTGGATGAGGTGCTGCAGGGCATGTTGGTGGAAAGGGCCGCTGGTCAAAGGGTTCTGAAAAGTCCAGGTCTGGTTGCACACCCCAAACAGCAGTGAGTGCCCAGCCATTAGCATATATCCTTACAAACTAATCCAATATCCACAGTTGAAGTCAGTCCAACATAGTTTACTAATTAGTAGTGATGCACCGATATGACATTTTTGGCCGATATCGATATTTTCCTTGCCAAAAAAAAAAGATACCAATATTACAATTTTTAGCGGCCTTTTAAGCAATCTAAACTCAGCAAAAAAAAAGAAACGTCAACTGCGTTTATTTTCAGAATACTAAACATGTAAATATTTGTATGAACATAAGATTCAACAACTGAGACATAACTGAGTTCCACAGACATGTGACTAACAGAAATTGAATAATGTGTCTCTGACAAAGGGGGTTGGGGGGTGGTCAAAATCAAAAGAAACAGTCAGTATCTGGTGTGGCAACCAGCTGCATTAAGTACTGCAGTGCATCTCCTCCTCATGGACTGCACCAGATTTGCCAGTTCTTGCCGTGAGATGTTACCCCACTCTTCCAACAAGGCACCTGTAAGCCCCAGACTTTTCGAGGGGGGAATGGCACTAGTCCTCACCCTCTAATCCAACAGGTCCCTGACGTGCTCAATGGGATTGAGATCCGGGCTCTTCGCTGGCCATGGCAGAACACTGACATTCCTGTCTTGCAGGAAATCACGCACAGAACGAGTAGTATGGCAGGTGGCATTGTCATGCTGGAGGGTCATGTCAGGATGAGCCTGCAGGAAGGGTACCACATGAGGGAGGAGGATGTCTTCCCTGTAACGCACAGCGTTGATTGCCTGCAATGACAACAAGCTCAGTCCGATGATGGTGTGACACACCGCCCCAAATCGATCCCACTCCAGAGTACAGGCCTCGGCGTAACGCTCATTCCTTCGACGATAAACGCGAATCCGACCATGACCCCTGGTGAGACACAACCGTGACTCGTCAGTGAATAGCACTTTTTGCCAGTCCTGTCTGGTCCAGCGACTGTGGGTTTGTGCCCATAGGCGACGTTGTTGCCGGTATGTCTGGTGAGGACCTGCCTTACAACAGGCCTACAAGCCCTCAGTCCAGCCTCTCTCAGCCTATTGCGGACAGTCTAAGCACCGATGGAGGGATTGTGCGTTCCTGGTGTAACTCATGCAGCTGTTGCCATGCTGTACCTGTCCCACAGGTGTGATGTTAGGATGTACCGATCCTGTGCAGGTGTTACATGTGGTCAGCCACTGCGAGGACGATCAGCTGTCCGTCCTGTCTCCCTGTAGCGCTGTCTTAGGCGTCTCACAGTACGGACATTGCAATTTATTGCCCTGGCCACATCTGCAGACTTCATGCCTCCTCGCAGCATGCCTAAGGCACGTTCACGCAGATGAGCAGGGATCCTAGGCATCTTTCTTTTGGTGTTTTTCAGAGTCAGTAGAAAGGTGTCTTTAGTGTCCTAAGTTTTCATAACTGTGACCTTAATTGCCTACCGCCTGTAAGCTGTTAGTGTCTTAACCTCTCTAGGGTCCCACCTCGTCAACAGCCAGTGAAACTGCAGGGCGCCAAATTCAAAACAACAGAAATCCCATAATTAAAATTCCTCAAACATACAAGTATTTTACACCATTTTAAAGATAGTTGTTGTAAATCTGGCCACAGTGTCCAATTTCAAAAAGGCTTTACGATGAAAGCACACCACATGATTGTTTCCAGCCAAAGAGAGGAGTCACAAAAAGCAGAAATAGAGAGAAAATTCATCACTAACCTTTGATGATCTTCATCAGATTACACTCATAGGACTTCATGTTACACAATACATGTATGTTTTGTTCGGTAAAGTTCATATTTATATCCAAAAATCTGAGTTTACATTGGCGTGTTATGTTCAGTAGTTTCAAAACATCCGGTGATTTTGCAGAGAGCCACAACAATTTACAGAAATACTCATAAAAAACATTGCTAAAAGATACAACTGTTATGCATGGAATTTTAGATCCACTTCTCAATGCAACCGCTGTGTCAGATTTGAAAAAAACTTTACGGAAAAAGCAAACCATGCAATAATCTGAGTACAGCGCTCAGACAACAAATCAAGCCAAATCCACCATGTTGGAGTCAACAGAAGTCAGAAATAGCATTATAAATATTCACTTACCTTTGATCTTCATCAGAATGCACTCCCAGGAATCCCAGTTCCACAATAAATGTTTGTTTTTTTCAATAATGTTCATTTATGTCCAAATACCTCCTTTTTGTTTGCGCGTTTAGCCCAGTAATCCAAATTCATGACGCTCAATCACTAGGAGCAGACAAAGTCAAAAAGTTCTGTTACAGTTTGTAGAAACATGTCAAACGATGTATAGAATCAATATATAGGATGTTTTTAACATAAATCTTCAATAATTTTCCAACTGGAGAATTCCTTTGTCTTCAGAAATGCAATGGTACTCAAGCCAATTCGCGTTGCCAGCTCGTGACTCTCTGGCAGACCTCTAACTCATTCCCCTCTCATTCGCCCCCACTTCACAGTAGAAGCCTCAAACAAGTTTCTAAAGACTGTTGACATCTAGTGGAAGCCTTGGGAAGTGCAATATGACCCCATAGACACTGTATTTGATAGGCCAAGTGTTGAAAAACCACAAACCTCATATTTCCCATTTCCTGGTTGGATTTTCTCAGGTTTTTGCCTGCCATATGAGTTCTGTTATACTCAGACATCCTTCAAACAGTTTTAGAAACTTCAGTGTTTTTTCTTTCCAAATCTACATGCATATTCTAGCTTTTGGCTGAGTAGCAGGCAGTTTAATTTGGGCTCGCTTTTCATCCAAAATTCCCAATACTGCCCCCTACCCTAGAGAAGTTAACGACCGTTCCACAGGTGCATGTTCATTCATTGTTTATGGGTCATTGAACAAGCATGGTAAACAGTGTTTAACCTCTCTGGCGCAGGCATTCCGCTAGTGACCCACCTCCACAACATCCGGTGAAATTGCAGAGCGCCAAATTCAAAATACAGAATAAACATACAAGTGTGTTACACATCAAAATAAAGCTTAACTTCTTATTAATCCAGCCGCTGTGTCAGATTTCAAAAAGGCTTTACGGCGAAAGCATACCATGCGATTATCTGAGGACAGCACCCCGCTTACACTAGCATACATTTTCAAGCCAAGTAGAGGAGTCACACAAGTCAGAAATAGCGATTTAAATTAATCACTTACCTTTTGAGCTTCATCTGGTTGCAGTTACAATAGTCCCTGTTACACAATAAATGCTTGTTTTGTTCGATAAAGTTCCTCTTTATGTCCCAAAAACTCAGTTTTGTTGGCGCGTTTTGTTCAGTAATCCACTGGCTTAATGGCGGTCACAACATGCAGACGAATGCATCCTAATAGTACCGGTAAAGTTTGTTGAAACATGTCAAACGATGTTTATATAATTAATTCTCAGGTTGTCTATTGTCTAAATAATCAATAATATTTAAACCGGACAATAGCGTATTCAATAGAAAGGAAAAAGAACAAAGGGTGCGCAATTGGTCACGCGCGCAAAGGAGCTCTGCTTCATTCTGCATGCCACTTACAAAATGGTCTCATTCTGCTTCATTTTTCAGAAAACCAGCCTGAAACAATGTCTAAAGACTGTTGACATCTAGTGGAAGCCATAAGGATCTGCAATCTGGGTCCTAGGCATTCAATTGAAAACTACACACATCAAAAATATCCCACTTCCTGGATGGATTTTCACCTGCCATATCAGTTCTGTTACACTCCCAGACATTATTTTAACAGTTTAGCGTGTTTTCTATCCAAATCTACCAATTATATGCATATCCTAGCTTCTGGGCCTGAGTAACAGGCAGTTTATTTTGGGCATGCTTCTCATCCAGATGTCGAAATACTGCCCCCAAGCCATAACAAGTTAAACACTTTACAATGATCTGTGAAGTTATTTGGATTTTTACGAATAATCTTTGAAAGACGGGGTCCTGAAAAGGGACGTTTCTCTTTTCGCTGAGTTTAGAAGCGCAAGCATTTCGCAACACTCACATTAACATCTGCATGTGGCAAATTTTTTATTTGATTTGGCTAATCCTTATTGTGGCTATCTTTACAACACATAACCCGGTCCGGTCGAGCCTCACTAGCCAGATGAAACTAGCTGGCTGCCAATAACATTAGCTTTCGGCAACAGGGTTAAGTAGCTGGCTAGCTATTTATTTTCATTAACTGAATTTCAATAGGCGAACAAGTGGCTTCCTAGCTAATACTTAAGGATTCCTGAATAAATTTAAATGACTGCAGTTTCTACTGGTCATTGTTTTCAGGGTGGTTATATTGGTGCTAGCTAGGTACCAAGCTAAATCTAGCTACCCCAGAAGTTGCGGCCAAACAAATAATGTTTTATTACCAACGCGGTATAAATAAACATTGTTCGTGGCTGGTGTTTGCTTGTTTGCACAGCTTTGACAGTGCTACTGATAGTAGTGGTGGCGCTTGGCTTGCACATGCGAATTCAGAACACACAACATTCTATATTAGAACTGTTATTTGATGTATCTTTGACACACAAAAGACCCAAACGGCATTCCATAGTATGTCGTGACGTTATTACTGTGGAACCAACATCAACCACAACAGAGAATGCCCTTGACAATGAATCCATTATCTTGGAGTTAAAAAAAAAAACGTTTTATTTAACTAGGCAAGTCAGTTAAGAACAAATGTTTATTTTCAATGACGGCCTAGGGACAGTGGGTTATCTGCCTTGTTCATGGGCAGAACGACAGATTTTTACCTTGTCAGCTCGGGGAATCGATCTTGCAACCTTCCATTTACTTGTCCAACACTCTAACCATTAGGCTACCTGCCGCCCCAAGTTAATGGTTTTCACCTTTGAGCTGTCTCGCTGAAATGTTCTTACTCGTTCAAATGACTGCTCGATCCACACAGCAGACATTATGGGCTAGGTTAGGAATGCTGTGTTGCACGTGTAGCGCAAAATTTTACGTGGCGTCATTACGGTATGTACCTACATTATAGGTCAGCTTTAACATCGGCGTTAAACTAGACATTGGGCCGATGTTGGCATTTTTGGCTAATCTCACCCGATTCTGATATGTTAACCGACATTGCGCATCCCTACTAATTAGTTAAGTCGCAACTTGGGCCCATACTTTTACTATAGTGACTAATGGAACCTTCTGAAAAAGTGATCATTACCAATATACCTGCTTCATTCGTACTATGGCCTTGTGAACCTATGGCCTAGAAGCTCTGAGATGGTACCTGATGTGTCCACCCACAACTGACCCATTGTTACTATAAAGTGTGAATTGGTGTCTTGAAGTGTTGTGGTATGTTTATGCCTTCACCTGTGGCCAGACTGGGTGTGTGTGAGCCCCAGGTGGAGGGCGAGTTGAGTGAGGATGCAGGTTGTCCAGGAGGGGACCGTGCCGAAGTGGCAGAACGAAAGGGGGTCGACACCAATGACTGGACAGAACCAGCACCTGTCGCAGGTGAGCAAAAGCACCCTCCCTTTCTCCCCAATTACTGACATACTAAAGAGGTGTCAAATTCTAATCAACTTTGTTTTGACAGAAAAGCTAGAAATGGCTAGTCATGAGACCTGGAGTCAGCCTCACAGGTGTGTTTTTATTTTTACACACACACACACACACACACACACACACACACACACACACAGTTGAAGTCAGAAGTTTACATACACCTTAGCCAAATACATTTAAACTCAGTTTTTCACAATTCCTGACATTTAAATCCTAGTAAAAATTCCCTGTCTTAGGTCAGTTAGGATCACCACTTTATTTTAAGAATATGAAATATCAGAATAATTTATTGCAGCTTTTATTTCTTTCATCACATTCCCGGTGGGTCAGAAGTTTACATACGCTCATTTAGTACTTGGTAGCATTGCCTTTAAATTGTTTCACTTGGGTCAAACGTTTCAGGTAGCCTTCCACAAGCTTCCCACAATAAGTTGGGTGAATTTTGGCCCGTTCCTCCTGACAGAGCTAGTGTAACTGAGTTAGGATTGTAGGCCTCCTTGATCGCACACGCTTTTTCAGTTCTGCTCTCAAATTTTCTATAGGATTGAGGTCAGGGCTTTGTGATGGCCACTCCAATACCTCGACTTTGTTGTCCTTAAGCCATTTTGCCACAACTTTGGAAATATGCTTGGGGTCATTGTCCATTTGGAAGACCCATTTGCAACCAAGCTTTAACTTCCTGACTGATGTCTTGAGATGTTGCTTAAATATATCCAGAAAATGTTCCTCATGATGCCATCTATTTTGTGAAGTACACCAGTCCCTCCTGCAGCAAAGCACCCACACAACATGATGCTGCCACCCCCATGCTTCACGGTTGGGAGGATGTTCTTCGGCTTGCAAGCCTCCCCCTTTTTCCTCCAGTTATTTTTGTTTCATCAGACCAGAGGACATTTCTCCAAAAAGTATGATCTTTAACCCCATGTGCAGTTAAACTGTAGTCTGGCTTTTTTTTTATGGTGGTTTTGGAGCAGTGGCTTCTTCCTTGTTCAGCATCTTTCAGGTTATAGGACTAATTTTACTGTAGATGTATGTTTTTAGAAGCCAGTCATATTACACCAGAGTTGATCTTAATGAGCTTGCATGCTTAAAGACTGTAGTGTTAACTTGGTTCTTTATGCCTGCAGGGTTATTGTCCTGGAGCAGACTCCCATCAAAAGCCAAAGTGACCCCAACCAAGTGAGATTGAGAAAGAACATGTAGGACAACACATGTAACTTAACATCAGTCTTATTTCTCTACACTACCATTCACTCACCCTTTAAGCATGACAATGTTTTCTTTGGTGCTGGACATTAGATAACTTATGCATTCTCTCGTTCTAAAAACATTTCCTTTGGATAGTTGGTCATACATGTCTTTAATGTAATTTGTATTCAGTGCTCTACATGAAGCTTTAGTTAAATGAAATTGTTACCATTACTATTAATACATTATCCATAGAACAGATTTGACCATTATGGTCTGTTTCTTTAAAGGTTCCTGTTCATTTTAATTGTTTTACATAGTTCGGGAAAGCAACTTCACTGTACTTAAGATGCTAATGTGTTTGTGCTCTTAAATAAATTCTTAATTGAGCAAATACCTTAAAGGGAATTTCATTTTAATGAAGCATCATAATACATTGACGTACAGTTGGAAAGTAATCAGCCAAATTCAAATCATTAACATATTTACAGGTGAAACGCATTCAACTAATGCATTAGCCACAGTAAGAGAACCTTCAAAAATAGTGCATCTAATTTACAATATGGCCCGTCACCTTCCACTTACAGCACCTCAAACATTGTGGTGAGTTGGTTTCATGGAGTTCTTGCTTCTGGTCAATTGTTTCAGATTGTGTCATTTTAAAATAACTAGCAAAAGAAATCAAACCAAAGCATAAGTAGGCATCAGAACCCTTCAAATAGGCTAACATGACTAGACAATGAGAGATGGGCAAAATCAGTCACTTTCGCTGTGGGGTCCATCTTAAAAGTCTCAGCTGTGCCAGTTCCCCACTCATTAGCAGGCAAAGGTGCCCTTTCTTGTCCAGAGAGATGCTGCAACGTCTTCAGCTTGGCGTCGCTAACCGTCATATTCATCTGCTGCAAACTCAGGGCACCACTGGAGAAAGATTGGCAAAGTTAGTGCTTGCACAAAATGCGTACACCTTCCTAAGCATTCGTCTGACTCGGGTCCACAAGTTAACCGACATTCCTGCTGCTAGTGTTGCCTTGACACAACTGGGGGTTTCTGTGTAAAGGGTCATGCGTCTCGGGACAAAGGTGACTTGTCAGACCTGGGTTTTTTTTTTAGGGAGAAGTGCTCATGCAGCTGCTTGTAGAAGGCTTTGAGGTCAGCCAGCTTGACGGAGTGCACGCTGTGCGGCGTGGCTTCACTCAGCTCCTCAAACTCACCCTCCCTCGCCATCCTGTCTGTACAGAGTCCTGTGCCCTTATTTGGGTTTCCCCTGGATTCCTTACCCACGTTTCCATCCCCAGTTATGAGTCATATCGTAATCAGAAATTATCACGACAGCTGTGATGAAACGAGCATTTTCGGTACAACTTTATGAATGTTCGTTCGACATGGTGGGATATTTGTGCCGATAAAATGTATTATGCGAGAAGTAGTGGTGAAAATTCCTTAAAGCGCGAATATTGCTATAATATCGTCACCCTATATAGTGTGGTCCTCCCATTATGACTCGACACCATGCAGTTTTAGGCTACAGATGAAATAATTTATGATCCTTTCCAATAAATATCAAGGGTCTTATTTTAGTGAAATTATCAATGCTTTACTGCCGTTTGATGAATATAATACTCTCACTCCTATCTCATCTAGCCTACCCGCACTGCTTCTGCGAGCTGTTGGCTAGAGCGTGTCAAGACCAGAGTAGGCACATTTGAATGCGAAGCGAAAAATACATTGTATGCACTGTCAACACTCAGATTTTTATCTGCAACAAATCAGTTCTGGGGAAATGTTCTGATTTTGCATAATGCATCTGCCGCCAATTGGATGGAAACCTAGCTGTTGCCTGTTATATATAGCGTCAATATAAATGATCCAAATTGAAAATGGGTTTTCCAATTCAGCTATGTACATAACCTGATGGTTATAAAGGAATTCAATAGGGGTTTGTGTTACTATATAAATACATGCAGAGAGGGTGTTAATTGAGGTTACAATTACTTACACTGAGGCTGCTCTTGGACTGAAGGCTCCATAGACATCAGTAACTGAACATAAACATTGGCATTAGTTATTACAATGTGTATATCCCACTGAACAAAAATATGAAATGCAACATGTAAAGTGTTGGTCCCATGTTTCATGAGCTGAAATAAAAGATCCCAGGAATGTTTGCCAGAATTTCACGTTCATATCTCTACTATAAGCCACCTCCAACGTCGTTTTAGATAATTTGGTACTACATCCAACCGGCCTCAAACACAGACCACGTGTATGATAACCAGGTGTAACCACGCCAGCCCAGGACCTCCACATCTGGCTTCTTCACCTGCGGGATCATCCGAGACCAGCTACCCAGACAGCTGATGAAACAGTTTGCACAAAATGTCAGAAATCGTCTCAAGAGTGGCTCATCTACCTGCTTGTTGTCCTCACCAGGGTCTTAACCTGACTGCAGTTCGACTTCAGTGGGCAAATGCTCACCTTCGATGGAGAAGTGTGCTCTTCACGGATGTATCCCGGTTTCAACTGTATTGGGCAGATGGCGTGTATGGCATTGTGCGGGAAAGCAATTTGATGTCAACGTTGTGAACAGTGGTAGTGGTGGGGTTATGGCTTAGGCAGGCATAAGCTACGGACAACGAACACAATTGCATTTTATCGATGGTAATTTGAATGCAAAAAGATACCGTGATGAGATCCTGAGGCCCATTGTCGTGTCATTCATCCAATGCCATCACTACCTGTTTCAGTATGATAATGTACAGCCCCACAGCGCAAGGATCTATACACAATTCCTAGAAGCTGAAAATGTCAGTTCTTCCATGGCCTGCATATTCACCTGACATGTCATCCATTGAGCATGTTTGGAATAATCTAGATCGACGTGTACGACAGCGTGTTCCAGTTTCTGCCAATATCCAGCAACTTCACACACAGCCATTAAAGAGTGGGACAACATTCCACAGGCCACAATCAACAGCCTGATTTAACTCTTTACAAAGGAGACGTCGCAATGCAGGAGGCAAATGGTGATCACACCAGATACTGGTTTATTTGATCCACGACCCTACTTTGTTTTTACGGTATCTGACCAAATTCATATCTGTATTCCCAGTCATGTGAAATCCATAGATTAGGGCCTAATGTATTTATTTCAATTGACCGATTTCCTTATGAACTAACTCAGCAAAATCTTTGAAATTTTTGCATATTGCGTTTATTTTTCAGTTTACGAGAAATCCTGAGCAGTCAAGCTTTATATTTCTCTGAATGGCAAGAGACGTAAAATTGGACTATTAAGAAGCAGTGCACATACGATGGTGTTCCACGGAATGACCTTACCTCTGCAGTGTTTTGATTGACTGATAAACCAAGGAAATCTGCAGACTCCTGCTCCATCTTAGTCAGTGGTGGAATCTACAAAACAGTACAAATTCTCAATTGCACATGATTTTGCCACCCTAACTTTGAAAAGGGCCAATTGACATTGTTGGATGTACGTGGAGGGAATGGGCTACCTCAACGTCAGCAGTCTGCTGTAACTGTTGCACCAGCTGCACAGTGGTGTCAAGGTGTGCTCGAATGGAGTCCATTGACTGCTTCTGCTCAGCTGCAATCTCCTGTACTTGTGTGCACAAGGCAGCATGCCTCACCTTGATGGCAGACAGGTTCTCCAGCAGCTTCACAGGGTTTTCCTGTGGTCAGACACGAGTCAGTCATTGATTTGACAGACTGTTGGGTAAATAGACAAATGGAGACATCTGTCTGCATGCCAGAAGTTCAAAGATAAGATGGCATTGCCTTCTGTGGATGGAGTGGAAAGGTGTTGGGTGACTGGTCTGAGGACATGTTTTGTAACTAAGTACTGTGGCATCCATGTATGTATTCACCTCTGCTGCACCGTTCTCTGGAGCACTTGTCAGGAATTCCAGCCTCAGCCGTTTCTCCATGTACTCCATGTCAGCCTCTGCCTTCTGGAACTGAAAGGACAGTTGGTTTAGTGTACTGCAAGCCTGACAGAGTGGAGTAGAGTCTCTACGACTTACAACAGATCATTATAACACACAGAAAATCATTGCATGTACAGATCTTCACAACTATGAAGATAAACAAAATGTGCAAAAAAGTTCAGTCACATCTTTCCAAGACTTCAGCCACAAAATTGTTGCCTCACAAAAGGGTGTATTAAATGGTCTTGATGCATAGTGCCTTCGGTAAGGCTTTATCCCAAAAACTGAAGCCCTATAAGAAATATTGCACTACTCTGAACAAAGTGGACAGCAGAGACCATACTGATAGGGTTCCAGGACTTGTGATCAATCCCATGCGTGTCACTGTGTCAATTTTGTGATTTAAAAATATTTTAATTTGAGGTCAGTAGGAACAACACATTCAGAAAAAAAAACTTTTGGGACAAGCAAAAGTATTTTATTTTTTGACAAGTTTAGGTAGATCCTCCTCCTAAAAAGAAATGGAAGCTGACTGATGGGACATTAGAGTTCCAGACTTGCTTTGATAGATTGCAAGTGAGGGAATGACTTGGAAGAGTAAGATTATTGCATAGTTGGCCTGCATTTAAATCATGCTCAGGAACTCTGGCGAATAGTAAGTATTTTTCAAACCTCCCTCTCTGGGCTGATGTGTCAATGTGTAGTTCATACATGCAGAATTGCCATTTTACCTGAATTAGCCACAAAATCCCTAGTTTGGAAGCTATCCAGTGCCATTTTGCTTACATTTCCCCCCCCACGTGGGCCAGCCCCCTAGCAATTTGAGTTCCAGCCACTCGCCATTTGAGTGACAGTTAACGAAGAGCAATGACGTGGTTATCGGTATATAGATAAAGTATGTGGACACCCCTTCAAATGAGTGGATTTGGCTATATCTGCCACACCCGTTGTTGACAGGTGTATAAAATCAAGCAGGCCGCCATGCAATCTCCATAGACAAACACTGGCAGAGGAACAGCCTTAGTGAAGAGGTCAGTGACTTTCAACATGGCACCGCCATAGGATGCCACCTTTCCGATAAGTCAAATTGTAAAATTTCTGCTGTTATTGTGAAGTGGCAAATTCTAGGAGCAACAACGGCTCAGCCGCAAAGTGGTAGGCCACACAAGCTCACAGAACGGGACCGCAGCTTGCTGAACCGTGTAAAGTCTGTCCTCGGTTGCAACACTCACTACTGAGTTCCAAACTGCCTCTGGAAGCAAAGTCATCACAATTTTGTGGTAAGTTTGGGAAGGCCCTTTCCTGTTTCAGCATGACAATGCCTCTGTGCACAAAGCAAAGTCCATACAGAAATGGTTTGTCGAGATCGGTGTGGAAGAACTTGACTGGCCTGCAAAAAGCCCCGACCTAAACTCCATCAAACACCTTTGGGATGAATTGGAACGCTGACTGTGAGCCAGGCCTAATCGCCCAGTATCAGTGCTCGACCTCATTAATGCTTGCGGCTGAATGAAGTCCCCACAGCAATGTTCCAACATCTAGTGGAAAGCCTTCCCAGAAGAGTGGAGGCTGTTATAGCAAAGGGGAACCAACTCCATATTAATGCCCATGATTTTGGAATGAGATGTTCAACAAGCAGGTGTCCACATACTTTCATGTAGTGTATGTGACGTAGTACACAATTTTCAGGGACCACTTTTGGCTTGAGCGCTACTTTAACTACAGCTAAAAAGTATACAACAGTACTGGATAAGACCAAGGATCTTCATTGTAGATTTTAAACAAACATTTTTTAATTAAACAACCCACCCTGCTCAGCCCTTCCTTGGGGTGCACTGTTATTCAGCACACTGTTTCAGTAAACCCCAGAAGAGTTCCCAGAATTTTGCACTTGAGGGTGCCAACTTTCAACACATTAGTGTACATTTGTTGCTGATTCCTGTGTCAGTGGTCTTTGCTGTTTTCAGACGCTTTGACAATACTATTGCACTGCTAGCTGTCCAATACAGTAGTGCAATGAAGTCAGAGCACCTGCAAACAGCTTTGTTGTTAAAAGGTTCACAGCTACACCTTGCAAAACCTATCATTGGGAATAATCCCTGGCCAATGCCCTTTTAACATTGCACTGCTTTCATTGAAGGGTCACCAGTAGTACAATACAAAAGGGGCACTGGACAGACAGAAAACATAATTGATTCCTCTTTATCCTGTTGTCAGCCCTGAAGGAAAAATAGACAGCCAACCTCCTGTCAAACTAAATAATTAGCTACATGACAAACTTGAATTTGATTGGCTGGGCCAGATCAAGTTATGATTAAATAATTTTAAACTACATTAATAACTGTTTAGCAATCCAGTGATCTTCTGCAGTGACAAATAAGTGCAGCTAAGTGACTAAGGGGAGCCGAATAATAAACTTATGTAACATAATTGAATAACTTTACTAGTAGTATCTGGCTAATGTTTTAACAGTTACATACTGTAGCTAGCTACGTTTACTAGACTCCGTGACTGTGAGCTGCAACTCAATTAATGGTCAACAACCAATTTTTACAACTTTGATAACGTAAAAACTCGCTTTTAAACATAAACGGTCACCTACAGCGCGCACTCGGGGACACGGAATACGGCCTCTTCGCAGGCGCAGTCTAGTACTCGCAGTCCTCGTTGAAACGTGTGGCAAACAAGCTAACTAAATAAACACTGAAATGGAAAGAGAGCCATGGTAAAGCAATTTTTGTTTGCCTTGTGTTCTTAGCGGAAACACTCGCATATTATTATGTTCGTGTTTTTCCTTTTCCTGGAAATTAATCAAATCCGATTAGAATGGCAGAACATTTGAATTTAGATCCTCGCTACATTGCCGTTTTTCACGCACAGGTCATTTGCTCAAACAGCTCATTGGAGACCACATAATACAATGTATCTAAAGACTAGGAACGTAGGTTTACTTTCGCTGCTTTAGAAATAAATTATTTGATAAAACACAGCTTACCATCGCCTCCAGTTTATCAACTGCTGTCTCCATGTTATATAGTTTACGTTCCTCAAGCAGCCCCGTGAATATAAAGCCACTGGTCTGATTCATGTAAAGCCTGCTGTGATTGGTTACCTGTTAGAAATAGTGGCCGCAGATTGGTCAATTGAGCGGCACCGCAGTAGGGGGAAAAGGGAGAGTTCATAAAATGCCGTTCTGGACACTGGATGGATTTACTGTGGTATAATAAGAATTGGAGACTGCGTTCAAGATGTCCGACCGTTGTTATCAAATTAATCTACTCATGTTCCATCACTAGAATAACAACTGGTTCGCATTCGCCGATTCATGGACTGGCTATATTTCTTCTTCGATGATTAACGGCGGTTGGCATCCAATATATGTTGATTTACCGCCACCTACTAGACTGGAGTAAAACACCCGTATACTTTGCTTGAAAAAATAAACAAATACCCTACCATCATGGTTGGGGAGTAACGTTCAAAACCGGTAACTGTAATCCGTTACTATCAAAACTATTGTAATCAGATTACAGATACTTTGAAAAAAGTTGCACGTTTTTAAATTCGTTCCGCCTGGGCGAGACTGACCCTAAATCGGATACCACTATGACGACACAACAAAAGGGGTTGATGGATCGCGGGAAAATAGCAGAATTTTGGCTTTTGTAAACTACAGTCCAAGCTGTCTTCCAATGGTGCGATTGCTGTTGGCATCCAAAAATTATCCAATTTGAATAAACGCTTGGAGGTAAGGATGACAGCAGAGGTGTAGTCTACCGCGATACGGATATCTCTTATGGATATCTACATAGCGCATTGATGTGAATCCTTCACAGTGTTCAAGTAACAGACAAATCTCAACATCAACTGTTCAGAGAAGACTGTGTGAATCAGGCCTTCCAGGTCGAGTTGCTGCAAAGAAACCACTACTAAAGGACACCAGTAATAAGAAGAGACTTGCATTGGCCAAGAAACACGAGCAATGGACATTAGACCGGTGGAAATCTGTCCTTTGGTCAGAGTCCAAATTGGAGATTTTTGGTTCCAACCGCTGTGTCTTTGAGAGACGCGGTGTGGGTGAACTGATGATCTCCGCATGTGTATTTCCTACCGTAAAGCATGGATGAGGAGGTGTTATGGTGTGGGGGTGCACACTTAACCAGCATGGCTACCTCAGCATTCTGCAGCGATACAATTTGGGCTTGGGACTATAATTTATTTTTCAACAGGACAATGACCCAACACACCTCCAGGCTGTGTAAGGGCTGTTTTACCAAGAAGAAGAGTGATGGAGTGGTGTATCAGATGACCTGGCCTCCACAATCCCCCGACCTCAACCCATTTGAGATGGTTTGGGATGAGTCGGACTGTGGAGAGAAAGAAAAGCAGCCAACAAGCGCTTAGCATATGTGGGAACTGTATCAAGACTGGTAGAAAAGCATTCCAGGTGAAGCTGGTTGAGAGAATGCCAAGAGTGTGCGATGCTGTCATCAAGGCAAAGGGTGGCTATTTGAAGAATCACAAATAGAATATATTTAGATTTGTTTCAAACTTTTTTGGTTACTACGTGATTCCATGTGTGTTATTTCATAGTTTTGATGTCTTCACTTATATTCCACATTGTAGAAAATAGTACAAATAAAGAAAAACTCTTGAATGAGTAGGTGTTCTAAAACTTTTGACTGGTAGTGTATATACTAGGTGGTGTCAGAGGAAGGCCCCAAAAAATTGTCAAAGACTCCAGTCACCCAAGGCATAGACTATTTTCTCTGCTACCGCATGGCAAGCGGTACCGGAGTGCCAAGTCTTGGTCCAAAAGGCTCCTTAACAGATTCTACCCCCAAGCCATAAGACTGCTGAACAATGAATCAAATGGCCACCAAGACTCTTCCTAGAGCTGGCCGCCCGGCCAAACTGAGCAATCAGGGGAGAAGGGCCTTGATCGGGGACCAAGAAACCAATGGTCACTCTGACACAGCTCCAGAGTCACTCTGGAGGTGCGAGGACCTTCCAGAAGGACAACCATCTCTGCAGCACTCCACCAATCAGGCCTTTATGGTAGAGTGGCCAGATGACAGTAAATTGCACATGACAGCCCGCTTGGAATTTGCCAAAAGGCACCTAAAGGATTCTCAGACCATGAGAAACACGATTCTCTGGCTTGCCAGGATTGAGGGAAAGATGAATGGAGCACAGTACAGAGAGGTCGCTGATGAAAACCTGCTCCAGAGCGCTCAGGACCTCAGACTGGGGCAATGGTTCACCTTCCAAGAGACAATGACCCTAAGCACGCAGCCAAGATTATGCTGGAGTGGCTTTGGGAATAGTCTCTGAATGTCCTTGTGTGGCCCAGCCAGAGCCCGGACTTGAACCCGATCGAACACCTCTGGAAAGACCTGAAAATAGCTGTGCAGCGACGCTCCCCGAAGAATGGGAGAAATTCCCCAAATACAGGTGTGCAAAGCTTGTAATGTCATATCCAAGAAGACTTGAGGCTGTAATCGCTGTCAAAGGTGCTTCAACAAAGTACTGAGTAAAGGGTTTGAGTAAGGGTTTAAATGTGATATTTAGTATATGAGCAAAAATATCTAAAAACCTGTTTTTGCTTTGTCATTATGGAGTATTGTGTGTAGATTTTTTTTTAAATTTACCCCTTTTTCTCCCCAATTTCATGGTATCCAATTGTTTTAGTAGCTACTATCTTGTCTCATCGCTACAACTCCCGTACGGGCTCGGGAGAGATGAAAGTTGAAAGTCATGCTTCCTCCCATACACAATCCAACCAACCAAGCCAAACTTGGACCTCCCGGTTGCAGCCGGTTACGACAAAGCCTGGGCGCGAACTCAGGGTCTCTGGTGGCACAGCTGGCGCTGCAGTACAGCGCCCTTAACCACTGCGCCACCCAGGAGGCCCCCACGACTTCCACTTTTGGATGGTCACAGTGAGGGGATCCCATTAATCTGGCACCTGGTGAAAGTTGATTGCATTCATTTTGGAACCGGGCTGCCTCCCTGGCGTGAGCCAGGTGCCCGTTCAAAGCCCACAGCGAAGTCGGCTCAAAACAAAAGAGGGGGGGAATTGGTAGTTTGAAAATTCAAACATATTTAAAGATGCACTATACAGAAATCGCTCCGCCATTTCCTGGTTGCTAAAATTGTAAGTTTGTCTAATTTCAGTTTGTGACAAAACAAGCAAGTATAATGTAGACAAGCTGCATAACAGAAAATATTTTGTCAGCTGTTTGAAGCTGGTGTACAAAACCGAAAGTAAAACAAGCAAAAGTGAAACTTAAAAACGGGAAACAGGACAGATCACCACTTCTTAGACTTGCTGAAAATGAGAAGGACAGATCTATAACTCACTTTTCTTTGTCAGGTTGCCCAAAAAGTTACATATAGTATTGCATCTTTAATGGAAAAGAGATGTATGTGTATTGCATCTTTAATGGAAAAGAGATGTTGTATGTTTCTGGATGATGCACCATAATGGCTCTTTGACAACATGACTGAGCAGCACAGATTACTGTTCGATTTCAGAAGGGTGGACCTCCCTCACCGCTTTTGCCCGTTCACGTCACAGCCCGGTCCCCCGCAGCGCAGTTTAATCAAATCCACGCAAGGCCTCTCTCTATCTCCTGCCAAGGATTCGACTGCACCTACAATATTGCTTCGGTACTGCAGCTTAACCAAATCACGAGCAAGAAAGACAATTCCGATTGATTGCTCCATAGAGAAGACGAATTAGAAAATTACTAAAAATACACTTTAGTCATCATTATTTTGCACAAAACAGCCATTGAATTATTCAGTGGACAGCTGAAGATAAACATTTTATATTTATGCTCTGAGGTCATGACCCCAGCTAGCCAGGGTGTGCCAGTAGGCTTGTTTAGCTGTCCACTGTACTCTGACAAGAGTTCCCGGGGCATGTTCACGCTATACAGGTGTCTGGCCTAGTGCGCAGGAAGCTTAATCCCAGTAAGAAAGATGGAACCATGAAACCAAATGTATTGAGATCAAATGTCAGCCCAGTTTCACCTAGACTCGTAAAAACGTAAGCATTTTACGAAACTTCTATTCGATCAAGCCATTTGGTTTTTGGTTGACCAAATTCGACACTCATTGACCTTCCATACGAAAACTCCTTACTTGGTGGGCGAAACAACAAAAACGCCACCTGCTGGAGGGAGACCGATTTTCCGCAGAGTTGGGCCTCTCTTCCTTTTCCTCTCTGTTATACCTCTGTACTGGATTGGATGAACAGTGCAGAAGAGAACCTCCCCTGACAGCTTTTTTTCTTCTCGTCAAGACCAGTGGTGGAGTTAGTTTTGAATGGAAATTTCACTTACGGACCAATGGAATAGTCTAAAATGCTAAGATCTGGCCTACTACCTTTACTTGAGGAAATGCACTGCTCAAAAAAATAAAGAACCACTCCTTTATTGGGGGTGTCTTGCTAATTGCCTATCATTTCCACCTGTTGTCTATTACATTTGCACAACAGCATGTGAAATTTATTGTCAATCAGTGTTGCTTCCTAAGTGGACAGTTTGATTTCACAGAAGTGTGATTGACTTGGAGTTACATTGTGTTGTTTAAGTGTTCCCTTTATTTTTTTGAGCAGTGTATATATAAGTGCCTTGCTCAGGGGAACAATGGCAGGTTGCACATGGGATATTCATGCCAGAAACCCTCCCACTGCCAACTCCCTTCCTTCAGGTTTTACTGGCCATCTTTCTATTGAATACTGTAACGTGGCGTATGTGGGTGTTCTACCTGCCTCCGTCCAAGGCCCGGGCTTTTGTGGCGCATGGAGTATCGTACTCACCTCTGCACTGCAGGATCATAGGATCAGGACTCTGATAAAGTTATTATGCTACATAACATAAGTACTTGTTCATAATATTCCATGGCAGTTTCATTTTCTCTGACAAAAAGTAAGGTAAAAAACAACAACATTAAAACATAAAAAGTAACATTTTTTAAGAGATTTACATTCCATTGGTTGCAATCACTAGCTAATCATCTTTACACTAAAAATACATTCCAATCAATGCATCACGAAAGTGAAAGCGATTGAGGACCACTTTGGACACGACGTCATAAAGCATGATTGATATTCCATTAGCCCATTCATAACCGGAAATGTTCATATTTTAACCAATCAAACTGCATATGGTACAGGAAGTAGGCTGTCCCTGATAGTTAAGATAGGTCGCTTTTGCAAGCGGTCTGTTTCGACCGGCCACAGAGGTAGAGGACGTTGGAGTCACTGTGAAGAGGATCAGTTATAAAGAATAGCCAACCCCTCCCTGTCCAACATGTTTTCCCGCATTGCAAGACCCACAATTTGCATTGCTACCAGGAGCTTATCCACCTCCTCACAGGTAAATAATATATTTATTTGTCAGCTAAGAGATGGCTAGTAAAAGCGTAAATTAACTAGCTAGCTAGCATGGCAGCCAGCTTGCTTGTCAGATTATTTAGCCAGCTAACTAGCTACATTAGCTAGTTATAACTTGAAATGTCACATACTTTGCATTAGTTGAGCCACATCAGAATGGTCTAGAGTTTAAAACGAGTCAATGTTATCAACTTTAGCTATACTTATAACGTTAGTTTAATTAATTGGCTAGCAGTAGCTGACTAGCAAGGATTTGTAAACTGTTGATAGCTGCTTCCACTGCACTGTATAAGGTCAATTTGTCGTTCTTGGTTTACTTTTGGGATTGGCAAAGGCAAGGCATGCACAATTATGAGTGACAAAAAGAATACTATGGTAAAGGTGCTTTGATTGACAGAGCAGTGTTTTGTTAGCTTCTCGAGCTTGTCCTTCGTGACATGTTAGTGAACAATCTCTGATGGCACATTCAATTTAATGAATTATTAGGAGGATTATTGGCCCTGTTTCTTCCAAATCCAATTTTTTTCTAATTAATCCATATTTAACACGCATGATATACTAAAACTACTGATAGTGTGCAATACAATAACATCACAAATCTTTACTACAAGCTGTCTTAATTTAAAAATCGTTTGAATTGAGTGTGTCAAGGATAAAATTAACACTATTGATAACATCTTGGACAGTTTTGAGCAATGTTTAAGATGTTCCTGAAGGTTGGCATTGGCAAGGATAGTAGTAGTATAATTCCACAACATTGATCAAGAAGTAACTTTAACCTTATTAATATAATCAGAGCTGTTGAAAGATTCTGTGAACTTCAGTGTAATGGTGGCTTACATTCTTTCTACAGCTTAATGAAGGTTAAATTTAAAAATTATCCTTGAATCGCTCACTCTGAAATCCTGGCTTCTTGTGGCCAACCATGAATCGTCAAGAGGTTGAATCCATAAAGTGTCCTGACCTTCGCCCTTTCTGTGAATGGTTTGTGGCCTACAAGAATAAATGTCATTTTCAGGTGAAAGGTTTGTCCCCTTTTTGATATTAGCAAATTACAAGGATTGATTGTGGAAAGATGAACTAAATCCTACATGAAACTTGAATTATAAACCTTGGTCTAACAGACCCATCCTACAAAACCACAATTGAGTCAGTTTCATTCAAGCTTCTTGTTTGTAATAGATGCACATCTATTCTACAATAGTTTGTGCTGGAATTCTTCAGACACGCAGGAAATATATTTGGTTGTGTGATTGTCAGCAATATGACGCCGATATTAAGGCTGACCCCATTTAGTCGATTGTTTGGTCGATATGCTGTTGGTCGACAGATTTGTAGTCAAGCAGTGGTAAATGTATGAAATAAATGTTATGGCACACGAGACGCCCGTCTGAGTGTACTAATCCATTAGAGGCTGTGGGTATCACCAGTAGTACATTTACCGTTAATTACCATTTCTAATCTAGAATGTTTGTTTGGTTACGGTAATTTCTGTTAATGCATTCAATATTACATTCTTACTGTTCTCATTGTAGGAGTGGACACATTTTTTGCAGAGCGCACAACCTAGGCTACACTTGTAAGAAAAAAAGTTTTGGTTTATTTAATTTACAAGTTGTCAATTTATTTATTGTCTTTGGTTTGGAGCGCTCCTGTCAATCTTGAGTAAAAACATGCACCTAATTACACATGCAGGCTACCTGGCCTGCATGCAAATGTAAATGCAAGCTTATAAATGTGCACATTTGAAGATCTGATACAATTTCTGATTTTCTTAACTCACCATCACTGTGGAGCTTCTCAAAATAATGTTTTCTTTGCCTCAAACAGCACACAAACAGTTTGTTTTTACATCCATTGAGAATGACAGTAGTTCCTCAACGTAGCCTTTTTTTAATAATATTTCCAGCACTCTTCCTTTTGATAACCACTCAGCATGAAAGGGAAAAAAATGTCATGCTCTGATCTGGTGGAAAAGTCATAAAAAAGGCCTACCTGATAACTTATCACTTGCACAAATAGCCCACAGCTGTGTTTGTTTCTCAGGAGCTCACTGGTGCAGGAAACTGAGGGCCCAGAATATTTTATACATTGTTGCACTTTTGCTAGCATGAGCTTTGGGCCAGACCAAGTTAAGTTGATACAATGTTTCAAGTTCCTTGCAGACAGGCCATGCCTAGCAATGTGATTTCTAGGATATTTATTTTCATCAGGCTATTTTCTACCTGCAGGCTGCAATGTTTTTATTTTTTGGCTTTAATGGAGGCTATTTTTACATATTGACAATAGGTCATTTTAGATTTGTATCATTTAGATATAATTTGTATTGACCACATCATTGATTTTGAGATGAAGACTTTATTATACATTAAATGAAACTGTTCTATGAAAATGTGCATGTGAAAATCCTAACTGGCATGCAGTTCAGTAGGAATGGTATAATAACTTGGTACTCCAAATGAAAAAGGTTTCCGATAGCTATTACTGGCACTTCAGGAGCATAACGGCTGCGAAGGCCAGCAGCAGCAGCGGGAGGAGGATGGGCATAAAGGTTTTTTTTTCTTCTGGTTAGGCTATATTGATCTCTGGCTCCCTCTTTAGTAATTTGAGTCTTCATTTTTAATTGCAGTGCTTAAAGCATCAGGCAAGCTCAGTAGCCTACATATAGTTGATTTTATTCAACATAGGGTGTGTCTATATATGGGAAAATACATGTTTTAAAAATTGACCAATCAATCGGGAACAAATTCTCGGACCAAATGTTTTTTTTGTTGGGGACAACCCTATGAGATAGTCAGTGAAATTGTATCCTCTCCCCCTCAGAACAATGCCAAGGTGGCAGTGCTGGGTGCTTCCGGTGGTATTGGCCAGCCTCTCTCACTGCTCCTGAAGAACAGTCCTCTGGTGGGCGAACTGTCTCTCTTTGACATTGCCCACACACCTGGAGTGGCAGCTGACCTCAGCCACATCGAGACCAGGGCCCACGTCACTGGTAAGACACCTTCCTGCTGTACATCAGCTTCACTACTAAAGTCTTAATACTGTGTAGTGAAGTGATTGTGAAAATGTCCCTTTGGTTTATCTAATTTAACTACGATGATTCCTTCACTAGGTTACATGGGTCCAGACCAGTTGGACGCTGCACTGAAAGGCTGCAATGTCGTTGTCATCCCCGCTGGTGTCCCAAGAAAACCTGGTAAGTTTACCCAAGTTGACAATGGGATTCATAATGAAGAACATCATGCTTTCTTTCAATTGGAAGTGCACACATTACATTTAAAAATACAATTCTTCCAGGCATGACCCGTGATGATCTGTTCAACACTAATGCCACCATCGTGGCCACTCTGGCTGATGCTGTTGCTCGCAACTGCCCTGAAGCCATGATCTGCATCATCGCCAACCCTGTGAGTACACCACTACCTCTTCTCCAGAATTAACTCAAGCTCCTGGCGACTCGCATTACTCTAGGGCAGCTCAGACGTCTATACAGTCGGATACCTTGGTGTTGGAGAAAAGCAAATTTTTTGTTGCCAAAGAGAAGGAAGCACTGACTTTCAGGAATGGGCTTAATTTGAAAGGCAATTTATTTTCCATGCCAGTGCTGTTTAGGTCACTGATTTGTTTTGGTGCTTCAGTCACCACAATCTTAAATGATACAAGATCTCATTTGCTCTTCAACGATAAATGCTTAAATAATTCCATTGATCGTGTAATGGCTGTTTAGTGTACATCAGAAGGTAAATGCCAGTGATAGTAACATGTGGTTTGAAATAGCTGACAGTTTTGTTTAATCCATAGGTCAACTCTACTATTCCCATCACATCAGAGGTGATGAAAAAGTATGGTGTCTACAACCCCAACAGAGTGTTTGGTGTCACAACATTGGATATCGTCAGAGCCAATGCATTTGTCGCAGAGCTGAAAGTAAGGTTTGAGGACCTCAAACATTCCTAATGCACCCTATATTCACTCTCTATACCTTTGACACACAGGAGTGATCTCAAAGTTCATGGGCGTATCACCCTGAACGGAACAAAGTTTATATTTGTATCTTACAGATGATTGTGGAAGAGTAGATAAACACTGCGTGACAAAGCAAAAACATTCACACCTAGAGTTGGAATTGCCTACTTTGTAGTTTGTTCAGAGCAAGGCTCTAAATGTGCTTGGGTGCATTCTATACAATGTTTGTATTGTAATAGGCTTATGTTGTAGGGAATGTCTCCACTTAAATATTTGGTTGTCACCATGATCCAACTGCATAACATTTTTAAAAGTAGATTTTAAAAAAACATTTTCTTTAAGTTAATGCTAACCAGCTAGTATCTACTCATTGATTATTGCATAGGCAATAATATTGCATAGGCAAGATGGCTGACTGTTTGGTGTTTCATATTGCAGGGCCTTGACCCAGCACGTGTCAATGTACCAGTGATTGGAGGTCATGCAGGAAAGACCATTATTCCTCTCATCTCACAGGTAAGAATAAGGGCGTTTTCACAGAAATAAAAAATCCAATACCTGAACGATTTCCTTGCAATGACTCCAGTAGGACTAAATCTTAATCTAACAACAAAAATGACACACTTGCCAATTTTTAGGGGTTTGAGTTGATCTGATATGCTGCCCCTGTTTTTGGTACACTTTTTTTTATGGCTCCCTCTAGTGTTTGTAAAATCAATGAATGAGTTGTCATACAGTGGGAGCCTGTGATTCAGAATTTGTTAGTCTGTGGCTTTAAGAAATTCCTAATTCATTTTAAAATTCAGTTGGAAAATGAATAGGATAAGGTTCAACATGAACAAGGCTTTTCCTGTGAATAACAATACACCTTGCACACGCCACTCTGTAGGCAACACCCAAAGTGGAGTTCCCAGCCGACCAGCTGTCTGCTCTGACCGCTAGGATCCAGGATGCTGGCACTGAGGTTGTGAAGGCCAAGGCTGGAGCAGGTTGGCAGTGTTATCCGACGGACTTGCAGATTCTCAATGAAAACTGTCCTTTAAACGTAATGAATGTTTAAACCAATCTGATGAGCTCTAACTGGCAAACCTACGTGTGTTCAGGCTCTGCTACGCTGTCCATGGCCTACGCTGGGGCTAGGTTCACCTTCTCCGTCCTGGACGCCATGAACGGAAAGGATGGCGTTGTAGAGTGTGCGTACGTAAGGTCAGAAGAGACCGAATGCAAATACTTCTCCACACCTCTCCTCCTCGGGGTAAGTCCTATACTACCTTATAAACAGGTTTATAAGTTGGAGACTGAAATTGCACCTTCTGCTTATTGTTGATATTAATGCTGTACTTGTACTTAATTCAGGTTCCTATTTGAATGACACACGACTTTGACAATCTGAAGTGATAACCAGAAGGAATATTTTTGTGCCCTTTTAGAAACACGGAATTGAGAAGAACCTTGGCCTGGGCAAGTTGTCAGCCTTTGAGGAGAATCTGGTGGCTGAAGCCATTGGTGAGCTGAAGGGCTCCATCAAGAAGGGCGAGGATTTTGTTGCTAACATGAAGTGAGCAAAGTTTGAATCTGTGGTTATTTATATTGTCCAGTCACTTAAATGGCAACAAGGTCTCTCCAAAATCCAAGTTTCATCATGCCTGATGACGAAATAGCTGTTATCAGAAATGTTAACTGATCAGAAATGTTAATAACGCTATCAATAAACAGTTGACCTTACATCTTGCACTGGATCAATGTATGTTTGAGGGATTTCTCAAACTTGTAGCTCTTACATAGATGTTCAAATGACTCCTGTTTGCAATCTAGATTATCAAAGTATGCTCCATGTAACTATGCATGGAATTATTTTTAAAGTAGTATTTTGTCTTTACCCATCAACCCAGAACTATTCTTGTGGCTTTTTTCAAAGGTATAAAGACATCTCTACACAATTTACATTTTGCGTTTGAATAGTGAAGGGGTGGGGGAGGGTGGAAATGTACACTAAGAATTCCAATGTGCAAGCATATCACCTTGAGTGTCTGACAATGTAATTCAGTTACTACACAATATTTAAATTAAAATGTATATGTGTATAACTTTAATTCTGGGTTAACGAGATTATATAAAATATGTGTAACAAGTGACGTCCAGCTACAAAATAAGTAAGAACATTAAACAAGTTTTGGAAGGAATTTTGAACTTGTTGGGGGGGACTGGTCGTGAAATGGTTAATGGGAATGTTTGGAATGAGCTCCGTTACCTTGTAACCAAGGAGAGTACCACAGAAGCCACTACAAAACAAACTGGCAGCCTGGGTTGCTAGAGAAACTTAAATAAGTGTAGACAGATTTCAGGTTGATTTTGACTATTTCGAACATTTAATTAATGACCATATTTTGAAATAAATGACTTTATAGTCGAGCGTTTTACACTGTAAATCACTAACGTTTGCTGAACTAGCTAGCTACGCGTTCAAACCGCATGAAATAAGTGGATCCGGGTTGAGGCAATAATATATTTGCGATACTACTTTAACGATAGTTTTGCCTCATGTCGTGACTTCTCTGCTTGAAGTGTACATTTCATATTGCTCACAATGTCCACTGGGATTCATCATGCCACAAATCAAAGCATCAAGCCCTTCAAGTCTAGCGAAGAGTACCTGTATGCGATGAAGGAGGATTTGGCAGAATGGTTGAGAGATTTGTACGAGATCGATATTGACGTGAACAACATACTGGAGGCGCTCGAGACGGGCGCGGTCCTCTGTTCCCACGCCAATAATGTCACACGAGTGGCGGGAGAGTTCATTCAAAAGTACGGGATGGTGCGACACGTCCAGCTGCCAACGAACGGTGTCACGTTCGTAAATTCGGCCCAACCTGCAACTTTCCTGGCCCGGGACAACATCTCAAATTTCATCAGTTGGTGTCGAAAGCATATGGATATTAAAGGTATGACAATATTCCTGCATAATGGCAATTTATGTTTTGACTGACAACTACTTTTGCTGGCCACAATTTTTCAATTGTATATATCCTACAGAAGGCTTGAACGTAATTATAGTTTAACTGGGTGAAGCCATTGCGAATGTAATCTTTATATGCCGTAAATCCACACCCACTTGCCCCACAGGTCAAGTGGCAAACAGGTGTGACAAACTGACATGAATGGGAGTCTCTTGAATTAATGGCTTATTGACCAGCATCCCAATATTATTTATGCCTATTGTATTCAAAATATTGAAATATATATATATATATATATCTGAACGCATGCACACATTCAGTAGCCTACAACGGACAGTGTGTGCTAGACAAGTGCTCAACAGTGTTTGATGGAATGCATGCAATATGGAAATGTACCACTAGGTGAGGCTCTAAATCCATACTTCATAGGAACATGGCCTCCTGAACCTTTCCCTCAATTTTTAAATCTGTACTTTCTAATGATCACATCCCTGGATAGAACATTCACGTGAACATTCATCTGGAAACAGAAAACTCCTGGTTTCCTGGTCATGTTGGTCACATGAGGCTGCTCCTTCGTATTACGTTAACATCTCGATCCTCAGACGTCTCACTCAATCCTTCTCCCCACTCCTCCAGATGTCCTCATGTTTGAGACAGACGACCTTGTGCTGCGGAAGAATGAGAAGAACTTTGTGCTGTGTCTGCTGGAAGTAGCCCGGCGGGCCTCTCGTTTCGGCATGGCCGCCCCCGTGTTGATCCAGTTGGAGCAAGAGATCGAGGAGGAGATCAGAGAGGAGCTGGAGTTGCCCCTGGAAGAGACCCCGCCACTAGCCAAATCCCAGCGGCGCACCTCCAACACTCAAAACCTGGATGAGATGGTGAGACCGCACCGCTGGAGCCAGTTCACAAATTGGAACCAATGAACAAATCTTCCACTATAATCAGTGATCAAATCCACTATTCCAACTAGTTCACCCATCTCCCACAGTCACTAATATTATCTGTAATTGTAATCAGCGATCAAATCTATTTTAAGTGACCAGTTATTACAAATCTACCATTATTACAAGTGAACTCTACAATTATCAAGTCTACTGTAACTAATGCTCAAATCAATCCGAAGTAACCAGTGATCAGATCTCCTGCCCGCAATGTGGCCAGTCTGGTGTAACTACTGATCTGGATCCCTCTATGGGGAAAGGACTAGTACTCGGTTTTATACACTGAATTATATTACTTGTTGGATAAACCTAATGATGGTAGTTTTGGCTATAAGGGTTATTTCCATTTTAATGAGGTTATCTGAGGAAATGAATTAGACCATATCATTTTTGTGGAAAAGATTAACAGACCATGGAAATTGCTGTACATGTCAAAATAGGCTACAGGATTGACTTGAATCTTCCCTTTTCAATTTGACCTTAACTAAGCGAAAGGGAAAACTCTATTGGCAATGGTTGGACCACCACCTTTTGCTGTCGTAACTCACTTAAAACCCTGTGTCAAGAGGGATGAAGGCTTGTTTTTGTTGTTACAAAGATGTGAGTTGTCGGACAAGCAGGGGAAATGTCTTAGCGGGTGCCTTGGCTGCCGGGATATGTCTGATTTGTATAAGTCTGGGGTTCAATACAGTCACTCACTGATATATTGCATATTTAAGAAATAGCTGGATAGTGTAAGGAGACACAGTATTGCTGCCTTTGTCTAACACAGTGTGTCTGTGTAAGACTGAATTGTACTTGATTTGAACTATTCGTCACCCTGGCTATAGAATAAAGACAACATATAAAAACGTAAAGTACATCATGTGCAGTACATCATGTGCAGTACTTCTGATTACGTACAGTTGAAGTCGGAAGTTTACATACAACTTAGACAAATACATTTAAACTCAGTTTTTCACAATTCCTGACATTTAATCCTAGTAAAAATTCCCTGTCTTAGGTCAGTTAGGATCACCACTTTATTTTAAGAATGTGAAATGTCCGAATAATAGAGCGAATGATTTATTTCAGCTTTTATTTATTTCATCACATTCCCAGTGGGTCAGAAGTTTACATACACTCAATTAGTATTTGGTAGCATTGCCTTTAAATTGTTTCACTTGGGTCAAATGTTTCAGGTAGCCTTCCACAAGCTTCCCACAATAAGTTGGGTGAATTTTGGCCCATTACAGAGCTGGTGTAACTGAGTCAGGTTTGCAGCCTCCTTGCTTGCACATTTTTTTTTCAGGTCTACCCACAAATTTTCTATAGGATTGAGGTCAGGGCTTTGTGATGGCCACTCCAATACCTTGACTTTGTTGCGCTTAAGCCATTTTGCCACAACTTTGGAAGTATGCTTGGGGTCATTGTCCATTTGGATGACCCATTTGCAACCAAGCTTTAACTTCCTGACTGATGTCTTGAGATGTTGCTTCAATATATCCACAATTTTCCTGCCTCATGATGCCATCTATTTTGTGAAGTGCACCTGTCCCTCCTGCAGCAAAGCACCCCAACAACATGATGCTGTCACCCCCGTGTTTCATGATTGGAATGGTGTTCTTTGGCTTGCAAGCATCCCCCTTTCTCCTCCAAACATAACGATGGTCATTATTGCCAAACAGTTCTATTTTTGTTTAATCAGACCAGAGGACATTTCTCCAAAAAGTATGATCTTTGTCCCAATGTGCAGTTGCAAACCGTAGTCTGGCTTTCTTATGGAGGTTTTGGAGCAGTGGCATCTTCCTTGCTGAACGGCCTTTCAGATTGTCGATATAGGACTTGTTTTACTGTGGATATTGATACTTTTGTACCTGTTTCCTTCAGCATCCTCACAAGGTCCTTTGCTGTTGTTTTGGGATTGAGTTGCACTTTTCGCACAAGTACGTTCATATCTAGGAGACAGAACGCGTCTCCTTCCTGAGCTGTATGACGGCTGCGTGGTCCCATGGTGTTTATACTTGCATACTATTGTTTGTACAGATGAACGTTGTACCTTCAGGTGTTTGGAAATTGCTCCCAAGGATGAACCAGCCATGTGGAGGACTCTACAAATTTTTGGGTGGGTCTTGGCTGATTTCTTTAGATTTTCCCATGATGTCAAGCAGAGGCACTGAGGATGAAGGTAGGCCTTGAAATACATCCACAGGTACACCTCCAATTGACTCAAATGATGTAAATTAGCCCATCAGAGGCTTCTAAAGCCATGACATCATTTTCTGGAATTTTCCAAGCTGTTTAACCTCTCTGGGATTATGTTGCCCACCTGGCCTAAAGCCAGTGAAAATGCAGAGCGCCAAATTCAAATAAATTACTATTAAAAAATGAAACTTTCATGAAATCACACATAAGATACCAAATTAAAGCTACACTTGTTGTGAATCCAGCCAACATGTCAGATTTCAAAAAGGCTTCTCGGCGAAAGCAAACGATGCCATTATCTGAGGATAGCACCTCCGTAAACAAAGAGAAAAGCATATTTCAACCCTGCAGGCGCGACACAAAACGCAGAAATAAAAATATAATTCATGCCTTACCTTTGACAAGCTTCTTTTGTTGGCACTCCAATATGTCCCATAAACATCACAAATGGTCCTTTTGTTCGATTAATTCTGTCGATATATATCCATTTATTTGGTGCGTTTGAGCCAGAAAAACACCGGTTCCAACTTGCGCAACGTGACTACAAAATATCTCAAGTTACCTGTAAATGTTGCCAAAACATTTCAAACTCCTTTTGTAATACAACTTTAGGTATTTTTTAACGTGAATAATCAATAAAATTGAAGACTGGAAAATCTGTGTTCAATACAGGAGGAAAACAAAACTGAAGCATGCTTTCTGGTCATGCGCCTCTAACAGTACACTTCAAGTGACCCTCGTTCAAGATGGCTGTACTTTTTCATTACACAAAGGAAAAACCTCAACCAATTTCTAAAGACTGGTGACATCCAGTTGAAGCAATAGGAACTGCAAGAAGGTCCCTTTAGAAATCTGGATTCCCAATGAAAGCCCGTTGAAAAGAGTGACCTCAAAAAAACATCTGAATTGTTTATCCTTGGGGTTTGGCCAGCTAAATAAGTTCTGTTATACTCAGACATGTTTCAAACAGTTTTAGAAACTTCAGTGTTTTCTATCCAGATCTACTAATAATATGCATATCTTATCTTCTGGGGATGAGTAGCAGGCAGTTGAATTTGGGCATGCATTTCATCCGAATGTGAAAATACTGCCCCGTCACCAAGAAGTTAAAGGCACCAGTCCACTTTGTGTATGTAAACTTCTGACCCACTGTAATTGTGAAACAGTGAAATAATCGGTCTGTAAACAATTGTTGGGAAAAATTACCTGTCATGCACAAAGTAGATGTCCTAACCAACTTGCCAAGTGTATGTAAACTTCCCACTTCAACTGTACATGTTCAAGTGTTGGCTCTTGGATTTCACCTGTGTTTTTGTTTCTCAGGTCCAGTGCCTCATTAGCCGCTGCACCTGCCCCACACAGTTTCCCATGTTCAAAGTGTCTGAGGGCAAATACAGGGTGGGGGACTCCAGCACACTCATATTTGTTCGGGTATGCTTCCCTCCGCCACCTGTTCTACTCTCTTCCCTCTCTCATCTCTGACAATCTATCACCGATATACCCATATACTGTAGCACTCTATGGAGATTTTTGTTTTGTTTTTAACTTTCAGTGGAAAAATTGAGTGATCTGTTTTGTGCTTTTTTTTTACTGTGGCAGAAAGTGGGGTGCGGTATCTGTGGGGTGTGACATATATATGTAACCTTGAAGGTCTCTTTGAAATGCTTAATGCTATGTAGTCATTATTGTGAGTGAATTATTTGTCTTTTACTATCTTAACCCACCAATTATACAATGTTGCAGTTGTGCTCTTTTTCATAGGTATGGTTTGTGTGTGTGCGCCCGCATGCGTGTCCATGTTTTCAGATCCTACGTAATCATGTGATGGTGCGAGTGGGTGGAGGTTGGGACACCCTGGAGCACTATCTGGACAAGCATGACCCCTGTCGCTGCACCTCTATCAGTGAGTTCTCTCAGACCCCCCCACATACACACACACACTAGCCCCCCTTCCGACTGAGCCTGCTTGCATCACCATCACTTACATAATGCAGGAGCATCCACCAGGGAAATTGACTGTCTATTCATCACGACACACAGGGTGCCTGTGAGCTCCTGAGAACTCTAACCACAATACTATACAACAATGCAACTCAACTTTATTAATCCCCACAGGGAGCAATTTAGTTTAGAAGGTATCAGAGTACATGGATGTGTTATATAATTACAGTAGGATGGAGAAGTAGAATACCTGGAATATTACTCAAAGCGATTCTCAATATTGCAATAGTGTAGGGCATGCTGCACACTAGGTGGCAGTCCACATCTTAACCATTGCGCTTGTCATGATTGAACAATTGAGCTGCTTATTGTGTATTATTGTGCATTGACAAGCATATGCATTAAAGGGGACAAGGAAAGGAAGCATAGATGGATGACTGCGTACCCCGCTGAGCTTCTGTCAATTATATTACCGCTCCACACTAGATGTTGGTGTAATAAAAGACTTGCACTATATATACAAACTATGTGGACACCCCTTCAAATTAGTGGATCTGGCTATTTCAGCCACACCGTTGCTGACAGGTGTATAAAATTGAGCACACAGCCATGCAATCTCCATAGACGAGCATTGGCAGTAGAATGGCCTTACTGAAGAGCTCAGTTACTTTCAACGTGGCACCGTCATAGGATGCAACCTTTCCAACAAGTCAGTTGCTAGAGCTGCCCTGGTCAACTGTAAGTGCTATTTTCGTGAAGTGGAAACATCTAGGCGCAACAACGACTCAGCCGCAGAGTGATTGATCACACAAGCTCACAGAACGGGACCGCCGAGTGCTGAAGTACGTAGTGTGTAACAATCGTCTGTCCTCGGCTGCAACACGCTCTACCGAGTTCCGAACTGCCTTTGGTAGCGACGTCAGCACAAGAACTGTTCAGCAGGAGCTTAATGAAATGGGTTTCCATGGCTGAGCAGCCGCACGTACTCAAGACAAAGATCAACATGCGCAATGCCAAGCGTCGGCTGGAGTGGTGTAAAGCTCACCGCCATTGGACGCTGGCGCAGTGGAAACACATTCTCTGGAGTGATGAATCCCGCTTCACCATCTGGCAGTCCGACAGGTTCATCTGGGTTTGGCGGATGCCAGGAGAACGCTACCTGCCCAAATGCATAATGTCAACTGTAACGTTTGGTGGACGAGGAATAATGGTCTAGGGCTGTTTTTAATGCTTTGGGCTAGGCCCCTTAGTTCCTGTCAAGGGTAATCTTAATGCTACATCATGCAATGACATTCTAGACAATTCTGTGCTTCTAATTTTGTGGAAACAATTTGGGGAAGGCCCTTAACTGTTTCAGCATGACAATGCCCCCATGCACAAATCAAGGTCCATACAGAAATGGTTTGTCGAGATCGGTGTGGAAGAACTTGACTGGCCTGCACAGAGACCTGACCTCAACTCAATCGAAGACCTTTGGGATGAATTGTATCGCTGACTGCGATCCAGGCCTAATCGCCCAACATCCATGCCCAACCTCACTAATGCTCTTGTGGCTGAATGGAAACAAGTCCCCATAGCAATGGTCCAACATCTAGTGGAAAGCCTTCCCAGAAGAGTGGAGGCTGTTATAGCAGCGAAGGGAGGACCAACTCTATTAATGCCCATGATTTTGGAATGAGTTGGTCATGTAGTGAATGTAACTGAAGCATTGCTGGCCTCCTCTACAAGGTCGGCTTTTAACAAGTTATGTAACATCATAGCCGCAGGAAATAGTGGTGCTGAGGGTGCTGAACTTTTTTTTCTTTCTCTCTCACAAAAGTAGTTCACTGGGCCTTTACTAGTCCTGTATTAGTGAACCAATATACCCCCAATCCCTAACATCTTCCTGGGGCTGTGTAAAATCTCACTCTCCTGCCTCACCAGGCTTGTAAAATAAAGCCCCAAGAGGGCCAGAGTGGAAGGACGGTGGACTGTGATTGTCATTTTGTCATATAAATAGACACATTTCTATTAGGAGCAGCCATTAGCCTAACCTCTACTTTCAGCTGATGAGCGCTGGTCTTTTATTCCCCAAATTTAGAGATTGGGAAGAGTTGATGCCAATGCAGAAATATGAATTGTGACAGGCACTGACATTGCAACCATAAACCTAATTGATATTCATAAGATCTATCGGAGGTTAAATACTTAAGCTAAAAATACAGTGAGGGAAAAAACAAAAGTTATAAATTGTGCTTCATTCCTAACAAGATCACCATGCCGCAAATAAGTGCTTTAAATAACGATTACCATTCAAATTATGTGCTGCTGAATCCTGTATCTTACATTTTATTTTCACCTTGGTGATTTACTGGGATATTAACAGCTTCCCTGTAACACTGGTGACAGATGAAGACTTTGTTTTCTTCTGTTGATTTCCATCCCTCTCTCATCTCTCTTCAGCCCATAAGCTGGCCCAGCGCCCGGGCACGCCGGTCCACGAGATCAAAGGCAGGTTGCCGGGGCGCCCAGACGGCCAGGGTCCAACCATGCCTACCATGCTGATCATGAGTCGCCACGCCCAGACCCCCTTCCAGCCCGTCCTCTGGGCCCCCACCGAAGCCCCCTCCACCTACTCCCCCAGGGGCCTGAGGCCAGCCAGGACAAGGGGTTCCCTATCACCAGACACAGGGCTTAGAGCTTCTTGCTCCCCTAACAGATCGTCCCTCTCTCCTGACCCAGGCCCCCGGTTCTCCAGGGAGATGAAGACTACCTTTTGCAACAGGTAAGAGAATAATGGTGATGGCATTGATGAAAATATTAGTAATATTGATGATAATGCTATTAAAGACAATGATGGACATTGAGGGTGTTGAAATTGATTGTAAGATCACATTCATGGGTGGTTTTCAGTACCAGGGTACATAATATATCAGTGAATGCCACACTGACCTTAAACACAGTTTGAACCTAACAGGATCATTAACACAGCTTGGTTCACCTGGACCTGCCATTTAACTACATTATTAGATTACCTGTTCATTGATGGATTAAAAAAAGATACATAATATTTTGAAAAGCCCTCGCTTGTTGTCTGGCATCAGCAGCGACCGCCTTCCTAATATTGAGTTGCACCCACTTTTGTGCTCCGAACAGCCTCCATTTGTTGGGGCATGAACTCTACAAGGTGTCTAAAGCATTCCACAGGGATGCTGTCCCATGCTGACTCCAATGCTTCCCACAGTTGTCAAGTTGGCTGGATGTCCTTTGGGTGGTGGACTGTTCTTGATACACACAGGAACTGTTGAGTGAAAATCAATCAGCGTTGCAGTTCTTGACACACAAACTTGTGCGCCTGGCACCTACTACCATACCCCATTCAAAGGCACTTACATCTTTTGTCTTACCCTCTGAATGACACACATACATAATCGATGTCTTGAGGCTTAAAAATCCTTCTTGAACTTGTCTCCTCCCCTTCATCTTCACTGATTTGAAGTGGATTTAACAAGTGACAACAATAAGGGATCATAGCTTTCACCTGTGTTCACCTGGTCAGTCGGTCATGGAAAGAGCAGGTGTTCCTAATGTTTTTTTTATACTCCGTGTAGATTGGTCACCTTGCTCTGTCAGAGTTAGAATGGCACTTAACACCTATATTAGAGGACTGAGTGCAGAACCCTCTTACCATTAGGACCTTATGGCCTTGTCTGAGAGCCCCATAAGTGTATAAGGCATTAACAAAGCAAACACTGCAGTACAGATCCCAGGGCTGCCCACATAAACCTACTTTTGTTCAAGAAAAAGGATGTTGGCTTAAATTAATGTAGTTTGTCAGTCTGTAAATGTTAAGTTTAATTTGTTGTGGTAGCATATTATGTTCATGAATAATTTGAATGGAGTCTGTTTACACTTCACTGGTGTTGTACAGGCTGTATTTTTGAGCATCAAGCAAAATGTGTTTTGTAACCGATATTGAAATGACTCTTAGCTTTTTCCAAAGAGTAAAATTACATAATCTGCAAAGGAATTGTCTAAAACGTGCGTCCTCATGCATGACTGTTATATTGTGATAATGTGACTCAATACCTCCATGCTGCACATAGTTTTACATTCCCGTTTTATTGTGTTGGATCATTTCACTGTAATGTCCCCCACTACATGTTAGATCGTTAAAATGAATCAACTTTGTCATGCCGCCACAATGTATTATTAACATTGTAGCTGGCCTACTTCAGCACAAACAGTCACGAGTTATAATTATGTGGATAATGATTGTAGGGATGCATATGTTAGCATACACTACACCAGGAGGTATCTGTGGGCAGCCTGCTTTTGGAAACGATGTGCAAATTAACAGATTTAGATTTGGGTTTTTTTTCTCCAGTTTATATTATCGGTATGGTATACTCCTAGATGATCATTTTCAGTAGTCTATTCAACGAGTAGTCTATTCCTTCTATGCAAGGAGGCATAAGGACTGCAGATGTGGCCAGGGCAATAAATTGCAATGTCTGTACTGTGAAATGCCTAAGACACTGCTACAGGGGGACAGGACGGACAGCTGATCGTCCTCGCAGTGGCAGACCACATGTAACAACACCTGCACAGGATCGGTACATCAGAACATCACACCTGCGGGACAGGTACAGGATGGCAACAACTGCCCAAGTTACACCAGGAACGCACAATCCCTCCATCAGTGCTCAGACTGTCCGCAATAGGCTGGACTGAGGGCTTGTAGGCCTGTTGTAAGGCAGGTCCTCACCAGACATCACCGGCAACAATGTCGCCTATGGGCACAAACCCACCGTCGCTGGACCAGACAGGACTGGCAAAAAGTGCTCTTCACTGACAAGTCACGGTTTTGTCTCACCAGGGGTGATGGTCGGATTTGCGTTTATCGTCGAAGGAATGACAGTTACACTGAGGCCTGTACTCTGGAGCAGGATCGATTTGGAGGTGGAGGGTCTGTCATGGTCTGGGGCGGTGTGTCACAGCATCATCGGACTGAGCTTGTTGTCATTGCAGGCAATCAACGCTGTGCGTTACAGGGAAGACATCCTCCTCTCTCATGTGGTACCCTTCCTGCAGGCTCACCATGACAATGCCATTGCTCGTTCTGTGTGATTTCCTGCAAGACAGGAATGTCAGTGTTCTGCCATGGCCAGCGAAGAGCCCGGATCTCAATCCCATTGAGCACGTCTGGGACCGGTTGGCTCGAAGGGTGAGGGCTAGGGCCATTCCGCCCCGAAATGTCCGGGAACTTGCAGGTGCCTTGGTGGAAGAGTGGGGTAACGCCTCACGGCAAGAACTGGCAAATCTGGTGCAGTCCATGAGGAGGAGATGCACAGCAGTACTTAATGCAGCTGGTGGCCACACCAGATACTGACTGTTACTTTTGATTTTGACCCCCCCCTTTGTTCAGGGACACATTATTACATTTATGTTAGTCACATGTCTGTGGAACTTGCTCAGTTTGTCTCCAGTTGTTGAATCTTATGTTCATACAAATACAAGTTTTCTGACAATTAACGCAGTTGACAGTGAGGAGGTTTCTTTTTGCTGAGTTTAGGTGTATGCATTTTTGGTCATAGCATAAAACCTCTCATTATCAAATCATTTCTGGGTAACAATTATGTACTTTACTGTAGTTTTAAATTAAAATGCATAGCATTTTTGGCCATAGCATACATCCAGAGATTTTGTGCTGTTCATCAACTTCAAGCAAATCACAAAGAAAATACAGCACAATAGCATTATATAGGCCCACTTAAAGGTAGATTCAGCAAAATGATGTTGCCACGAACAGCACCGCAGATATTGAGATGAGCAAGATGCAAGACTTCGCTGTCACACACAGTATTTGCACATGTGCACCTGTTCTCTTCAAGCTCTTACAGCTTGTGAGCCATGGGACCAAAACATCAGTGAAGTTGAGCTCATGCTTCAACACTCTCTGTTGTGGAAATTGACCCTCTGTGCTGTTTACGTTCTGCATCTGTCATATCGCTGGGTCTACAACATGCCAAAATAAAGATAATATTGGCTGTCTCGTTAAAATCCTAATCACATTTTCAGTGTTGCTGTCTACCAGGGAGTAACTGAGGGCCTTAAATGTAATGTAGTATAGTGCGTTCTGACAGCCTTTTACGTGACAGTTTTTGCATTTAACACATTATTATTACATATTATTGCTAAACAATACAAGACCGAAACAGTTGTTGAAAGCAGAAAACTAGGCTAGATGTGTGCATCTTACTTCACACACAAACACATCACTGTTTGTTTGCTGTTCTAATTTGTGCTGTTGCCAGTGTCTTCTGTCTGTTCGTTTTGTCTTACATTGTTTAATCTCCGTTGCCACAGGAGGCATTTTGCCTCTTGCCGTCATTGTAAATAAGAATTGGTTCTGAATTGACTTGCCTGGTGAAATAAAGGTAACTATTTTAAATAATAATTTTTAGTTTAAGCAGCCTTTGTTTTTAGTTTGCAGAAGTGGATTTGGTAGGCTACATTGTAGAGAAGCCTGGAAACAACTTTTATTATGTATACTTACTCATGTGCCAACTTGCATTAACAAATTAATAATGGTAGTTATTTAGGTCACCTTGGAGAGATCGGATGCGCAGTGGCATATCAAAACTTGACAGTGTGATTCTGTTGTGCTATTTCAGACTGCGACAGAGTGCTTCCACACCCACTCTCCAGCACCACCAGTCTGGGCGTAATGATGACTCAGCACTGAACTCTTCCATGAGGACAGGCAGAGAGGCCACACGCTCGTCCCATGCCCCCCGCTTCACCAGCAGCCTGCCTCGGTACATCCAACACTCCTCCACACCCCAGCCCAAGACTAAGCCCCAGGCTCAGAGGCCTAGAACCCCCCTGGTCTTCCACAGGTCCCCTGGGCAGCAATCCTCCCAGCCCAGCCCAGAAAACGGGCTTACTCAAACCTGGACTAAGTCTCAGTTTGCCTCTAAGCTCAGGCAGAGCTCCATGTTGGGTGGCAACAGCACAGAACCCTCAACCAGTACTGCCCCCCAGAGGAATGGAGGACCCAACGCAGTAAGAGCTGCTACACCCGCCAGATATACCCCTGTCTGCCCCAGACAACCCACCATCACTATCCAGCAACCTGAAAACATTGATACTCTTCAAAAGAGCCCCGATTTAATTCGCAGCTTCTGTCCAGCCAAAACATTCTGTGAAGAATCATCTGGGGAATGCCAAGTCAGGCCCTTCACACCCATTGGAGGAAATCTGAGGGATCCAAATAAGACACCCACCCATTATGACATCACAACCAACCCTTCACACAGCGACTCCAACCATGAGAGAATGCAGGGCCTGACAAGACAGACTGCATTTGGCTTTCCTGTCAATGACAAGGCTTCTCACAAAAGCACTGTGGTGAGCCTTGAAGAGCCTGAGCATCCAGAACTATGTGGCAAAGTCTTTGTGGCAGGAGACAGAGCGATAGACAATGCTTGCCTGTTTACCCCTCCCCCCATCAGCCCAGCCCAGGAGGCCAGTCTGTACCAGAGTCTGGAGCACGAGATCCTGTCCAACCTCCAGCAGCTCAGCATCGACTCAGATGACAGAAAATGCAAGCAAAACGGTCAATACCAACCATCTCAGAATATCGCTGAGAACGATTATGGTGGATTCAGTACAGTTCTAGCTGGGTTCGAACCATCTCCACATACCTCAGCCTCTTATGCCACACATCCAGTTGAGGCCAGCTTTGATGCAGTCATCACTGAGCTCTCCAAAGGGAATAGGCTGCTGGAAAAGGTGTGTGTGGAGAGCTGGGTGAAAACACTCTCTGGTAGCCCTAGAGCTAGGGAGACTTGCAGCAACACAGAGGTTGTGAACTCCAGCTTAAACCTCAAAGTGGCCAAAGCCTGTGTAACCAGCTCCTGGTCCTCTATGGGCTCTGGTGTCGAGTCCAAAGAGCTGCCCGCTAATTCTACTTTCTCACCAGACTCTGGGAATGGAGTTAGCATTAGCATAAGGCGCAGGGTGACAGACGCCAATTCACTTGTAGTGAACCCCAGAGCCACTACCATAACAGGTCCTGATAGCCTTTTGAAACCAAGGTATGGGTCTTTCAGGCAGAAGAGAACCTTGAAGAAACCAGAAAGTGTGCCCTCCATCTACAAGCTGAAGCTCCGGCCAAGGCACGACTACAGACCAGGCAAGAAGCCCTCGCGAATCCCCACCCCAATCCCCTACAAAGGGGGTCAACCTGCGGGGGACCCTGGAGGGTCCAGAAGGGGGACACACACCTAGACGAGCATCACACACCTCCCCCAGGCAGGCAGACAGACAGGGTTCCACAGAAATGTATAAGAGCTACAGGCAGCATGGCTACAAAGCCACAGTGAGACTAAGGCAGTGGCAAATGCTTCAACCGGTGACAGCAGAGGACCCAGAGCAAGAGTCCCGAATCTAACCCCTTACATTTCGCTTCCATAGCAAATTGCAGTACTCAAGGGAAAAATACTCTAATTGGATGGTAATGTACAGGTACTGTACTACATTTATTTTTGGTTAATGCTGAATTAATGTATCAGACCACACAAAGTAGTGGTGAAAGATTATCTGCATTCAGTGGAGCGTTCACCTCAACAAATAAAGGTTTTCAACTATAATGCTCAGTTTCGGTTCAATTTATTACTTATTCTGTGTGCACTCCACTACATTGTGTGACAATCATTTTAATGCAAAACTTTCTTCAATGCTATGGTAATCATATGTCTTTATTCCAATAGAAAATATACATTCTCCATCATAATTCTCCTCTATTCCCTCTCCGACAGTTGAATGTATTCAATTCCCTGTGATTTTATTTGTAAGGGAAATCTATTTGGTGGGAGGTCAGATTTCCTCTTCAATTTTGCTTCAGAGCAGCGCTCGGCTCCTTTCCAAATGCTCTTTTTAAATGGGGAACCAGGGAGCAACACACACAGGCAGCAGGCAGCTGGAGAGCAATGAGAATAGAAGCATTCAGACCTTAATATCAGACACATCCGAGCGTCTCACAGCTGCTGCCTGTTACTCCAGCATCCGTTCTATCAGAGCACAAAAGATAAGCAGATAGCCTCACCCAGACCCCCACAGACTCAGGTATTGAGGCATGGCTGAAATTCAGAGCCATTGTATTTATATAAGGCTGCAAACACACATCCACAAACTGAAATAGACATTAACACACTCCCACACAGTCACACACAATGTGGTGGCTGAAGCCACAAACTCATTTGCTGATCGATAGTTTTTTTTGTTTTTTAAATAGATTCCCTTTCATGATTGTGAGCTGAATCACAGATTAACTTTGAATAGATTTGTGTTTTTTTTGACAGCGCTTGTGTTTGATCAACATTCAAGGCATTATTTTTTTATTGACTGCTTCTCAGGAGTGGCCCTCTCGTTTACAGTTCTGCGGGTTGCTACTTTAGCATCCTTTGATTGCTTTACTTAGCCTAAGATACTGTCTCAGTCACCTTGTGTGTATTGAGTTTATGGCTGTAGCCTGCAGACTTCTATATACCCCTCTAGCAAAATGCTGCTTGGAAGATCAAGTCTGGAGCTATTAATAGCCCTTGTCAGAGCTGCAGCCCGTCACACTACAGCAGCTGTGCTTGTTCCCCATCCACTTGCACACACGTCACGCTCCTCGCCTCCAGTCTCTACTAGAAAGACTCCTTCAATTACCTCTACTGGCTGTGGGCCGGCCAGAGATACTGACACACTGGGATGAGCTGTACTAGGGACGAACAATACACACTGGGACATACCAGGGATCAGCATCCGGTAGCCTTGAACTCAAATTCTGTTTCTTCAGCAACTTAATTTCTCAAAACAAGCACCTATTAAGTTTGTTGAACAATTTGATTTGATTATAGCATTAAAGTAATTCACTACTAGTGTATTTTCTTATTGGGCCCTCAGGTTCAAGATGGCCCTCCAGTAGATATCTTTGAATACAATACTGATATTAGACACCTCACAATGCCAGGTTAGTGGTTCTCATCAGAAAGGGCCTTTAGCGAGAGACCTCAGGAAATTAAACGGGAATCCTGAAAATAAAATGTTTTATTAGAATGTGTAATGATCACAAGTCACGAAAGTAGTAAGATATTATGCAGGTCTGACTAAATCAGTGGAGGGAAAAGTAAATCTGACCTGTGGCGTAAAGGGCAACCATGCAAGGCAGTGGTCTTTGAGACTGTTAGTCTGTCGAGTTTCTCTGGCTATGTACTGTAGACCATGTAAGAGTTCCAGACAGACCTACCTCTGAAGTATTGAAGGATGCTCAAATGATGATGTATTCATGAAACAGACCAGAGAATGGGATGTCTGAGGACTCCATCGTAATTATAGGTTCACATCAACACAGAGGAACTTAATCATAGACAGCTAGCTAGCTCATCAGCATATATAACATTTTTATTTATTTATTCAGGAACAGGCTGATTAAAGTCACAAAAGTAGTTTGACTCTGATTTTGAGGGCTGTTAGGCATTTGAGGCTCTCCTTATGGAATGTGATTGGTCCAAAACAGAGAACACTCCTGCAACTGGCAGTTTATCACTATCATCTTATTACCATACTAATTTAGTTTAATTCAAACAAGTGGCTATAGTCAGGTAGGCTAGCTGTATCTGCATTGTATTCTCCTTTCCCCATATTGTCTTTATTTACTTTTCTGCTCTTTTGCACACCAGTATTTGTACTTGCACATCTATCACTCGTGTTAATTTGCTAAATTGTCATTACTTGCTACTATGGCCTATTTATTGCCTCACCACCTCATGCCATTTGCACACACTGTATATAGAGTTTTTTTTTCTATTGTGTTATTAACTGTACGCTTGTTTATTCCATGTGTAACTCTGTTTGTGTTGCACTGCTTTGCTTTATCTTGACCAGGTCGCAATTGTAAATGAGAACTTGTTCTCAACTAGCCTACCAGGTGAAATAAAAATAAATAAAACATTTCATTGAATACAACCTTATAGGAAACAAGTTTGTCCTTTTGTTCCCCCTTATTCCTACGTTTTACCAAAGGTTACTAACATTCAAGCATGGCATGTTCATTTATTGCTGTATTTAGCAGTTCAGAGGACCTGAACAGGCCGATATGTTGGCAACCACATCTAGCATTTTATTACATTTAGACCTTATTTTTTACAGTATATCATTAACAGTCTCATATCGGGGGTTTGGTCTGAGTTGTGTTTGTATATAAACACCCTTATGTGCTTCTACAGTTGTAGATTTTAGTATGTACACAGTTGTTTGTTTGCGAGTGGAGCGTAAAGGTGGACTGGATTACTCCATTTAACAGAATTCTCCCTATGGTTGGATGTTTTGGTTTCAGAGGACTAATTGAGATGGGTTTGTGTACGGAATTCGTATAGCTACCTCTGGGGATTATATGCTCAAGTGTGCACCTTCAAGACATCCGAGCAGAGAGAATGCATCAGCAGATGCTGGAAAGTTCCTTTAGTGTACTTGAACGAGTTCAGAATTTTTACAGCAAGGGGTTGGTTTAGCTGCCTCCAAATCAAGAAAATATCAAAGATGGATAGGGTGGTACTCTCCATCCCTGATCAAGTCAGATAGCAGCAAAACAGAGGGCTGTTACATGTTAATACTGTAGCTTCACAGGACAGAAATGTGATCAGCCATGGTGGTCCTAGGGAGGTTTACTGTACCAATGGCCCTCAATGCCACTCTGGTGCGCACCCACCGTCACTGAGTAAATCACATGAGGGCACAGCGTTCGTTTCTTAGTGCCCGTTGGAAGCGGATGGTTGCATGGACGTGTTTGCAGCGGGCACAGCCCACACTGCGCAGAGCCTCCCCGAACAGCAGAAGCACATGCCAGTTGAATTTGGCCGAACACTCCACGTAGCCACACTTCCAGTTCTTCCTCACCAGGTCGGACATGTTGTGGCGGGGGATAACACGCCCCCGCTGCAAGTCCCGCTTGTTCCCCACGACCAGGATGGGCATGTCGCCTGTGCCCAACACCCTGGAGAGGAAAAGAGACACCGAATGAGAGGTAAGACACCTGTGGTCATCTAAAGCATTAAGTATTCAACACACAGTGGTTGCTTTTCTGTGGTCATTTGAACAGAAACACAGCATCACATGAAAGCAAGGCTTAGCTATGACTGACACAGATTTGTACCTCAGTTATAGTTGATGCTATTGAGGCAGTGTTCTCAAATCTTCTGCCCTGCCAACTCTGTCAAACTGATTAAGCCGTTTTATCAGGAAGTCTTCGTAGGGAGAGGATTAAGGGACATTTCTGTTTGGAGTTATTCATGACCAAAAACAAGGGGTGCAACTTTCACTGGGTACGGGGCCACATTCTGGAATTGCATTTTTGTCCCTCCCAGTTATCATTGGAATGTGATACAAAATGAGGCAACGGTGTACTTTAGGAACATGCGGATGCCACTGACCGGTCGGATAGGTTTTGGAGTGTTTAATTTTTTTATCCAGTCGGATAAACCTTGGGTTTCTGTGGTGAGTGTTCATTGTGCATGTTCTGTATACAGTGTGTGTACAGAGTATACTGTGCATTTGAAAAGTATTCAGACCCATTTACTTTCTCCACATTTTGTTAAAGTGACTCCCCATCCCGCATGAGGGAGCGTAATCATCAACTGATACTAATTAGCATAATGCAACAGACATAAATATTCCTAGAAAATATTCCTGTTCATGAAAATCACAAGTGAAATATATTGACACAGCTTAGCCTTTAGTTAATCACCCTGTTATCTTAGATTTTCAAAATAAGCTTTACAGCCAAAGCTAGACAAGCATTTGTGTAAGTTTATCGATAGCCTAGCATAAGGTAAGTTGGTCACGGAAATCAGAAAAGCAATCAAATTAAATCGTTTACCTTTGATGAGCTTCGGATGTTTTCACTCACGAGATTCCCAGTTAGATAGCCAATGTTCCTTTTTCTCAAAAATATTATTTTTGTAGGCGAAATAGCTCCGTTTGTTCTTCACGTTTGGCTGAGAAATCGCAGTCACGAAAACTTTCCAAATTAGCTCCATAATATCGACAGAAACATGGCAAACGTTGTTTATAATCAATTGGATAATATATCCACCGGGACAATTGGTTTTTCAGTAGGACCGATTGAAATAATGGCTACCTCTGTATTTTACGCGAGAGTCACTCTAGGAGCCATCAGGTTACCAGTTGCGCAATGTAGCCGCTTACAGGTATTCTTCAACATAAATGCGTAAAACTACGGCACAATGCTGTAGACACCTTGGGGAATACGGAGAAAAAGTAATCTGGTTGATAGCCCATTCACTGCTCAATAGGGAAGCATTGGAACGCAGCGCTTTCAAAACATGAGGCATTTCCAGATTGGATTTTTCTCAGGCTTTCGCCTGCAACATCAGTTCTGTTATACTCACAGAAAATATTTTTACAGTTTTGGAAACTTGAGTGTTTTCTATCCCAAGCTGTCAATTATATGCATATTCTAGCATCTTGTCCTGACAAAATATCCTGTTTACTACATGAACGTTATTTTTCCAAAAATGTAAATACTGCCCCCTAGTCACAAAAGGTTAAATTACAGCCTTAATCTATCATTTTTTTTAAAACCCCATAATGACAATGCAAAAAAACTTTTTAAACAGAAATACCTTATTTACATAAGTATTCAGAGTCTTTGCTATGAGATTTGAAATTGAGCATCATGTTTCCATTGATCTTCCTTGAGATGTTTCTACAACTTGATTGGAGTCCGCTAGAGGTAAATTCAATTGATTGGACATGATTTGGACAGGCACACACCTGTCTATATAAGGTCCCACAGTTGACAGTGCATGTCAGAGCAAAAACCAAGCCACTAGGTTGAAGGAATTGCCCGTAGAGCTCCGAGACAGGATTGTGTCGAGAAACAGATTTGGGGAAGGGTACCAAAACATTCTTGCAGCATTAAAGGTCCCCAAGAACACAGTGGCCTCCATCATTCTTAAATGGAAAAAGTTTGGACCCTCCAAGACTCTTCCTAGAGCTGGCCGCCTGGACAAACTGAGCTATCGGGGGACCAAGAACCTGATGGTCACTGACCGAGCTCCAGAGTTCCTCAGTGGAGATGGGAGGACCTTCCAGAAGGACAACCATCTCTACAGCACTCCACCAATCAGGCCTTTATGGTAGAGTGGCCAGACGGAAGCCACTCCCCAGTAAAAGGCACATGACAGCCCGCTTGGAGTTTGCCAGAAGGCACCTATAAAGGACTCAGACCATGAGGAACAAGATTCTCTGGTCTGATAAAACCGTAGGGATGGTGCCAAGGAAATCTGGCACCATCCCTACGACGAAGCATGGTGGTGGCAGCATCATGCTGTGGGGATGTTTTTCAGTGGCAGGGACTAGTCAGGATCAAGGGAAAAATAAACGGAGCAAAGTACAGAGATCCTTAATGAAAACCTGCTCAGGACCTCAGACTGGGGTAAAGGTTAAAAATCCAACAGGACAACGACCCTAAGCACACAGTCAAGACAATGGAATGGCTTCGGGACAAGTCTCTGAATGTTCTTGAGTGGCCCAGCCAGAGCCCGGACTTGAACCCGATCGAACATCTCTGGGGAGACCTAAAGAATAGCTGTGCAGCGTACCTTCCCATCCAACCTAACAAAGCTTGAAAGGATCTGCAGAAAAGAATGGGAGAAACTCCCCAAATACGGGTGTGCTGCCAAAGGTGCTTCAACAAAGTACTGAGTAAAGGGTCTGAATACTTATGAAAATGTGATATTTATTTTTTATATACATTTGCAAATATTTCTAAAAACCTGTATTTGCTTTGTCATTGTGGGGTATTGTGTGTAGATTGAGGGGGAAAAAACAATTTGATACATTTTAGAATAAGGGTCTAACGTAACAATATGGAAAAAGTCAAGCGGTCTGAATACTTTCCGAATGCACTGTATCTGTAGTCAGATATGTGAGTAAGATCCAAGGTGTCACCCTCCTCTCCCCATCCCAGGCCTCTGTGTTCAGCTTTTGTCTCTTATCTCCTGAAGATGATGATAGTTCTTGTGACAGTTCCCTCTTTCCCTAAGAAATAAATAGCTTTTCCTCAACTGTCAGTTCCTTATATTGATTTCAAAAGAATGTAGCCTACTGCTCCAAATGTTGATTTTACAAGCATGTACTGCAAAACAGTTAGCACGTAAATCTAACAAATCAAATGATTTATGCATAATCATAACTCGGCGAGCCCACCCAATAAATGGATGACTGGGAGATGAATGGCTGTGACAGGGCCGGTCACTGACACCATTAGCCTCTGTATGGCCTTGGCAATGTGGTGCTGTCATTGTGGGCACTGATTGACGGCTTCACATTCACACACCCCGGCCTCACATTCACACACCCCGGCCTCACATTCACACACCCCGCCCCTACTGTCACCACTAGAACAGCTGTGACGTCCACTTTCACGTGCCACGAAGAGGAATGTGTGGATTCAAGAGGAAGCCTTATTGACTTTTCAAAACTACAGTAAATCCTATGCCTCGATACATTTTCACCATGGTGTGTTATGAAGAATTTCAATTAAGTTAGACATCTTTTATAATACATTAGATATTACAACTTCTTTATTACAATAGCAGTACATACATTAAGTACATTGCAGAAAAATCTGAGCCAACCAGCTGAGGCAGCCAGCCAGCTGTCAGTCTAGTCCCTGGCTCATTAGCAGATTTGGAGATGATATTAAACAACCCATCTCTCCCGCTGTGTATGTGAGAGCGAGACATGTGAGACGTGCAAGAGAGATGGTGGTGTGAAGATGATTTCATTGTAAATTAAACACGTGTTTGCCACCAAGGTCATCAGCTGCCTCACAACGACAAGTCATGTGGTTGCAAGCTAATGGCTCTCAGAATCAATCCCCACTCCCCTGACACGTATCACACGTCCGTCCCTCCAAACATCACATGTCACTATCCCACACTGACATCAGTCTAAGACAAACACCAGCCTTGTTTCCCAACCCTGTTATTAGGACACACAGTCTCTCTGATTAAAGCTATCTGGGCTCCCAGGAGGGATGGTTTGCGCAAATTGCTTTGACTAATTATATGACACAGAATTGGTTTAGCAGCTGCCTGGTTTGGGAGCGATGTATCGACCTGAAAAGTAAGCGAGCTCTACTGACATGAAATTTGTGGATTCGCAAGGAATGGTTATTGATTTTTTTTTCAAGTCCAGAGCCAAGAGGGGTGGTTTGTTAAAAAATAATCTAATGTTTCTGGATACATTTCATCCACAGTGAAAGATCGGCTTGGTAACAGTTCAATCAAACTGTGACTTAACTTTTTACCATGGTAAGATAACCACTGTGAAATGCTTGTTTTGTAACAAGTATCTGTTGAGTGTCTATTGTGAGTGTCTATAAAGTGGGTGTTGTTAAAACTGTTTTCATCACACCATTCCACACTGCATTCACTTACAACAACATCTAAAAAATACAATAGAACATATAAAAGAGGCGGCAGGGTAGCCTAGTGGTTAGAGCATTGGACTAGTAACCAAAAGGTTGCAAGTTCAAATCCCCGAGCTGACAAGATACAAATCCGTCATTCTGCCCCTGAACAGGCAGTTTAACCCACTGTTCCTAGGCCGTCATTGAAAATAAGAATTTGTTCTTAACTGACTTGCTTAGTTAAATAAAGGTTAAAAAAAAGACAATGGAGGGATTGTGAAGAGAAGCCGAAGTGATTATGAAGACATTTGGACTGAAATCAACATGAGTGGCTCAGACTGCCAGTCTGAGCCACTCATGTTGATTTCAGTCCAAATGTTAAATAAATGTACTATGTGAGTGTGGCGGTGGAGGCTCCTGATTGCGGCCTAGGCTTCTCTATTCATAGCGAGCCATAATTACAGCTGAGTTCAAAGAGCTGGTGCCAGCCGGAGCTGGGCCCTATTTGGCATGCAAGCCGTGTCCTCACCTGGTCTCTAGGATCTGCTGGCGCATGGTCTTGATGTATTCAAAGCTGTCGAAGCAGCAGATGTCATAGACCAGGATGTAGACGTGAGCGCTGCGGATACCTCGGCAGCAGGTGTCTGTCCACTCCTGGAGGAGGGAGGGGAGAGGATTGAAAAGTGAAGGAAAGAGAATTGTAGAAAGAGGAAGGAAGGAGACAGGAGGGAGAAGAGAAGACACGGGGAAGGCTCTCATTAGGAAGCAGTACCTTTTTGTCTGGTAATACTCAGATGCAGTTTGATACATTTTGAATGTGACGGAAATATTTATTTTAAATAGTAGCACGGAGACCAATAGTCTTCACCTATTCTATACACATGCACGCACAGCTTTTGTACACTTTTTCAGAATGATGTTAGTCTAGTTAATTTGCTGAAATTACTTGCAACATAGCATACTCTCTGGTCAATATGACAAAAACACAATCTGCTCTTTTGTCATTTTAATTTCTTCTTTATGATTGGCTCCTCGCTGTGAGAAATATTGTTTGCAAGCTAGTGCTTGCCTTGCATAGCTTTTCAAAAAGACCTCAAGCACCTCTCCATTGCAAATGAAAACACTGATTATCTTATAAATTATCAATTGAGTGTGAAATTTGATTAGTTATACCCAAAACTGTGGTTAATATGTGGACTTCAACACAATATTACTTTCTTTAAATGAGTAAGCCAAACTAGTAATGACATTTTCTGAGGTCTCAGTTCCATTGAACAGTTTCAGTTCAATATTTTGTTCTGTGACTGTAAAATTGTGTCTAGACGTGATGAGAAATCTCTGGTGCATTGAAAGGTCAATTTTCATTCAAACTTTATGACTGTGTTGTGTTTGAAACCACCTAAAGTGAGAAGTCAAGACCATGACCGGGAGGAGAACAAGGGGTCCGAGACCAAGTCAAGTCCGAGACCAGAAAAATGTGAGCCCAATTCAAGACCATGATTGTAATTTTGGTAAATCACCACCATAAGAGTTCAAAATGTCCAGTATTTCTGTGTTCATATTTCAGAACAACATATGGATTCTTTAGACATTCAGAATAGGGAAAATAGAGCCACTCTACAAATTATTACTAAGCCAAACACAGTGGGGAACAATGAGCTTTCAGAGAAGGGCTAAAGATTTATAAAATAATGATTATAATAATATAGAAATAATGATAGTTATTTGATTATTTTCAATGATGTTCTAATTTAATCTCATCAGTTTTTGTTGGAAAGGAAAGGGTTAAAACTGAAAATAAACAAATATCCAATCAGGATTTCTCTTTGCTTGTCTCTGGGGGCTAGCTAAGTCAGCCATTGGCTAGGCCATCAGAAGTTATATAAAGGCATCTGCCATTCAATTGTATTAGTAAAAAAAGTATGGAAATTTATGCCTTCTTGAAGGCCAACAGGTCACTACTACTCAATAGTGAGCAGTAATTTTACCACAGTCTAGCTAGCTAACTTTTGTTGTTGGCTAGTTTTCAGTGGCAGCAGGTTTTATCAAAGAGGTTGTTGCTAATTTGTTAGCGTCTCCCTTTTCAAGAATAACTTTCAACAAGAAGTTAAGTTTCAAATGATCATCATCTGGTGAGTGGAACTGTGTTTTTTTTTATTAGAGTGTGTTTGGTGTTGTTAGCCATCTCTTTGAAAATAAGTTGTGTGTGAAACATTGTTGCATTTAAAGTGGAACTGACAGCATTTTAGCAACGTGAAATCTTATTAAAATCTGTTCATATACACCCACAGGAAGAATATTACACTTTTTAAAAAACATTCTGACATGTGACCACTTAGGTATGGTCATTTTCACATTTTACATAAATTCTTAGCATCCAGAATTCCCAAACATTCTAAGGCATTTGTGATAATTCTACCGCAGTAGTGTGGGAAAAGGGATGTGCCGGGACCATCGACACAGATCAGGGGGTTATCAATCAGAGCTACAGTAGACCTTTATACAAACAAGCCATTTGCCACACGGGCCTGTCATCATTCACTTTGAACTGGACTGTGTGTTTACAGGCAGTTGCAACAGCGCGACTTTCGATCATTAGAACACATTTGTCAAAAGCCACAAAATAAACCTGAATGGATTTCTACAAATATGTAAACACCACGGTTATCTTACAAAACATGAAAAGGTAGGCTCTCTCTCCCTCAGTTATGCGCATCAACAACAACAAGAGCAACAACTAATGCTAGCCATAGCAAGATAGGCTAAAATCTAACAAAGGAACATTAGATAAAACATCAACAGTTTTCAGCTAGTTGGCCGTCATAATTGCACTGATAAACGATGGAGAATTGTAGCCTCCTCATCCTTTTACAGCTTCCCTGCCAATGCATGCTTGTCCCAACCAAGCACTCAATTAACTAGCTAAAGTTAGCTAGCTTGCTACTTCCAGACACAAATGAGAGAACAGAGCTGGTGAGGCTGTTTACATGTCATCTAGTGCGTTCTTGACTAACTATTACTTTTTTTGCCTGCGTTTACTGACACCCGTCATATTCAGCAGGTGTTGCATGTTGGTAAATTCATCAGTTGTTCTGTCCTCTGGCACATTCAGATGAGAGGGCTCTCAAATCCGAGTAGATAGCCAGAGTGAATTTGCCAATGCAAGAGAAATGCTAACTGTATAACAGTCGTTCAAGTTCTTGCTAACTAACCAAATGACTCCTGCATCTCTAGCTGTGTATGTATAGCCACCGAAAAACGACAAGGGGGAAATTCAGTCACTCACCCACTCCTCCAGTGTTATGACATGACAGCTTGCTAGCTAGCTGCTAGGAGAATATCTAGCTAACGTTAGGCTCTGTGTTTTTAGCTTGCTACATAAATAGATACGTTGCCTATTAGCCATGTTATGACTGACTTGTGATCATTGCCCTTGCTAGTTTAATTGTATTGACATTACCAGCCTTAGTTACATTAGTCCGTTTTTGTCCAGAATATTGAGTCATTGAAACTCGAACAGTGCATCCCGAATGCAGGCAGCAAACAATGTACCAGGCCAGCTGTGATTTACAACCTGATAGCAATATTTTTTTTGATTCTCCAGAAATGTATTGGTGAATTATATTAATCATGCATTTAACTGCATCTATCTACATTCTACAATGCCTTGGTGTACGTCATGGAACTTAGAGTCAAAGAGTACCTATTTTTAAAACCTCTTATAAAGTTGGTTTTGTGGCATAAACAGGGAATTTGACTTATGATTGTCTTTGTTTCATAACTGCAAAGTAGTTCAAACACTGTCAGCTCCACTTTAAACTTTAGGTCACTGGTTACTTTGTGTGCTAAACATCAAATATTTGTTTCAATGGGAAGTAATAGTTGTACATTTTGATTGGGAAATGCTTAATGGTTGTGTTTTTGTTTTCTTATGATTGGGACCTACTGGCTTATTATGTACGAGTTTATGGTTATCCTTTAACATCATGCTGTGTTTGACTGCTGTCTTTCCATCGGCCCTATGCAGTGGTGCCTGGAGAAGTGAGACTACTCTAACTGTGCCAAAAAGTTCCCAAACGGCCCACCCAGCGAAGGAAAGGCACCCTAAGTGAAATTTGTTTTTTTTAATGAGTTTTCCTGTCAATTCTAAAACATGTCACTCACAAAATCGCTCTTTTTTTTAAATTACAAAAATACAAAAATGTGATGTCTAAGTCCACAACAATGCTTAAATCACATCAATCTGATTGGGTGGGCATGTCAGGGCCTGGCTCTCCAGTGGTTGGGCCTGGGTGCAGTGGTTGGGCCTCTGTCCACCCAGGCCCATCCATGTCTACACGCCTGATGCAAACAGTGCATGATGACAATTGCGCATCACAAATAGCCTACTAACCAACACTTCAGACTAAACTTTTTCAATACCTGGTTTGTATACCTATTCAGTGGGTGGAACGGGGGGCGGTCAATTGGGACTGTGGGTCAATTGTGTGGGACTGTGGGTCAATTAACCTTGTGGACGCTCTGATTCTAGTTTGTGAGCTAGGAAGAATACTGCCTGTGAAGGTCTCTCACTCAGAAGTACGAGATGGGGAGGGAGGCGGGGGTTGGTTGATCTCAGGTCTCCCCACTGGAAGACCGAGGTAGGGGGAGCGGGGGAATCTATCATATAGCACACCTCTAACTTTGTACAGTAGTAATGCAATTAGTAAAATCAGTCACACTACAAAATGCTACCAAATAAACCACAATTCATTCATAATACTGTGAATATATAGTTTCACAGACATATTGTTGCATTTTTTTCTGGTTTGTGCAAAATCATTAAGAATAATATAAAACCAGTCTGCACACCACCAAGGTGAATTGGTTTAGTCTTGACTCTTTGTTGACAGTGTTGGGGGATGGGTAATGTATTGATGCTGGAGTGCCAAATCAACACAATTATTTTTCTATTTGTCTTTTTGATATAAGTTATTTTTGTATATATTTTTTATATTTATACAGTTTTAAATGTTATGATTATTTATTTGTGTTGTTCCAAATGTCTGAATAAAAATTACAGTTAGTGCAGAATGGTGCTTTTTCTTTGTTTGTTGGCGGGGGCGCTGAAGGGGGGGTTGGCCCAGGGAGCCATACAAGCTAGAACCGCCACTGTACCCATTGTTGCCTTAGTTAGTATTTACTGGTAGATATGTTGAATTGAAACGTCTTTTCTACCCTAACGCTACCGATGTCATTATTCTGGGAGCTGCTCCATGCCAAAACCAGTTGAGAGCTGTCCACTCTTGCTGCATGCAGATGATATTCCGCTGAAACTAGACTGTTTGGCGCGCATGTGAATACATGTCACGTGCTTTAGTGGGACAGTACCTGCATTGAGTTCCCGGGGAAGCTGGTGATGGCAGGATAGTCGGTGATCTGCAGGTCGTGCACGTGGCCATTGAGCACAGCAGCAGACAGGTGGACACGGCGGGCGCGGCTGGTTGCCGGGGTGGGCGCCTCGCTGTAGTCATCGTGGAGGAAGCGCTGCACGATGGCAGTCTTGCCCACGCCTTGTGCCCCCAGCACAGCGATGCGGAAGGGAGGCGGCATGCTGCGCCCCCCTCGACCCCCTGCTGCTGCTCCACCCCCCTCCCTGTTCTCGCAAACCACCGGCCAGTGCATTCAGGGTTGTGCAGCGCATAGTCCCCACAGGCACAGAGGCAGATGTTGTGGTGGGGGGCACGCTTGGCCACATTCATAGACCACCAACACCCCCTATCCCACTGGTGGAGAGAGAGAGAGAGAGAGGGGAGAATGGAGAGGGGGTGAGAGAGAGAGAGGGGGAGGTAGAGGGATTGGAAGAGAGAGATTGGAGAGAGAGGGGAGAAAGACAGAAAAGGGGAAGGAGGGAAAGAGAGGCATAGGGAGACAGAAATTGGGAACACACATAACAGGTATGGGTCATTTAGTTCATTTGGAGCTTAGGTATGCTAATTCTGGATCACTACATTTCTACATGAAAGTATAAGTTACTTTGGCAAGTGCATTCTTTTTACCACTGCATGCCTTTCATTCATCTACAAAAGGGAAACAAAAGCGCTAAGCAACCAACTAAAACAAGAAGTCATATATACAAGGACACTGGGAAGATGAAATAACATATACTGTGAAAACCAAAGTGCCACTGTGCAATCTAAATTCGCTTATTGACCAAATTTGAAGGTCAAAATAAAAGTAACTCAATATTTATTTAGTCACTCTAAAATCTGTTTGTCTTCCAGATGGTTTATTGGAGGTGTGGTTTTGGAGTCAGAAAAGCCTAGACAGACTAGACTAAAATAGCTTATTAAGGCATCACTTCATTATCCCTGATAGTTTAAAACGTTTCATGAGTAATCTACAAAATGTACACATCTACAATAATCTCCGAGATGCATTACTCCAATATGCCTAACAAAATTCCAACCAAATCTATATCTGAAGCTGCACATCATTAACTCCATTTTTTTGGAAGACAACAATCACCATTCAAAAAAGTTGCCATTCCAACAAATGGAACCAAATTAAATGGGCAATCAGCAGTAGAAACAATAATAAAGCACCTCTCTGACCCTGTTTTGGTAAAAAGCAGAAGGATGGGGCTGGAGAAATGTAACCACTCTCAAATTCACAGACAGAGCTATGGATGCATCTGATCCATCTCAGACGACACCATTCTGTAGACTTCTGGCTCTTCTTTGGACATTGTGTTAACAACCCTCCAGGCGAGCTTCAATGCCATACAACTCTCCTTCCGTGGCCTCCAATTGCTCTTCTTTACAAGTAAAACTAAATGCATGCTCTTCAACCGATCGCTGCCTGCACCTGCCCGCCTGTCCAACATCACTACTCTGGACGGTTCTGACTTAGAATATGTGGACAACTACAAATACCTAGGTGTCTGGTTAGACTGTAAACTCTCCTTCCAGACTCACATCAAACCTCTCCAATCCAAAGTTAAATCTAGAACTGGCTTCCTATTTCGCAACAATTCACTCATGCTGCCAAACACCCTCGTAAAACTGACCATCCTACTGATCCTCGACTTCGGCGATGTCATTTACAAAATAGCCTCCAATATCCTACTCAATCAATTGGATGCAGTTTATCACAGTGCCATCCATTTTGTCACCAAAGCCCCATATACTACCCACCACTGCGACCTGTACACTCTCGTTGGCTGGCACTCGCTTCATACTCGTCACCAAACCCACTGGCTCCAGGTCATCTACAAGACCCTGCTAGGTAAAGTCCCCCCTTATCTCAGCTCGCTGGTCACCATAGCAGCACCCACCTGTAACACACGCTCCAGCAGGTATATCTCTCTGGTCACCCCCAAAACCAATTGATCCTTTGGCCGCCTCTCTTTCCGGTTCTCTGCTGCCAATGACTGGAATGAACTACAAAAATCTCTGAAACTGGAAACACTTATCTCCCTCACTAGCTTTAAGCACCAGCTGACAGAGCAGCTCACAGATTACTGCACCTGTACATAGCCCATCTATAATTTAGCCCAAACAACTACCTCTCCCCCTACTGTATTTATTTATTTATTTTGCTCCTTTGCACCCCATTAATTATATCTCTACATTGCACATTCTTCCACTGCAAATCTACCATTCCAGTGTTTTACTTGCTATATTGTATTTACTTCGCCACCATGGCCTTTTTTGCCTTTACCTCCCTTATCTCATCTCATTTGTTCACATTGTATATAGACTTAATTTTCTACTGTATTATTGACTGTATGTCTGTTTTACTCCATGTGTAATTGTGTTGTATGTGTCGAACTGCTTTGCTTTATCTTGGCCAGGTCGCAATTGTAAATGAGAACTTGTTTTCAACTTGCCTACCTGGTTAAATAAAGGTGAAATATATATATATATTTTTTAAATGCAAGGACTGACAATCTATGATATCAAAATGCTAGTATTAACCATGTTTTGGGGCTATATAGGGTTTGTTTACATTTACTTTGTTTACAAACAGAGTAAAACAATCTTATATTTCGAGTTCTGATGGGGTACTACAGTTAAACTAAGCTCATGAAGCATTTATAAGTTATATTATTCAAGAATCAATGGGTAAAAATCATTTATTTATAAGTCCAAAAATGGATGTAGCAATTGCTGATTGCCCCTTTAAGTTTCCCTTCCAGAATATGGACAAAAGTAAAGAACAAGCGCATCACCTAGTGGAAGAAATGGTAGTAATCTGTACAGAAATGACCTCAGACGAGGTCAACTTTGTAAAGTGGAACATGTATCGATAGTGTTACATTAGATATTAGTCTATCATCCAAAATTCTGTTTGATCAGGAAAAATAGCACAATCACATATTAAAAAACAAATATCTCCATCTTTGGATAGGCTTTATGGTTAGCTAATAGGCTTTCATGAAATGCAAAAATAAACGTACGCATGAGACTTACATTCCAACTTTGTGCGAATATAAGCAAGTAGATCTGTAAAAATTAAGAATAAAATGAATGTAAATAGACCATCTTGCAGCTGCAACTCTAAACAACTCCATATGAGTATAATATGATTAGAAATGATAGTACATGCTTACCGTGCGCACAGGTATTGTGCGGTGCCGATGCCGTACGGTGTAAATTCCAAAGTGCTGCTGCAGATACACCTGCGGTGATGCTGATGTGTGTAGAACCTCATTCGTTGGCTTCTTACTGACATATAACGGTCTCAGGTGGATACAGTGAAGAGTCCTAAAGATACAACCTACTCTCTCGTTAGTGGAGAGACGACACGCGGTCTAAACGCCCGTCATATATTGCAGGCAGCAAAAATCACAAGCCTTCAGTACATCCACGTAATTCATGCAGGCTGGTTTCGTCAAAGACAAGCCTACTTTCGGGGTGAGACCTTAAAGTGTGTAATAGTCTATGGACGTAGGGCCATCACATCACGTCTTCTGTAGCAACAGTGTTTAACAACAGACAGCCAAAATATAGTGAACAACCTAGCATTTTAGGGAAAGGTACGTTCCGCACCAGAATGAAACGGGTTGCCAGAGACTTGTCAGAGAAAGGTATCTGAAATTTGAGTGATAGTGCTATCTCTTGTTAAAATTGTCAATTGGAACACTAATGGAGTTTTGAGGGTATTTAGGGACACTGTGCGCGCGGCAATATTTTACGCGCAGTTTACGCACACATGCTTTGCCTTTTAAAGACTATTACAAATAACACTAATCAGATCCATGTGGTTTCTACACAATGCCTGGGGCTCTTACATCAGAAGTACATGCATGATCTTCCATCTGAAATTAACAGGTTTTTGTGCGCGCATGCGATTTCATCTAAAGCATGAACTCGAATGCTTGAGCAACATGTGTACACTGCACCCGATGGGCAGTAAGGAGGCTGTTTCTTAGCAACAGTATATTTTGCCCCTGTTGCTAAGTAACCTCGTGCCACATACCTGTCTAGTCCACGTCACCTCTCACAATCATTTACTATGCACGCAGGTGCAATTTCATGTGATTTAGCCAGGCAGTTAATGTGAACTCACCAACCTCACACATTGCAAACATATACCATTGTCGGATCTTATTCTGTGATACAGTTTGGCCTTGAAATGACGGATGTTTTTGCTTCAGACTTTTTCAATGAGTTTACAACAATATGCACATTGACACTGCATGGGAATGTGACTACGTTCTATTGTATATTTTTAAGAGAATTAGAGAAACTAATTACCAGAGACATATTTTATAGGCCTATATATAGCTCTGCTAATTGCAAACTAGATTTCTTCCCCATCCCCACATCAGTGTGAAACTTTTTTCCAAAACTGATAATGCTGGTCATTAGACTGTGTAACCTCCATTGTGCTTGTTTTTCTCCCAGACATTCAACTATTACAAAAAAAAAAAGAAATGCTGATTCAGACTGACATTGTCAGTGTTAAACTGCCTACCCACCAAAGGAAAAAAGAGCACCTGAAACATCAGTAGCATCCCAAGTGAAATAAGGTTTGATTCTAAGCGAGCCACTATGTATTCTTTTGACAAAACGCACAGAGATTATGTACTGCTGTGGTTGGCCTTTGGCCAGGGTCGGCGCAAGAACGTATCAGTTGGAGGGGCATTTGATTTCTATATGTGGGCCCGTTTTTTTTTGTTAATTGGTGTTATAATAAAGACCATAAGCAGTTTGTGAGTTTGGGGAAATTGACAGTTTATCCTACCATTTCTACCTATCTGTGTTCCCTTTATGATTATTTTTATATGCACATTTTCATGGAACAGTTTAATTTCAATAATAACATTTTCGTTTCTCAAAATTATTGTTATGTGGTTAATCATAAAAATCTTAATTTAAAATGATAAAAATCTGAAAGTTAAAATTCAATTAATGCAAGAGCACCAGCCTCTGCCATATGGACACCGTGATCCATTGGAGGCTAAATAAATTAGCATATGGAACTCAGAGATAGCCTACAGTGCATTCAGAAAGTATTCAGACCCCTTTCTTTTTTCCACATTTTATTACGTTAGCCTTATTCTAAAATTGATTCAATAAAACAATTTCTTCATCAATCTACACACAATAATGACAAAGCAAAACCAGGTTTAGACATTTTTGCAAATGTGTAAATAAGGTATTTCTGTTTTTTTTATACAAGTATTGAAACCCTTTGCTATGATACTTGAAATTGAGCATCCTGTTTCCATTGATCATCCTTGAGATGTTTCTACAACTTGATTGAAGTCCACCTGTGATAAATTAAATTGATTGGGCATGATTTAGAAAGGCACACACCTGTCTATATAAGGTCCCACAGTTGATAGTGCATGTCAGAGCAAAAACCAAGCCATGAGGTTGAAGGAATTGCCCGTAGAGCTCCGAGACAGGATTGTGTCGAGGCACAGATCTGGGGAAGGGTACCAAAACATTCATGCAGGATTGAAGGTCCCCAAGAACACAGTGGCCTCCATCATTCTTAAATGGAAGAATTTTAGACCCACCAAGACTCTTCCTAGAGCTGGCCGCCAGGCCAAACTGAGCTATCGGGGGACAAGGGACTTGGTCAGGGAGGGGACCAAGAAACTGATGGTCACTCTGACAGAGCTCCAGAGATCCTCTGTGGAGATAGGAGAACCTTCCAGAAGGACAACCATCTCTGCAGCACTCCACCAATCAGGCATTTATGGTAGAGTGGCCAGACGGAAGCCACTCCCCAGTAAAAGGCACATGACAGCCAGCTTGGAGTTTGCCAATAGGCACCTAAGGACTCTCAGACCACGATAAACAAGATTCTCTAGTCTGATGAAACCAAGATTGAACTCTTTGGCCTGAATGCCAAGCGTCACGTCTGGAGGAAACCCGGCACCATTCCTACGATGAAGCATGTTGGCGGCAGCATCATGCTCTGGGGATGTTTTTCAGTGGCAGGGATTGGGAGACTAGTCAGGATCGAGGGAAAGATGAACAGGGCAAAGTACAGAGAGATCCTTGATGAAAACCTGCTCCAGAGCGCTCAGGACCTCAGATTGGGGCAAAGGTTCGCCTTCCAACGGGACAACGACTCTAACGACTCTAGGCTTTGGGACAAGTCTCTGAATATCTTTGAGTGGCCCAGCCAGAGCCCGGACTTGAACCCGATCGAACATCTCTGGAGAGACCTAAAAATAGCTGTGCAGTGACACTCCCCATCCAACCTGACAGAGCTTGAGAGGATCTGCAGAGAATGGGAGAAACTCCCCAAATACAGGTCTGCCAAACTTGTAGCGTCATACCCAAGAAGACTCAAGGGTGTAATCGCTGCCAAAGGTGCTTCAACAAAGTACTGAGTAAAGGGTCTGGATACTGATGTAAATGTCATATTTCTTTTTTTTGCTTTTTGGGTAGATTTATGAGGGGAAAAATTGAATCCATTTGAGAATAAGGATGTAATGTAACAAAATGTGGAAAAAGTGAAGGGGTCTGAATACTTTCCCGAATGCACTTTCTGTCTGGGTAGAAAAAGTATGACGTGCTATACTTTTTTTCCCCAGACAGCATCAGATACATGGACTACAAGTATGGAGATAGAGGGGCACTGTTTCACTCTCTCAGATACTTTATCAGAGATTAAAAAGCTTTTTTGTTCGCGAACGTCTTGGTCAAATAAATTATCAATACTTTATTTGAACAGGCAAGGAGGTACGGTAGGGCGGCCATGCCCCCTAAGGCCCGCCCATAATGCCGGCCCTGCATTTGGCTGTGCCTCATGCTGGCCATATTACCTTTGGACTGATTATGGATTGTGAACCAATGACAGTGAAACATCAGGCACTGCATAAGTTTTATAACAGACATTTTATTGAAATAAGAGCGGATACAGTGACAAATTGGGGATGAGGACAGATGCAGGATCAACAGGCTAGCTTGAGAAGGCTAAAACATATGGTCATTTCAGTTGTCACATTATTTCTTACTACAGCTGTTCTGTTGGCCTATTCCTGGTTGCTGTGCTTATGAGTAAGTACATTAAATATTTTTCTCAAACATAGTTCTGGGTGGGAAAGCCAGAACCAAATACGCCTTTATAATAACATCTGGTCATACTACCAGGTTACGGTTTGGTTTAGAATAAGTGTTAGGGTAAGGGTTAAGTTTAGGGTCATAGCTAGGGTTAGTAGATAGTCCATCTAGATGCTCTACAGACTATCCAAAAAAAAGTGTTACCCAACATCTTGCTGGGGACACATACAATCAAACTGTGGCCAAAGATCAGACCTTCCCATGTAACTAAGTGTCGTTTTGAGAGTGAGGGAAACCGACCGCTAAGATTTCTTGGGAGCATTGGACACTGCTTCTATTGCAGGTTCACAGGCACATCAGCATGTATGGTAACAATACAATTAAGAAGCTAAAGTCACAAACACAATTGGTACCCTTGAGACTGCTTTTTACATTGGCTTAAATAAAATTATTAAAATGTTTGAGCTCAACTAGCAGAGGTATAACAACAATGTTCATAGAGATATGGCATATTAAAATCACATCAGCTTTGTATACATTTATAAATAAAACTTATTTAGATCACTGGGGCGGCAGGGTAGCCTAGTGGTTAGAGCGTTGGGCTAGTAACCGAAAGGTTGCAAGTTCGTTCATGTCCCCTAGCTGACAAGGTACAAATCTGTCGTTCTGCCCCTGAACAGGCAGTTAACCCACTGTTCCTAGGCCGTCATTGAAAACAAGAATTTGTTCTTAATTGACTTGCCTAGTTAAATACAGGTAAAATTTAAATTAAACTTCCACATATGAGGACTTGGTACATAACTGGAATATAGTGCCACTGTTTTTCTGTTATGGATTTCAAGCACACTTATTCTGGTAGTAATATAATACTCTTTCATTAGTTGTACAGAACTTCATGTATACAAACTATACCAGGTCACTGCACAGTATAATCATAGAGGGGTGACCCTGGTCTTTTAGGTGGGCTGCAAGCACTACATATCCTCCATGTTCAGGATAAAGTAATGCCAGGGAGGTGGTTTTAACAGCACAATAATACAAACACATACACTAGGCATGTCATTGATGACAGTATGGGGTTGTTCCCTACTAAGCAAAATATCAAATGATATTGACCCTGGCTTTGGGTTTGACCCAGGGTTTGAGTTCTGTTTAGATGAACAGCTGCAAATGGAATATCAATAACAATCATAAAATTAAAGAATAATACATACTATCTCATTGCAATCAATGTAACATGAGAACAGCAATACAGAATGGACAACTCATTCCACACTCACTATTGGCATATTCATTAATACTGCAGCACAAAACCAGCAAAAGGACATGGATTATTGGAAATCTAGGAATGACAATCTAGGAATGGCTATAGCGGTGTTTGATTGTTGTGGCAGGTCGAGCAATCAGAAAAGGGATGAGAAGCATGAACTGATCAGCTGCCTGCAAGCACCAGTAAAAAAGGAATGGCAGACGGGAGCAAACATAATAATAGCTACCATAAATAGTGGTTTATCATAGTGGTTACTAAAACGAGAACAGAATGAAATCCACTAATGCATTAAAATCTATTTCATGTTCCCTGGCTCTGCTCTCACCACTGCCATATTGGCTCAAAATGGTACTTGATGCATCATGGAGACTAAGCAATTGGTTCAACTGGCATTTTCGGCTCCAGCAAGGCCTGGTAGATGGCACTCAATCGACTATGGTTGGGCAAGTAGGAAAAGTACCACGGAAGAATATAAAGCATTAAAAAGAATAGACACAAAAACATATATGATATTACACTTTTCAATATTGGAAATACAGTACAAAGAGGTGGGGCGATGGCTTAGTGAATATGAAAGGTTTATTTTTTGGAGAGCTTCACCATCAACCACATTTTACGACATTAAGACATTTAGTTAAGGATGGACTGGGGATGTCACATTCTCCCATGGCGGTAAGGATGGTGGAGAGGAATAATGCATGACTAGAACGCTAACAGCTGCTGTTTGTTCTTGGAGAGAGGTGTGGAGTGGAGGGTGGTGAGTGAGTGGATGGAGAGAGAGTTCAGTTCTTCAGGACTGAGTAGTACACCTGGTAGACATACTGGGTAACCTCAGGAGCCCGGCACTTCAAGGACAGCTGGAAGAGAGGACATGCAAATATATAGATTGATGTACAACTACACTGTAGGTTACCTATCAGCTCAATAACTCTGAACACTTCACCTTACCCACTGCACACCAGTTTAATTGTTTTGCAACTCTTTTCATTCGGGACACTTCGTGTAAACAAAATGATATAATACAATAATATATAATAATATAATAGTGTTATTGAGTATGTCTACAAAGTATATTAAATCAGTTAATGCATTTTCCTTCGACCAGATTTAACATCTGCATGAATCAGTTTCTATTGACAGTGGCCTAATTAAGTCTGAGACTAATTGAAAAATCTTACCACCCCTACTCACGTTTCCTGATTATTGGATTCCACAGATGTATTTTTAAAAAAAAAAAATTTTTTTTGAAGTCTCACTTTTTATCCATACTTCCTCTTTACAACCACTACAACATGGTGACAACAAACATGAATAAATACTAGTACGTAGTCAGACATTCTCCTGTTATTATGGCCTGGTCCATATGTTCTCACTGTTCCATGACAGGCCTTTTGATGCTGTCCCAAAGGTATTTGTCTGAGAGGAGTCTGTCAATAAATTGGCCCCACAAAAGCAGCCCTTGACCATTTTGAAAACATGTTCGGCCTCTGTGCTAAGCCTTTGCTAGGTACATTCTTTCAGTGGCTTAGCAACAATAATGTTGTACTTTATGTACTAAATAAAATCAAATGTTATTGGTTGCGTACACATATTTTGCAGATGTTATTGCAGGTGCAGCAAAATGCTTATATTTCTAGCACCAACAGTGTAGTAGTAACTAACAATACACACAAGTCCCCAAAAATAAAAATAAAGGAATTAAGAAATAAAGCAATGCCAGAGTCCGGAATATAAATATCTATGTATATGATGGTGTGTATAGACTGGAGCACAAAGCCCTACACTTGTCCTCAGAGACACAGAAAGGTTGATATTAACTGTCAATGAATTAACCACAGTATATTATCTATGTATGGGGAAAAAACTTAGCCATGGCCATCACAATAGCTCACTTTCTATTATCAGTCTTCCACTGCCCTGACGTCATAGGATAAGTGTTTGTTTTCAACTGCTTTGACTGGTTAATAGTCTTTTAACCCATAGCAGAGCCGGCTTTCAAACCAGTTGGTCACAAGCAAGATTTATTTGCTTGCAAATGAAGTTTCCCCAGGAACTTTCTCTTTCTAGAGTCTAACTAATCTACCCTATCCCACTGTTACCCTATCCCACGGGCTGCAGCAGCACGACTGCTCTGAGGGGACCCTGGGTTGAATTCCCATTATGAATCAATTAGCTGTAGCCTGACAGCATGGCCAGCCAGGCCAAACAGGCTTTTCCTTGAGGAGACGCCCATCACAGGTAATCAAGCCAGGGAGCAGACAGTGCCTGAATAGCTGCCTGTAAAACAATCAGGGTGAGGAGGCGCTAATCTGGAGATTAATGTAGTCACCCAGCCAGGCAGTCAGAGAGATTGTGGCAGGCAGAACACAGCAGTTGGGGACAGCAGCACTAAAGTTCCACTGTGGAGAGTACCAGTGGGTAAGCACTGCCATAGAGATAGTCAGAGAGCTGGGAATCCTCCATGGCTTACTGATGCTGACATTTTTTTGCCTGGAGCTTCACATGAACACGAGAATTGTTGCTAATGCATAACACAAATAATCACATTTTAGGTGTTGTGACACTCCCTGCTATCAAGCTTTTCACAGGTGGTTTACTTGAAGAATAACAATAAGAAAATACTGATAGACAGTTGATCTGGTGAGGACACAAGGCTATCGCTGTGTTAATTTACAATTAATACAGTCAACAAATGGAATATCATCCACCAATGAGTATGGTTTTATTGGATGTATGAATGTCAGCCCTCCTTATTGCCAGGAAATATGAGTGTGCTGCTACACTGTTTGTTTTCTAAAGAGCCTTCAGCTTGATCACTGAGCTCATAGATCTTCCCTGACAACAACCTCTAACTTTACACTATGAGCCATAGAGACCTGTTAAAGAGAGAAGAGATCAAGGCGGTGACGAGTTGTCAGAGACTCCGCTGAGGTGACATAACCAAAGAAAAAGTACAGGACTATAACTTAGGGAAAAGAAAGCACTTGAAAGAAATAATAGGAAACTGGAGTCAAGACATTTCTCAAGAAAGTAAAAAAAATCTCAATATAAAATGTTTTAGACCTCACCTGAATACATTCATCAGGATGTATGCATGTTTGTCCTTGAATGGCTAAGAAAGGAATCAATTAAGGACCTGTCTGAGTCTGGACTCACTAGACAAACTGACTTGATGCACCTGACCAAGCCTGCCTTAAGGAGCTATTAGCAGTGCTACATGGGGCTTTTGACCTTGTTCATGGCCTGCCATTACTCTGCCAGGTGACAGGTCATTCCCAATGAGCCCTTGATGATGAACAGGCTCCTTCAAACACATGATGAGGGAACAGGATATGGCTGGGTGTGTGTTAAACAAAGAAGATCGATAACTTTCATTACTTACATAAACCATCTCTAGGTACCACTGTACTACCTCCTGGATGTAACATGCACTTTATTAGAAGAGAGTGTAGAGAAGCTGCTGTCTAGGGCCTTTGGGGTATGTTCAGCTGGAGGGAAAAAACACAAAAATGTGTTTATCCCTCATACTCCAGTGAGGGAAGGGTGGAAATATTAATACAGTCAACAAATGGTATATCATCCACCAATGAGTATGGTTTTATTTGATGTATGAAAGCCAACCCTCCTTGCCAGGAAATATGAGTGTGCTACCTTGCCTTCTGCTTGGCACTTCAGACCTTTACCGACAAAAACGTTCTACAATATGTGAGAGTTCTGAATTAGGAGGGTTGAGGTTCGGTGGGTGTCTTACTGTGTAGTTGGGGTTGCCGGGTTGGATGCGGAGCTCAGCCAGGATCCAGATGCCGTTGGTGAGCTTGAGGGACTGGTAGAGCATATCCTGGCCCTCCACGTTCCTCTTGGCGATGGTGTAGATGTTGTCGTTCTGCAGCTTCCCCGACACCGTGTCTACAAGGCCACATTACATACGAGTCAGGAATATAGTTGAAGTTGGGATCGAAATGTAAAACATTTTGGGGGGGGAATCGTGGTTAAAGGATTTCTGGAATCATGAGGGAATAAGCTGAGAGGGAATCCTTAAATTGAAAATGTAATAAAAAAAAATAAAAAAATGGAATTTTGCAAGTCTAGGTGGAAATCAGTGCTACATAGAATACAGGCCTTGGGGCTATGCTTTGCCTAAGGTTGACTACTGTTAAGTGCACATTGGATAAGTGTATTCTCTGTTGTATTGCGGTTCAGCAGTTCAAATTCATTCTTTGTACTTACAGTACTCATTTAGACATACAGAACTGAGAGAGGAGTTATCTATTGACTGAGGTATTGTACAATAGCAGCTTCATTTTCGGATGCTTCATTCTCTAGTCTACGGATTAGGAAGAGTTTCCATTATTGGTTTGCAGCTTCATCTAAAAACTAGGACTGAGGGACTCGATACAACAAGATGGAGATTAAAATTTAATGTAAGACAAAATTCTGAATAATAGCTTTATCATATCCTGTTCGCTGCTCTCGACTCATATTAGACTACACACGTTGCCTGATATATCATTACATTTCCATGACCTACATCAGCTGCCTATTCCTCTGTCCCAGTCAATCTTTACCCTTAAGGCAACTCTAATGGTTTCTCTGTGAGCCTGGCTAACTACTGGCAGCAGGAAGCAGCTCAGCTAATACATCTACATTAGCTTCACAAAACAACTGCAGGAGCTAAGTCCCTCCTTTGTGCTTCTATGTGAGGAAAAAAAAGTGTCACGATCTAAGTAGGACTTTAAGGAAGGAACAGAGCTAGGGTAACTTCTAACAGTGCGTATGCTGCACTCTTATTGTGGACTGTCAGTACAGGGAGTAGCTACTACAACTTCCAGATCTCACATCTAGATGTGGGGGGATGGCACTAGACACTAAGGGGCTTAAAATCATAGGTCAAAGGACTAACTACCACTACCATAACCGCTGACCCTGAGGCCTATGTCCCATTGTAGGTCCTGTCCTGAGCACTGGTCAGTGCCACCACTCTCACCCCCTAGTCACCCTGTTGTCTAGGGGCAACAGGGCATGGTGTCGGTTATCATTAAATAGCTTGTGTGAAGTCTCCTTCAGGGAAAGAGGGAGTGGAGAGGTGAGGCGAAGAGCCTTGAAAGGAGTCCTGAGAGGCAGGTGGTGAATGGAGAGAAGGAGAAAAAGAAGGGTTAAAAAAAGAAAGAGGCAGGACTAGTGACAGTGGAAAAGAGAAGTTGATCTCTCCTACAGTGCAGTGGAACATCTTCCTGTACGACGTGTCTTTATTAGGTTATAGTCTGCAGGGAGACTTCTCGTGGGCAAGGCTCTCACGCTCTAACCATTTACCTTGGAGCAACACTTGTCAGTCATAGATGGCAGGTGACTGTTTTTTGTTACCTCACTTTGTTTGAATGTGAGTGGCAACTTAAGTGGTCAGTGGCTTTCATTTTCTAGGCAGAAAGTGAATTGTCGAATAGTCTTTTTAAGGGCAGAAAGGATGTCTGTTGTATTCTAATAACAGCCTTTGAAACCATCCAACCACTCACATTGACATGCTATGTCTTCAAATGAAGAAGAGAGACAAACACTGATTACTGGGCAAATGTGATACACACTAAAATCAAAAGCATGATTCAAGACCATTTAAAGTGATGAGAGATTACCCTCATTAGCTAGCTAGTACATTGCCAACTTGGTAACAAATGTTTCGGATTTGCTATACCAGTCATACCATTAGTATTTGAGGTCGACTGATTAATCTGAATGGCCGATTAATTAGGTCCGAGTTCAAGTTTTCATAACAATCGGAAATCGTTATTTTTGGGCGCTGATTTTGCTGATTTAAAAAAAAAAATTAATTGTACATTTTTACACCTTTATTTAATCTTTATTTAACTAGGCAAGTCAGTTAAGAACACATTCTTATTTTCAATGACGGCCTAGGAATGAGGCAGAACGACAGATTTTTACCTTGTCAGCTCGGGGGAATCCAATCTTCCAATCTTGCAACCTTACAGTTAACTAGTCCAACGCTCTAACCACCTGCCTCACGAGGAGCCTGCCTGTTATGCGAATGCAGTAAGCCAAGGTAAGTTGCTAGCAGCATTAAACTTATCTTATAAAAAATAATCAATCAACGACTGTCGTTGCTCCAATGTGTACTTAACCAAAAACATCAATGCCTTTCTTAAAATCAATACACAGAAGTATATATTTTTAAACCTGCATATTTAGCTAAAAGAAATCCAGGTTAGCAGGCAATATTAACCAGGTGAAATTGTGTCACTTCTCTTGCGTTCATTGCACGCAGAGTCAGGGTATATGCAACAGTTTGGGCCGCCTGGCTCTTTGCGATCTAATTTACCAGAATTTTACGTAATTATGACATAACACTGAAGGTTGTGCAATGTAACAGGAATATTTAGACTCATGGATGCCACCCGTTAGATAAAATACGGAATGGAATAAACGTTTTGTTTTTTGAGGTGATAGTTTCTGGATTTGACCTAATGCTCGTATTTCTATGTGTTTATTATAGTTAAGTCTATGATTTGATAGAGCAGTCTGACTGAGGGGTGGTAGGCAGCAGCAGGCTCGTAATAGGTAAAGGTATATGGTTTAGAGAGAAATAGTCAACGCGTGATAATTCCTGTAATAACTTGTGGCTGAACTTGAAAGGGGTTCCTTCGTTATTTTACCGTTCATGTCTTCCATAGAGAATGTCTTGATCTACTTCAAATAAGGTCAGTGTTTAGTGCAGACTTAAACCGCCTCGGTGTTTTGATACCCGTGTAAATCTCACTAGGATAAGGTAACGTTTGTCAAAATATTTTCATAAATCCACGACAAAAAAAATGATCTTCGCTTATATTGATTAGAGTTACCTTGTCCTATGGATATCTACACAGTTATAAAATTGGCAAGGTGGTGTAAACCTACACGAAACACTGACCTTATTTTAAGTGAATCTAAAAATATCCTATGGAATAAATGAATGAAGGAACCGCTTTTCAGATTTTGCTTGGTGTCATGGGAATTATGACTTGCACTTTGGTAGTCAATTCTTACCATGTCCATTATTAAAATAGGATTTCCTGCATATAGAAATTACAGTTTTTGTTTTCAACATTCATCACAGGTAACTTAAACTCTATTTTTGATTCAAACAGTTGAGAGTATTTGTCTCCTAAGCAGACTCTTCAGTATCATTGTCACTTCAGAGCTGTGTGTGTGTTTTACAGGTGGCAGAGAAAAGCAGAGCACCAGTGTGGGACTATTACATGGAATTGGCACCAGGGAAAGCAAGGTGTCTTATTTGTGATAAAGACGTAAGCATGGGGTCAGCAAAGGCTAAATCAAAACATACCACCAACCTGTGGAATCACCTTAAGAACACCCATCCAAAAGCCCATATGTATTATATTAAGTTAAAATAAGTGTTCATTGCTCGTTCAGTATTGTTGCAATTGTCATTATTACAAAAATGTGTGTGTATGTATGTATGTATGTATGTATGTATGTATGTATGTATGTATGTATGTATGTATGTATGTATGTATGTATGTATGTATGTATATATATATATATATATATATATATATATATATATATATATATATACAGTGCCTTGCAAAAGTATTCGGCCCCCTTGAACTTTGCGACCTTTTGCCACATTTCAGGCTTCGAACATAAAGATATAAAACTGTATTTTTTTGTGAAGAATCAACAACAAGTGGGACACAATCATGAAGTGGAACGTCATTTATTGGATATTTCAAACTTTTTTAACAAATCAAAAACTGAAAAATTGAGCGTGCAAAATTATTCAGCCCCCTTAAGTTAATACTTTGTAGCGCCACCTTTTGCTGCGATTACAGCTGTAAGTCGCTTGGGGTATGTCTCTATCAGTTTTGCACATCGAGAGACTGAATTTTTTTCCCATTCCTCCTTGCAAAACAGCTCGAGCTCAGTGAGGTTGGATGGAGAGCATTTGTGAACAGCAGTTTTCAGTTCTTTCCACAGATTCTCGATTGGATTCAGGTCTGGACTTTGACTTGGCCATTCTAACACCTGGATATGTTTATTTTTGAACCATTCCATTGTAGATTTTGCTTTATGTTTTGGATCATTGTCTTGTTGGAAGACAAATCTCCATCCCAGTCTCAGGTCTTTTGCAGACTCCATCAGGTTTTCTTCCAGAATGGTCCTGTATTTGGCTCCATCCATCTTCCCATCAATTTTAACCATCTTCCCTGTCCCTGCTGAAGAAAAGCAGGCCCAAACCATGATGCTGCCACCACCATGTTTGACAGTGGGGATAATGTGTGTTCAGGGTGATGAGCTGTGTTGCTTTTACACCAAAAATAACGTTTTGCATTGTTGCCAAAAAGTTCAATTTTGGTTTCATCTGACCAGAGCACCTTCTTCCACATGTTTGGTGTGTCTCCCAGGTGGCTTGTGGCAAACTTTAAATGACACTTTTTATGGATATCTTTAAGAAATGGCTTTCTTCTTGCCACTCTTCCATAAAGGCCAGATTTGTGCAATATACGACTGATTGTTGTCCTATGGACAGAGTCTCCCACCTCAGCTGTAGATCTCTGCAGTTCATCCAGAGTGATCATGGGCCTCTTGGCTGCATCTCTGATCAGTCTTCTCCTTGTATGAGCTGAAAGTTTAGAGGGACGGCCAGGTCTTGGTAGATTTGCAGTGGTCTGATACTCCTTCCATTTCAATATTATCACTTGCACAGTGCTCCTTGGGATGTTTAAAGCTTGGGAAATCTTTTTGTATCCAAATCCGGCTTTAAACTTCTTCACAACAGTATCTCGGACCTGCCTGGTGTGTTCCTTGTTCTTCATGATGCTCTCTGCGCTTTTAACGGACCTCTGAGACTATCACAGTGCAGGGGCATTTATACGGAGACTTGATTACACACAGGTGGATTGTATTTATCATCATTAGTCATTTAGGTCAACATTGGATCATTCAGAGATCCTCACTGAACTTCTGGAGAGTTTGCTGCACTGAAAGTAAAGGGGCTGAATAATTTTGCACGCCCAATTTTTCAGTTTTTGATTTGTTAAAAAAGTTTGAAATATCCAATAAATGTCGTTCCACTTCATGATTGTGTCCCACTTGTTGTTGATTCTTCACAAAAAAATACAGTTTTATATCTTTATGTTTGAAGCCTGAAATGTGGCAAAAGGTTGCAAAGTTCAAGGGGGCCGAATACTTTCGCAAGGCACTGTGTATATATATGCATGCATGCATGCATGCATATATATATATATATATATATATATAAAACAAAAAGTTTTTCTAAAATAAATCGGCCGAATAATCGGTATCAGCTTTTTTTTTTGTCCTCCAGTTATCGGAATCGGTATCGGCGTTGGAAAATCCTAATCGGCCGACCTCTAATTAGTATACCATAATACTACACCACCAGCTTCAATGCCATACAACTCTCCTTCCGTGGCCTCCAACTGCTCTTAAATGCAAGTGAAACTAAATGCATGCTCTTCAACCAATTGCTGCCCGCACCTGCCCACCCATCCAGCATCACTACTCTGGACGGTTCTGACTTAGAATACGTGGACAACTACAAATACCTAGGTGTCTGGTTAGACTGTAAACTCTCCTTCCAGACTCAAATTAAACATCTCCAATCCAAAATTAAATCTAGAATCGGCTTCCTATTTCGCAACAAAGCCTCCTTCACTCATGCTGCCAAACATACCCTTGTAAAACTGACCATCCTATCGATCCTCAACTTCGGCAATGTCATTTACAAAATAGCCTCCAACACTCTACTCAACAAATTGGATGCAGTCTATCACAGTGCCATCCGTTTTGTCACCAAAGCCCCATACACTACCCACCACTACGACCTGTACGCTCTCGTTGGCTGGCCCTTGCTTCATACTCATCGCCAAACCCACTGGCTAGGTAAAGCCCCGCCTTATCTCAGCTCACTGGTCACAATTGCAGCACCCACCCGTAGCACGCGCTCCAGCAGGTATATTTCACTGGCCACTCCCAAAGCCAATTCCTCCTTTGACCGCCTTTCCTTCCAGTTCTCTACTGCCAATGACTGGAACGAACTGCAAAAATCACTGAAGTTGGAAACGCATACAGTGGGGCAAAAAAGTATTTAGTCAGCCACCAATTGTGCAAGTTCTCCCACTTAAAAAGATGAGAGAGGCCTGTAATTTTCATCATAGGTACACTTCAACTATGACAGACAAAATGAGGGGGAAAATCCAGAAAATCACATTGTAGGATTTTTTAATGAATTTATTTGCAAATTATGGTGGAAAATAAGTATTTGGTCACCTACAAACAAGCAAGATTTCTGGCTCTCACAGACCTGTAACTTCTTCTTTAAGAGGCTCCTCTGTCCTCCACTCGTTACCTGTATTAATGGCACCTGTTTGAACTTGTTATCAGTAAAATAGACACCTCTCCACAACCTCAAACAGCACACTCCAAACTCCACTATGGCCAACACCAAAGAGCTGTCAAAGGACACCAGAAACACAATTGTAGACCTGCACCAGGCTGGGAACATTGAATCTGCAATAGGTAAGCAGCTTGGTTTGAAGAAATCAACTGTGAGAGCAATTATTAGGAAATGGAAGACATACAAGACCACTGATAATCTCCCTCGATCTGGGGCTCCACGCAAGATCTCTCAAAATGATCACAAGAACGGTGAGCAAAAATCCCAGAACCACACGGGGGGACCTAGTGAATGACCTGCAGAGAGCTGGGACCAAAGTAACAAAGCCTACCATCAGTAACACACTACGCCGCCAGGGACTCAAATCCTGCAGTGCCAGACGTGTCCCCCTGCTTAAGCCAGTACATGTCCAGGCCCGTCTGAAGTTTGCTAGAGAGCATTTGGATTTTGAGTGAAAACCTCCTTCCATCAGCAAGGGCATTGAAGATGAAACGTGGCTGGGTCTTTTAGCATGACAATGATCCCAAACACACCGCCCGGGCAAGGAGTGGCTTCGTAAGAAGCATTTCAAGGTCCTGGAGTGGCCTAGCCAGTCTCCAGATCTCAACCCCATAGAAAATCTTGAGGGAGTTTGAAGTCCGTGTTGCCCAGCAACAGCCCCAAAACATCACTGCTCTAGAGGAGATCTGCATGGAGGAATGGGCCAAAATACCAGCAACAGTGTGTAAAAACCTTGTGAAGACAGAAAACGTTTGACCTCTGTCATTGCCAACAAAGGGTATATAACAAAGTATTGAGATAAACTTTTGTTATTGACCAAATACTTATTTTCCACCATAATTTGCAAATAAATTAATTAAAAATCCTACAATGTGATTTTCTGGATTTTGATTCTCAATTTGTCTGTCATAGTTGAAGTGTACCTATGATGAAAATTACAGGCCTCTCATCTTTTTAAGTGGGAGAACTTGCACAATTGGTGGCTGACTAAATACTTTTTTGCCCCACTGTATCTCCCTCACTAGCTTTAAGCACCAGCTGTCAGAGCAGCTCACAGATCACTGCACCTGTACATAGCCCATCTGTAAATAGCCCATCCAACTACCTCATCCCCATACTGTATTTATTTATCTTGCTCCTTTGCACCCCAGTATCTCTACTTGCACATTCATGTTCTGCACATCTACCATTCCAGTGTTTAATTGCTATATTGTAATTACTTCGCCACCATAGCCTATTTATTGCCTTCCCTTATCTCATTTACACACAATGTATATAGATTTTTCTTTCTCTACTGTATTATTGACTGTATGTTTGTTTATTCCATGTGTAACTCTGTGTTGTATGTGTGAAACTGCTTTGCTTTATCTTGGCCAGGTCGCAGTTGTAAATGAGAACTTGTTTTCAACTAGCCTACCTCTCATGGCTCTACAGTGGCTGTGGAAAAAGCCTTGTTTTAAATTAGGCTAATGGAGTATTGCATGTCAAGCAGAGTACAGATTACTTTATGGGACAATATACAAACTTTTGTTTTTACTTTTTAAGAAAGATCAATTCAAAAATCCATTTTATTGAGGAAATGTAATCATTGTTTCTCTTAATTTTGATAAAAGAGAAGAATGTAATGAATTGAAGATTATTTGATGTAAAAATCGAAATGTACACTAAGGTTGTCTCATTAGATTTGGCATGGTGGAAAAAAAATGGGGTCCCTGCTGAAAAAGTTTGAATACCACTGCTCTACCAATATCTTAATATGAAGATGAGAAAGACTCACCATTTCAGTCTGAATTTACAATAGCTACCTATAGAACAATTTACTAGGTGTGGAAATGGAAGTACAAATAACTAATGAAACCAACAACCCATTTCCCAGAAAAAGCGTTTCTCTAAAGAAGCTTATAGAACACAGCTTCCTCTCACACTGTATTTAGCTCACAGAGTGCCAGTGACAATGAACATGAAAAGAGCCTCCAATCATTCCATTAATTTCCACAGTCCAAAGCTGCTTATCACTGCCAAGGTGAGGGAATGCATGAGCGGAGCTGTCCTTGTAACCTGGGGCTGGAGAGGGTCAATACTTTGTGACCCCAGAGTGCCGTAGGAGGATCAGGCATTATTGGAATGAAAATGCTGAAATATGGAGAGAATATAAGAGAGTGTGTGAATCTGTATGTGTGTGCACATGTATTCCTGTAGGTGTGCATGGAATGATATCGACAAATAAATTGTAGACAGGTGTGTAACCCTGGAACTTAAGGCGGTGATGTTGTGGTTACTGCAACACAGCAAGAGGGTTAGAGGAAAAGGCCAATTCCACCAATGAATGCTACCACTTAAAACCCCTAGTCATGTTATCTGGTTCTCCAGTAAACCAGTAGCATCTCTTTTAAACCAATGCCTCAGCTCTGTGTTTAATCAACTGGCTTCAGTGTGGTGAACACAAATTAGGAAATTATTTGATTTTGTGGTTTCAAAGGTCACCTGTCCATTTTGGTAAATCAGACCTTGCATGTGGACTAAACAATAACTAAAGCTACTCCCCTCCAGATACTACCTTCCCAAAACAATAACTGCCCTCTCTGTCCTGTAGTTGGCTCAACATGTTAGATCAGTGAAAGGAGAGGATAGTAGTAATTGTGATTCAGACTTGAGCTCTGTGAAGATAACAGGCCAAAACACCACCAAGTCACCGAAGCACACACACAGAGATTTCATATCTGTTAAAAACTGACTAAGCATGTAATGGGGAAAGGGTTTTTCTATGGGGCTCATATGTTGATGGATGATGCAGGTGACCATCTGTCATTTGTCCATCGTTTGTTAAGTGCATCAAAAGTTTAAATAAATTGAACTTTTGACAGAGTTGAAGTCGGAAGTTTACATACACTTGGGTTGGAGTCATTAAAACTAGTTTTACAGGCAGCTAGATTGTCGATGAGACTCACAACCTCAAAGGCCTTTTTTTTCATTTGTGTAGATGACTAAGTCGTGTGTGTTTCACCCATAAATAGTAGCGGCGTTGTGGATCAACTCTTATGTCCTCACAAAGTGCTTCAAGACTGAATCACGCTCGAGACAAGAATAGCCACCAAGGTTCAAATTCAACAGCACAGCGTGAACAGCTCTGATGATAGACATTGAGCACACAGTACACATTTTAATTCCAGACCTGTATCACTGTTTTCATACCATGGAGTAGTGGACGAAGGAAAACCCAGAGATTGAAATAGTGACAGCCCTTAGAGTACATATCATAGTTTTTTTTTTTTTTTTGAAACACGAGCAATGGACATTAGATCGGTGGAAATCTGTCCATTGGTCTGATGAGTCCAAATCTGAGATTTTTGGTTCCAACCACCATGCCTTTGTGAGACGCAGAGTAGGTGAACGTACGATCTCAGCATGTGTGGTTCCCACCGTGAAGCATGGAGGAGGAGGTGTGGAGGTGTACTTTGCTGGTGATATTTTGGTGATTTATTTAGAATTCAAGGCACACTTAACCAGAATGGCTACCACAGCATTCTTCAGCGATACGCCATCCCATCTGGTTTGGGTTTAGTGGGACTATCATTTGTTTTTCAACAGGACAATGACCCAAAACACACCTCCAGGCTGTGTAAGGGGTATTTTACCAAGAAGGAGAGTGATGGAGTGCTGCATCAGATGACTTCAACAATCACCCGGCCTCAACCCAATTGAGATGGTTTGGGATGAGTTGGACCGCAGAGTGAAGGAAAAGCAGCAGCATATTCCAGGTGAAGCTGGTTGAGAGAATGCCAAGAATGTGCAAAGCTGTCATTAAGGCAAAGGGTTGCTACTTTGAAGAATCTAAAATATGAAATATATTTTGATTTGTTTAACATTTTTTGGGGTTATTAAACGATTCCATGTGTTATTTCATAGTTTTGATGTCTTCACTTTCATTCTACAATGTAGAAAATAGTAAAAATAAAGAAAAACCCTTGAATGAGTAGGTGTGTCCAAACTTTTGACTGGTACTGTATAGCTTTCATCCATAGATGTAAGGAGACCTACCTGCATTTAAGTGGCACTCCTTAATCTGGTACTGCAGCTCATTCTCATTGGGGATGTCTTTCCAGGTGGCCAAAAACACCTGTCGCTCTGATGCAGATGAGGGGAACAAAAGAAGAGTGACACCAGAACTGAGCAGGGGGCTACTTCCTGTGAAGAGTCTATTTTATACCAAGGGTCCTCAAATTGATCTAAAATAAACTCTTCGAACTCTTTGGTGATAATGAATCTACTGCTATGGTAATGACCTGGATATTGAGTGTTTGTGACTTGCTTCCAGACACACGTACCCATTTTGCCATCCTCCACGAAGAAGATGTTGAGTGGGATAAGCCCGCTGAAGTAGAAAACGTCAATGTTGTTCTTCACAGCCACCTGTGGACGAAAGACAACGTCAACTCAAAGTTAATATGACATCAGTCAGTGCCATGTGCACTAGAGGGGGCTGATTTGGACATAATGGAATGGAAGACACAGCTGAGAGAGACAACTGTAAATATAGAATTGCTCTAAATAAGAAAAAGTGCTGTTGAAATGTTCATGCAGTGTGTCATGTCTAGACAGAAGTAAGGCTGGAGACGTTTCTATTTGTGAGTGTGGGTGGCGAGGGCTTGAAGCTGATCAAGTGTCTGGGCTGTTGGACTCTCCGACTAACGGAGTACAGCCCTCATGGGCACTCTGAGCTCTCTCTGAACTTGATTATCATGGCTGGCCTCAAGGAGAGTGACCCTTCGGCATCGGCTGGTAGTCCTGTCCCTACTCTGTTCATGAAGACATTAGCAGGAGACCAGACTCCAGCCGGCATCACCGTACTTGACAGGAACACCGTGTGCAAGTTGCGCAATGCCAGGCACTGAGGACACACACACACACGCACAAAATGGCAGTCTCAGCTGGAGAGCCCTGTCCACTAGGGTTCTTTGGGCTGAATATTTTCAGGCTCCATCTCTCTCTGAGCCACTAAACAGTGAGAATGAGCTGACTGGAACTAATAAAGTCTGCTCATGGATGGGCTCCAGGATAGCTGAGTAGCTGTCATATATTGCCATTATATAGGCCTACATGCTCTTATGCATATTACCAAATCATTTACAGAGCTTTAAAAGCGCTATGTATTCCGTTTTTGAGACTGGATTAACAGAAAGCTATTCCAGTGACGTGCCTTAGTTCTCTAGGAACTTTAGTGGTCTAATTGGTGTTGATAATTAGTGACTTAATTAATTTGCCTAATATTTTAAATTAATAACGTTGTTGAGGGCACCAGTAATCTTTTTTTTCTCAAAGAGAACAATTACCTTAACTCTGATCACATATCAACAATCTTAAAAGGATATGTAAGGTATTTAATTGTATTAGTCAGCATTTGTCAAAGCAAGAGAGAACTATACTTCTTTATGAAGATAGGATTTATTATTACGTTAAAAAACACAATGGAAAGAAACAGATTATGATTGATCAATTAAGATGATAATTTTGCAATACCGCATAGTCAAGGAGGTAATACAGAGAATGCTGTAATATATTTACTTAATCAATGGTAGGGGTCTCTCTCTCTCTTCGGTACAGTCTATTGGTGCAGTCAGCTTTGTATCACAGCACATGGTATGAAAGTGATCAAGCAAAGTGTAACAGGTCTGTCCATTTTTCAGAGGCCATTTCCTAAAGTTCTGTTTCAGTCGAAGACAGGCATGGCAAAGAGTTGACAATGTTCCTCTCTCCCTCCTGCAAGACACGGTTCCGCCCGAACAGATCCTCCTCTGTTTTTAGTCTCTTCTTTTTTGACCGGCCTTTTTCCATTCTCCTGTCTGTCTGTCTTTTGGCTGAGTTTTCAACTGCCTTTCCAACTGCCAGGGAGCAGTTTTTTATTAGGGTGGTTGTTAGAGATCATGGGTGATGGGGAGTGACTAGCAAATGAGACATTTTTTCATTCTGTGGAATGGTCGTTAAGACACAAACAGCTTACAGACGGTAGGCAATTAAGGTCACAGTTATGAAAACTTAGGACACTAAATTGGCCTTTCTACTGACTCTGAAAAAAACCTAAAGAAAGATGCCCAGTGTCCCTGCTCATCTGTGGGAACGTGCCTTAGGCATGCTGCAAGGAGGCATGAGGACCGCAGATGTGGCCAGGGCAATAAATTGCAATGTCCATACTGTGAGACGCTGAAGACACTGCTACAGGGAGACAGGACAGACAGCTGATCGTCCTCGCAGTGGCAGACCATGTGTAACAACACCTGCACAGGATCGGTACGTCCGAATATCACACCTGCGGGACAGGTACAGGATGGCAACAACGAGTTACACCAGGAACGCACAATCCCTCCATCAGTGCTCAGACTGTCTGCAATAGGCTGAGAGAGGCTGGACTGAGGGCTTGTAGGCCTGTTGTAAGGCAGGTCCTCACCAGACATCACCGGCAACAATGTCGCCTATGGGCACAAACCCACCGTCGCTGGACCAGACAGGACTGGCAAAAAGTGCTCTTTACTGACGAGTCACGGTTTTGTCTCACGAGGGATGATGATGGGATTTGTGTTTATTGTCGAAGGAATGAGCGTTACACCGAGGCCTGCACTCTGGAGCGGGATGGATTTGGAGGTGGAGGGTCCTTCATGGTCTGGGGCGGTGTGTCACAGCATCATCGGACTGAGCTTGTTGTCATTGCAGGCAATCTCATCGCTGGGCGTTACAGGGAAGGCATCCTCCTACCTCATGTGGTACCCTTCATGCAGGCTCATCCTGACATGACCCTCCAGCATGACAATGCCACCAGCCATACTGCTCGTTCTGTGCGTGATTTCCTGCAAGACAGGAATGTCAGTGTTCTGTCATGGCCAGCGAAGAGCCCGGATCTCAATCCCATTGAGCACGTCTGGGACCTGTTGGATCGGAGGGTGAGGGCTAGGGCCATTCCCCCCAGGAATGTCCGGGAACCTGCAGGTACCTTGGTGGAAGAGTGGGGTAACATTTCACAGCAAGAACTGCCAAATCTAGTGCAGTCCATGAGGAGGAGATGCACTGCAATACTTAATGCAGCTGGTGGCCACACCAGATACTGGCTGTTACTTTTGATTTTGACCCCCCTTTGTTCAGGGTCACATTATTCCATTTCTGTTAGTCACATGTATGTGGAAATTGTTCAGTTTGTCTCAGTTGTTGAATCTTGTTATGTTCATACAAATTAAATAACAACCTATAGCTTAAATAACAACCTTGCAAGATAGATTAATGTGAAGTATATAATATGTCTCTGCAGTATATGTTTGTGAGTACAGTTTATTAACAGTTTGAGCGGGGGCACTGAAGGCTGGAGTCCATTTTCCAGCTGATTGCAGTCCTGTGGTGGTGGAGCGCATTAGATCCAACACATTGGCCTCGAACCACTTTACTGCCCTCGCCTCGGCAGCCATCTGTGGGCTGAAGGCTGAATCCTCCAGTTCATCTCTATGTTAATAACTATACTGAACAAAAATATCCGCAACATGCAATAATTTCAAATATTTTACTGAGTTACAATTCATGAGAAAATCAGTTAATTGAAAAGCTATGGATTTCAAATGACTGAGATTACAGCTATGCATCTTTTGGTCACAGATACCTTAAAAGCGATGGGCCTCACAATGGGACTCAGCATCTCGTCACAGTATTTCTGTGCATTCAAATTGCCATTGATAAAATGCAATTGTGTTCGTTGTCCGTAGTTTATGCCTGTCAATACCATAACCCCCACCATGGGGCACTCTGTTGAATTCAGCAAACCGCTCACCCACAAGCCGCCATACACGTGGTCTGCGGTTGTGAGCCCGGGTGGAAGTACTGACAAATTCTCAAAAATGACGTTGGAGGCGGCTTATGGTAGAGAAATTAACATTCAATTCTCTGGCAACAGCTTTGGTGGCCAATTGCATACTTGCTCAAAACTTGAGACATCCATGGCATTGTGTTGTGTGACAAAACTGCACATTTTAGAGTGGCCTTTTAGTGTCCCCAGCACAAGGGGCACCTGTGTAATGATCATGCTGTTTAATCAGCTTCTTGACGCCTGCCAGGTGGATGGATTATTTTGGCAAAGGAGAAATGCTCACTAACAGATGTGAACAAAATACGTTTTGTGCGTATGGAACATTTATGGGATCTTTTATTTCAGCTCATGAAACACGGATCAACACTTTACATGTTGCGTTTATATTTTTGTTCCGTGTATATTTAAAGAAAACTCAGAGCACACTGGTATTGTTTGTGGAGTATTCAAGAATACCTGTGTGCTGGAGTTTATTCTTTAAACAAGCCTTGGGCAAAAAGTAAGGTGCTTAAAACTTCTTACGGCTGAAATCCCGTTAACGGGATCAATATGACAACAGACAGTGAAAGTGCAGGGTGCCAAATTCAAACAACAGAAATCTCATAATTAAAATTCCTCAAACATACAAGTATTATACACCATTTTAAATATAAACTTGTTGTTAATCCCACCACAGTGTCCGATTTCAAAAAGGCTTTACGACGAAAGCATACCATGCGATTATGTTAGGTCTGCACCTAGTCACAGAAAAACACAGTCACTTTCCCAGCCAGAGAGGAGTCACAAAAAGCAGAAATAGAGGTAAAATTCATCACTAACCTTTGATCTTCATCAGATGACACTCATAGGACTTCATGTTACACAATACATGTATGTTTTGTTCGATAAAGTAAATATTTATATCCAAAAATCTCAGTTTACATTGGCGCGTTATGTTCAGTAATGTTTTGCTTCCAAAACATCTGGTGATTTTGCAGAGAGCCACATCAAGTTACAGAAATACTCATAATAAACATTGATAAAAGATATGTGTTATGCATGGAATTATAGATAAACTTCTCCTTAATGTAACTACTGTGTCAGATTTTAAAGCTTTACGGAAAAAGCACACCATGCAATAACCTGAGTACAGCGCTCGGGCACCAAAATAAGCCATACAGATAGCCGCCATGTTGTGGAGTCAACAGAAGTCAGAAATAGCATTATAAATATTCACTTATATTTGATGATCTTCATCGGAATGCACTCCCAGGAATCCCATTTCCACATTAAATGTTTGTTTTGTTCGATGAAGTCCATCATTTATGTCCAAATACCTCCTTTTTGTTTGCGCGTTTAGTTCACAAATCCAAATTCACACGGTGCAGGCACTTACTTCAGACGACAGTTCCATTACAGTTTGTAGAAACATGTCAAACGAAGTATAGAATCAATCTTTAGGATGTTTTTATCATAAATCTTCAAAAATAATCCAACCGGACAATTCCTTTGTCTTTAGAAAGGAAAAGGAACGCAGCTAACTCTCACGGATGTGTGCGAGACTGAGCTCATGGCATTCTGCCAGACACCTGACTCACACCACTCTTATTCGCTCCCCCTTCACAGTAGAAACCTGAAACAAGGTTCGAAAGACTGTTGACATCTAGTGGAAGCCTTAGGAAGTGCAATCGGACTAAATTTTACACTGTATATTGGATATGCAAAGATTTGAAAACCTACAAACCTCAGATTTCCCACTTCCTGGTTGGATTTCTTCTTGGGTTTTTGCCTGCCATATGAGTTCTGTTAAACTCACAGACATAATTCAAACAGCTTTAGAAACTTCTGAGTATTTTCTATCCAAATATACTAATCATATGCATATCTTAGCTTCTGGGCCTGAGTAGCAGGCAGTTTACTCTGGGCACCTTATTCATCCAAGCTACTCAATACTGCCCCCCAGCCATAATAAGAAGTTAACCTGACTAGTCAGTTGCACAAGTGAATGCATTCAACCGATAGGTGTGTTCTACAATTATCCCAACCTCTAAATCAGAGAGGTGTGGGGGGCTGCCTTAAATCACCGTCCACGTCATCGGCGCCCGGGGAGCAGTTGTTGTTGAGGGTTTACCGCCTTGCTCATGGGCAGAACGACAGATCTTTCCACCTTGCTGGCTTGGGGATTCGAACCAGCGACCTATGGCTGTGCAGTGGCATATCCTTGTTTGGCTTATTTAGCAGACAAGAAGCTCTTATTTCCCAAGCCCTTATCACAGTCAAGACACACCTATGTTATAGTAAAAATAAACATAATGTAATATAACAGAATAAAAAATAACTATTTTTCAAAAAGAAAAAAATGTTGCCAGTGATGCGCATCGCATTCCTGAAAAAGTTATTCTCAGTGTTCATTTGAAACCGGGCTCAATTTGGCAAGTTGTAAGACACATTTTCCAAACCAAAATATGTCTTCTTTTCGATATACAGACGTTCAATTTAGTTTATTCTGCATGGTCTTTGGAATTTTCTAAGTTAATGAATAATTCCACATTGAACACTGCATGGTGATGAATTACAGCCGCAAAGTTTGTTTGGTGAGTAGGCCTAGGCTTAATAATTCTGATGAAATATGCTCTGTCTTTATCAAACTAATGTTTTTGCATATTTTCAGCGTCTATGTTTAGGGTTATAGCCTAGGCTAAGAAATTCTAAATGGCACTCGCAATTCACAAAGTACACTACATGTCCAAAAGTATGTGGACACCTGCTCGTGGAACATCTCATTCCAAAATCACGGCTATTAACATGGAGTTGGTCCCCCCTTTGCTGCTATATCAGCCTCCACTCTTCTGGGAAGGCTTTCCACTAGATGTTGGAACATTGCTGCGGGGACTTGCTTCCATTCAGTCACAAGAGCATTAGTGAGGACGGGCACTGATGTTGGGCGATTAGGCCTGGCTCGAAGTTGGTGTTCCAATTCATCCCAAAGATGTTTGATGGAGTTGAGGTCAGGGCTCTGTGCAGGCCAGTCAAGTTCTTCCACACCGATCTCAACAAACCATTTCTGTATGGACCTTGCTTTGTGCACAGGGGCATTGTCATGCTGAAACAGGAAAGGGCCTTCCCCAAACTGTTGCCATAAAGTTGGAAACACAGAATTCTCTAGAATGTCATTGTATGCTGTAGCATTAAGATTTCACTTCACTGGAACTAATTGGCCTAGACCAAACCATGAAAAACAGCCCCAGACCATTATTCCTCCTCCACCAAACTTTACAGTTGACACTATTTCTGTAGGCCTAATGGGAGCTTGTGTGCGCACTCAGTTTGATACATTTGAATAGGCATCTATTTCTGTAGGCCTAATGGGAGCTTGTGTGCGCACTCAGTTTGATACATTTGAATAGGCATCTATTTATGTAGGCCTAATGGGAGCTTGTGTGTCCCATCAGTTTGATACATTTGAATAGGCATTTATTTCTGTAGGCCTAATGGGAGCTTGTGTGTCCCATCAGTTTGATACATTTGAATAGGCATTTATTTCTGTAGGCCTAATGGGAGCTTGTGTGTCCCATCAGTTTGATGCATTTATTTCTGTAGGCCTAATGGGAGCTTGTGTGTCCCATCAGTTTGATACATTTTAATAGGCATTTATTTATGTAGGCCTAATGGGAGCTTGTGTGTCCCATCAGTTTGATGCATTTATTTCTGTAGGCCTAATGGGAGCTTGTGTGTCCCATCCGTTTGATGCATTTATTTCTGTAGGCCTAATGGGAGCTTGTGTGTCCCATCCGTTTGATGCATTTATTTCTGTAGGCCTAATGGGAGCTTGTGTGTCCCATCAGTTTGATGCATTTATTTCTGTAGGCCTAATGGGAGCTTGTGTGTCCCATCAGTTTGATACATTTTAATAGGCATTTATTTCTGTACGCCTAATGGGAGCTTGTGTGCGCACTCAGCACGCGTGTGTGGAGGGAGCAGTCGGAACACAATTGAGTGAATGAGACACTGAGGGGAAAGGGAATTTAGGGAGAAGAACGGTGTGATGCTTGGCTTGGTTTCTTTTTTGTTGTGCCCCGCAAATGACATGTACAAATGGAACACTGGAGTCAAAGCCAATTCAAGGCAAAATGTTACTTGCCTGTTCGGGAAGCCACAAAACACATTCCACAAAATAGTTTTACAGTATTTGAAACAAAATGTGATCTCTGGTGAAAGATCGAACTTTGCCGTTTGCTCGAGTACTCATGCCCATCCCTAAACCTGACTAGCTTTAATTATAATGTTCCTGTTGACACAGTAAAGGTGAGAGAAAGCCCAAAGATCATGGACTGCCTAGCTATATGCCTTATACTCAACACCACGTGGTATCTTTTGTAATGAAACATTTTTGAAAAAGGCCTTGCAGTGAAAACGTCCAACAATAAAAAGTATTTTGGATCATCTTTTGCCCAAGCTTTCTTCTAATTTATATCTTTTATCATGAGAAGTCAAGCATTCAGGTAAGACTGACTAATTATGATATCTTTTGAACAGGTAGGTTGCGCATGCCTAGAATGCTTTATGTAACCAGAAGGTACAGTATATTAGTAAGGCTAGGATTACATTGAGAATAGTTTGATGGGTGAGAATGCTATCAAGTGCTTGTCAAATTGTGAATGAGAGACTGATAAAGTGTGTGCAGTGTGTGCAACAAACAGCACTTTCATTATACTTTAAAAAAAATCATCATTAGAGTCGCATCATGCAGCCTTAGAATGTACGTCAAATCAAAACATATACAGTGGGGCAAAAAAGTATTTAGTCAGCCACCAATTGTGCAAGTTCTCCCACTTAAAAAGATGTGAGAGGCCTGTAATTTTCATCATAGGTACACTTCAACTGCATTCGGGAAGTATTCAGACCCCTTGACTTTTTCCACATTTTGTTACGTTACAGACTTATTCTAAAATGGATTAAAAAACAATCCTCATAAATCTACACACAATACCTCATAATGACAAAGCAGAACAGGTCTTTAGAAATGTTTGCAAATGTATTACAAAATTAAAAAAATTATATCATATTTACATAAGTACTCAGACACTTTACTCAGTACTTTGTTGAAGTACCTTTGGCAGTGATTACAGCCTCGAGTCTTCTTGGGTATGACGCTACAAGCTTGGCACACCTGTACTTGGGGAGTTTATCCCATTCTTCTCTGCAGATCCTCCCAAGCGCTGTCGGATTGGACGGAGAGCGTCGCTGCACAGCTATTTTCAGGTCTCTCCAGAGATGTTCGATCGGGTTCACGTCCAGGCTCTGGCTGGGCCACTCAAGGACATTCAGAGACTTGTCGCGAAGCAACTCCTGCGTGTCTTGGCTGTGTGCTTAGGGTCATTCTTTTCACTTTGTTGTTATGGGGTATTGTGTGTAGATTGATTAAATATTTTATCAATTTTAGAATAAGGCTGTAACGTAACAAAATATGGAAAAAGTGAAGGGATCTGAATACTTTCCGAATGCACTGTATATGAGTTTACCTGTAGGTTGTTTAGGGGGTCCATCTTCATGACTGGCCCAATGGTGTTGAGAGGCAGGGAAACTTCAATACTCTGGCTGGGCATCAGTGGAGTGTGGATGGGCAGAGGGGTGGTGGGGATCACTCCGAAACTAGACAGAAAGACAATACCATTTAAAACATTTTTTTTTTAATGTTAACATTTATTTAAAGCCGCAATATGTAACTTTTTGGGCTACCTGACCAAATTCACATAGGTTTGGTTTTGTACACCAGCTAAAAATACAATATTTTTAGGTTATGGAAAATATATTATACAGTGGTTTAGATGGTATAATGATTCTCTACACTCCCCTTGCTTGTTATGCCACAAACTGAAATTAGGCAAACTATTTCAATTTTAGCAACCAGGAAACGGCAGAGCGATTTCTGCATAGTGAATCTTTAACTAGGCAAGTCAATTAAGAACAAATTATTATTCACAATGACGGCCTACCAAGCGGGAAAAGGCCTCCTGTGGGGACGGGGGCTAGAACAACAAATTTAAAAGTAGGTGACAACATACCGGGTTCATACATATTTTGATAGATGGAATTTCATGACTTTTAACCAAATTTCCATGACCAGCAATTGGTGGCGTCTCTATGTACGTATAAAATATACAGTGGGGCAAAAAAGTATTTAGTCAGCCACCAATTGTGCAAGTTCTCCACATTAAAAAGATGAGAGAGGCCTGTAATTTTCATCATATGTACACTTCAACTATGACAGACAAAATCAGAAAAAGAAATCCAGAAAATCACATTGTAGGATTTTTAATGAATTTATTTGCAAATTACATTTAAGCCTACATTTAAATTAATGTTCACGATTCACAAATTATTATTTTGATTCACATGATTCAATTCACTGTGATTGAACCGAATTCCAACTAAAACAATGGTGAAGTGAAACGTTCGTTTTGCCAAAAATAATAATTTCAATGAATCACATGAATTTATTAAAAACAAATATATATATAAAATTGTATGACCTTATTCGTGAGTGTCGGTTGAAAGTTTTGGGACATGACGAAAACATTAATACATGTCAATAATAGCTAAACAGTTAACTAGAGGGTACAATATACATTGCCTTCGGAAAGTATTCAGACCCCTTCACCTTTTACACATTTTGTTACGTTACAGCCTTATTCAGCCTTGTTTTTTTTATCTTCAGCAATCTACACACAATACCCCATAAGGAAAGGAAAAACAGTTTTTTAATTATTATTATTATTATTATTATTTTTACAAATGTATTAAAAATAAAGATCTGAAATACCTTATTTACATAAGTATTCAGACCCTTTGCTATGAGACTCGAAATTGAGCTCAGGTGCATCCTGTTTCCATTGATCATACTTGAGATGTTTCTTCAACTTAATTGTTCACCTGTGGAAAATTAAATTGATTGGACATGATTTGGAAAGGCTATATAAGGTCCCACAGTTGACAGTGCATATCAGAGCAAAAACCAAGCCATGAGGTTGATGGAATTGTCCGTAGAGCTCCGAGACAGGATTGTGTCGAGGCACAGATCTGGGGAAGGGTACCAACATTTTTTGCAGCATTGAAGGTCCCCATGAACACAGTGGCCTCCATCATTCTTAAATGGAAGAAGTTTGGAACCGTTACCGGAGTTATCATAGGGGAGCTGTACTCCTAGTGTTTTATCCCGATGCCTAGGCAGCGAATAGCCTGAGAAAAAATTATGCACACACCCGCAGCCAATGGGAGCACAGGTCTCCATATATAATGGGACACTTCCCCTCACTCAGCCTCCCGAACATTATCTTCAGCGAGACTGGGGGATCGGCATGGCCTTAAGTCCTATGGGGTTCCGCTCCACTCATAGAACTGGAGTTACAACTCTGGTAACTATCGTTCTATATCGTGGAGCTCTGCTCCTAGTGGTTTAAGGCGGAGCGCAACGCTCCAAAATGTACACCATGCCGAGCCCAACTTTTCCCACATTGTGATAAGGTCGGGCCCAGCTATGGCTTTGACCAAGACCTTCAGTACTGTAACACAGTGTGTCACAATATACTGTGGCCTCGATACAATCTGTCACACCTAGTCCGAAGGCAAAGCCAGAGACTAGTAGGCAGATAACCAGAATATGATCCATACTAATCTGAACCAGCAGACAGATGGTCCTCACTATTCTGATATAATCACCGATCAACAATGGAATGACAAAGTGTCACTCTACATTGTGTATTCAGTAATCCATCACACTCAATCAATGGATTCCAAAGATTGATGGGTAGAACTCAAGATTGCTATTTTTTACCTATGTAATACTAGTTACACAAGCTATTTCCCCCATCCCTCCGCTTCAACACAGACAGACTAGTGGGCAGGTCAAATACACGACTTCTACAATACTGAACCCTCAGCAAAGAGTCATGTCACAATCACTCTTACCTGATGGAAGCCAGTCCATTAGTCCTGCATTCCCCCTTGAGTATGTGCATCAGCATGTTCTCTACTGTACTGATATTAGTCAGATAGGAATCATGTCCTATATGTCTCTCTCATAAGAAAAGTGACACGGACCTGAAAGGAACCATGCCCCTCAGTCCTGCATCAATTTTTCTTAACTCAAGTCCTTCTCTCAGTACAGACTGAGCCAGAACATTCAAAGACATATCAAGCAAATAGAAGCGGATTAAAGGAGACGTGTCGACCAAGACACAGATGCACAAATATCCTCGACTCCTGTTCCTCTGAAGAGAGCAGTAGAGGCCGCTACTCCCTGAGTGGAGTCGGCTTTCACCTCGAGGCAATGGGCGACCTACAGCCTCACATGCCATCTCAATGCCTACACACAGCCAATGAGACAGGCGCTGTTTGGATAGCGTTCCACCGAGTGTATTCGCACCGTGACACAAACAGCTGAGGTCCTGACCTAATCGATGCTGTACACTCCACATAACACACCAAAGCGCGTACTGGGCACAGGCAATGCAGCCTTTCCTCTCTCCTCTCCCCATGGGGAGGGGGAGAAAAAGCCCAGAGCTCTACCATCTGTATGAACTCTTAATAACCTTAGGCATAAAAGCCGGGTTAGGACGTAACACGCTCTGCTCAAGTAGCCATTAATGGCAAGGCAGTCGGGTCTTGTCGAAAGAGAACACAAGTCACTGACATGCTTAGCAGTAGTCTGAGCGAGCAAAAGCAGCATCTTTAAAGACAGCATTTTGAGGAGGATTTGATTCAATGGCTCGAACGATGAATCACACAACGCGTAGACTACCAACGCTAAATCTCACTCGGGCAGATTTGTTCTAGGCCTAGGCCTCCGCATTCCCAATAGAAAGCGTCTCACTAGGGGATGGTTAAAGACAGTGTCTCTGCCAAAACCCTCAGGCAGAAATCGCTGCAGCAAACACTTTAATAATGGCCGCCGCTGAGCGCTGCTTTTCAAACAAGTACTGCAGAAATGAGAGAACACTCAACCTGACAGCACACGGGGTCCACATTTTCTGTGACACACCATTGTGAAAACATGTTCCATTTACTGGCATACACCCTGGAAGTGGAACTGGCACGCGAGCCCTGTATGGTTGTGATCCCTGCATCAGGCAACCCACAGCGCTCTAACCTGTTCCTCTCAGGAGCCAAGCCATCATAGGTTTGCCTGTGACAACGCTACCCACTGATATGGAATGGGCCAAGGTGGTGACACCAACATTTGGGTCATCTCTGCAAACCATGGAGCCCCTGGGTAATCGAGAGCTATCAATATGATTGACAGCCGCCTGATCTCACCCGAGCTAATAGTGGGAGAATCTGTGAAGACTGGAATGTAAGCGGACGCTGAACCCGAAGCGAGTTTTGGGATTCCCTTTGTTATTCCCTGCTGTCTACCGTCCACCCTGGTGAATGGGAGATAAGCTTTGGCCGGCGTGCGCGCCGCCAAAGGTGACTCCCATGAGCCCTCCACATATTTATGGAGAGAGGGCAAGGCAGGAGCCAGGGGCTCCACTGCCCTCCTCCATCGAGAATAAGGACCACCCACCATCATGTCCAACTCTGGAACAGGGGGGATGGGAGGTAGCTCTCCAATCTAGTGGCAGCTCTCTAAATGTTTTATTTATTTTTATTTCACCTTTATTTATTTAGCTAAAACTTGCGAGTGTAGAGAGTATAGAGATATTGTTATCCACGTCGGCACCAACAATGTTAGGATGAAACAGTCAGAGATCACCAAGCATCACATAGCTTCTGCGTGTAAATCAGCTAGAAAGATGTGTCGGCATCGAGTAATTGTCTGTGGCCCCCTCCCAGTTAGGGGGAGTGATGAGCTCTACAGCAGAGTCTCACAACTCAATCACTGGTTGAAAACTGTTTTCTGCCCCTCCCAAAAGATAGAATTTGTAGATAATTGGCCCTCCTTCTGGGACTCACCCACAAACAGGACCAAGCCTGACCTGCTGAGGAGTGACGGACTCCATCCTAGCTGGAGGGGTGCTCTCATCTTATCTACCAACATAGACAGGGCTCTAACTCCTCTAGCTCCACAATGAAATAGGGTGCAGGCCAGGCAGCAGGCTGTTAGCCAGCCTGCCAGCATAGTGGAGTCTGCCACTAGCACAGTCAGTGTAGTCAGCTCAGCTATCACCATTGAGACCGTGTCTGTGCCTCGACCTAGGTTGGGCAAAACTAAACATGGCGGTGTTCGCCTTAGCAATCTCACTAGGATAAAGACCACCATTCCTGTCATTATTGAAAGAGATCATGATACCTCACATCTCAAAATAGGGCTACTTAATGTTAGATCCCTTACTTCAAAGGCAATTATAGTCAATTAACTAATCACTGATCATAATCTTGATGTGATTGGCCTGACTGAAACATGGCTTAAGCCTGATGAATTTACTGTGTTAAATGAGGCCTCACCTCCTGGCACCACTAGTGACCATATCCCCCGTGCATCCCGCAAAGGCGGAGGTGTTGCTAACATTTACGATAGCAAATTTCAATTTACAAAAAAAAAAAAAAAGATGTTTTCGTTTTTTGAGCTTCTAGTCATGAAATCTATGCAGCCTACTCAATCACTTTTTATAGCTACTGTTTACAGGCCTCCTGGGCCATATACAGCGTTCCTCACTGAGTTCCCTGAATTCCTATCGGACCTTGTAGTCATAGCAGATAATATTCTAATCTTTGGTGACTTTAATATTCACATGGAAAAGTCCACAGACCCACTCCAAAAGGCTTTCGGAGACATCATCGACTCAGTGGGTTTTGTCCAACACGTCTCTGGAACCACTCACTGTCACAGTCATACTCTGGACCTAATTTTGTCCCATGGAATAAATGTTGTGGATCTTAATGTTTTTCCTCATAATCCTGGACTATCGGACCACCATTTTATTACGTTTGCAATTGCAACAAATAATCTGCTCAGACCCCAACCAAGGAACATCAAAAGTCATGCTATAAATTCACAGACAACACAAAGATTCCTTGATGTCCTTCCAGATTCCCTCTGTCTACCCAAGGACGCCAGAGGACAAAAATCAGTTAACCACCTAACTGAGGAACTCAATTTAACCTTGCGCAATACCCTAGATGCAGTTGCACCCCTAAAAACTAAAAACATTTCTCATCAGAAACTAGCTCCCTGGTACACAGAAAATACCCGAGCTCTGAAGCAAGCTTCCAGAAAATTGGAACGGAAATGGCGCCACCCCAAACTGGAAGCCTTCCGACTAGCTTGGAAAGACAGTACCGTGCAGTACCGAAGAGCCCTTACTGCTGCTCGATCATCCTATTTTTCTAACTTAATTGAGGAAAATAAGAACAATCCAAAATTCCTTTTTGATACTGTCGCAAAGCTAACTAAAAAGCAGCATTCCCCAAGAGAGGATGACTTTCACTTTAGCAGTGATAAATTCATGAACTTCTTTGAGGAAAAGATTATGATTATTAGAAAGCAAATTATGGACTCCTCTTTAAATCTGTGTATTCCTTCAAAGCTCAGTTGTCCTGAGTCTGCACAACTCTGCCAGGACCTAGGATCAAGAGAGACGTTCAAGTGTTTTAGTACTATATCTCTTGACACAATGATGAAAATAATCATGGCCTCTAAACCTTCAAGCTGCATACTGGACCCTATTCCAACTAAACTACTGAAAGAGCTGCTTCCTGTGCTTGGCCCTCCTATGTTGAACATAATAAACAGCTCTCTATCCACCGGATGTATACCAAACTCACTAAAAGTGGCAATAATAAAGCCTCTCTTGAAAAAGCCAAACCTTGACCCAGAAAATATAAAAAACTATCGGCCTATATCGAATCTTCCCTTCCTCTCAAAATTTTTAGAAAAGGCTGTTGCGCAGCAACTCACTGCCTTCCTGAAGACAAACAATGTATACGAAATGCCTCAGTCTGGTTTTAGACCCCATCATAGCACTGAGACGGCACTTGTGAAGGTGGTAAATTACATTTTAATGGCATCGGACCAAGGCTCTGCATCTGTCCTCGTGCTCCTAGACCTTAGTGCTGCTTTTGATACCATCGATCACCACATTCTTTTGGAGAGATTGGAAACCCAAATTGGTCTACACGGACAAGTTCTGGCCTGGTTTAGATCTTATCTGTCGGAAAGATATCCGTTTGTCTCTGTGAATGGTTTGTCCTCTGACAAATCAACTGTAAATTTCGGTGTTCCTCAAGGTTCCGTTTTAGGACCACTATTGTTTTCACTATATATTTTACCTCTTGGGGATGTTATTCGAAAACATAATGTTAACTTTCACTGCTATGCGGATGACACACAGCTCTACATTTCAATGAAACATGGTGAAGCCCCAAAATTGCCCTTGCTAGAAGCATGTGTTTCAGACATAAGGAAGTGGATGGCTGCAAACTTTCTACTTTTAAACTCGGACAAAACAGAGATGCTTGTTCTAGGTCCCAAGAAACAAAGAGATCTTCTGTTGAATCTGACAATTAATCTTAATGGTTGTACAGTTGTCTCAAATAAAACTGAAGGACCTCGGCGTTACTCTGGACCCTGATCTCTCTTTTGAAGAACATATCAAGACCATTTCAAGGACAGCTTTTTTCCATCTACGTAACATTGCAAAAATCAGAAACTTTCTGTCCAAAAATGATGCAGAAAAATGTATCCATGCTTTTGTCACTTCTAGGTTAGACTACTGCAATGCTCTACTTTCCAGCTACCCGGGTAAAGCACTAAATAATCTTCAGTTAGTGCTAAATACGGCTGCTAGAATCCTGACTAGAACCAAAAAATTGGATCATATTACTCCAGTGCTAGCCTCCCTACACTGGCTTCCTGTCAAAGCAAGGGCTGATTTCAAGGTTTTACTGCTAACCTACAAAGCATTACATGGGCTTGCTCCTACCTATCTCTCTGATTTGGTCCTGCCGTACATACCTACACGTACGCTACGGTCACAAGACGCAAGGCTCCTAATTGTCCCAAGAATTGCTGGAGGCAGGGCTTTCTCCTATAGAGCTCCATTTTTATGGAATGGTCTGCCTACCCATGTGAGAGACGCAAACTCGGTCTCAACCTTTAAGTCTTTACTGAAGACTCATCTCTTCGGTGGGTCATATGATTGAGTGTAGTCTGGCCCAGGAGTGGGAAGGTGAACGGAAAGGCTCTGGAGCAACGAACCGCCCTTGCTGTCTCTGCCTGGCCGGTTCCCCTCTTTCCACTGGGATTCTCTGCCTCTAACCCTATTACAGGGGCTGAGTCACTGGCTTACTGGGGCTCTCTCATGCCGTCCCTGGAAGGGGTGCGTCACCTGAGTGGGTTGATTCACTGATGTGGTCATCCTGTCTGGGTTGGCGCCCCCCTTGGGTTGTGCCATGGCGGAGATCTTTGTGGGCTATACTCAGCCTTGTCTCAGGATGGTAAGTTGGTGGTTGAAGATATCCCTCTAGTGGTGTGGGGGCTGTGCTTTGGCAAAGTGGGTGGGGTTATATCCTTCCTGTTTGGCCCTGTCCGGGGGTGTCCTCGGATGGGGCCACAGTGTCTCCTGACCCCTCCTGTCTCAGCCTCCAGTATTTATGCTGCAGTAGTTTGTGTCGGGGGGCTAGGGTCAGTTTGTTATATCTGGAGTACTTCTCCTGTCCTATTCGGTGTCCTGTGTGAATCTAAGTGTGCGTCCTCTAATTCTCTCCTTCTCTCTTTCTTTCTCTCTCTCGGAGGACCTGAGCCCTAGGACCATGCCCCAGGACTACCTGACATGATGACTCCTTGCTGTCCCCAGTCCACCTGAACGTGCTGCTGCTCCAGTTTCAACTGTTCTGCCTTATTATTATTTGACCATGCTGGTCATTTATGAACATTTGAACATCTTGGCCATGTTCTGTTATAATCTCCACCCGGCACAGCCAGAAGAGGACTGGCCACCCCACATAGCCTGGTTCCTCTCTAGGTTTCTTCCTAGGTTTTGGCCTTTCTAGGGAGTTTTTCCTAGCCACCGTGCTTCTACACCTGCATTGCTTGCTGTTTGGGGTTTTAGTCTGGGTTTCTATACAGCACTTTGAGATATCAGCTGATGTATGAAGGGCTATATAAATACATTTGATTTGATTTTGATTTGATATTTAACCAGGTAGGCAAGTTGAGAACAAGTTCTCATTTACAATTGCGACCTGGCCAAGATCAAGCAAAGCAGTTCGACACATACAACAACACAGAGTTACACATGGAGTAAAACAAACATACAGTCAATAATACAGTAGAAAAATAAGTCTATATACGATGTGAGCAAATGAGGTGAGATAAGGGAGGTAAAGGAAAAAAAAGGCCATGGTGGCGAAGTAAATACAATATAGCAAGTAAAACACTGGAATGGTAGATTTTCAGTGGAAGAATGTGCAAGGTAGAGATATAATTAATGGGGTGCAAAGGAGCACAATAAATAAATAAATAAATACAGTAGGGGAAGTTGTTTGGGCTAAATTATAGATGGGCTATGTACAGGTGCATAATCTGTGAGCTGCACTGACAGCTGGTGCTTAAAGCTAGTGAGGGAGATAAGTGTTTTCAGTTTCAGAGACTTTTGAAGTTCGTTCCAGTCATTGGCAGCAGAGAACTGGATGGAGAGGCGGCCAAAGGAAGAATTGGTTTTGGGGGTGACCAGAGAGATATACCTGCTGGAGCGCGTGCTACAGGTGGGTGCTGCTATGGTGACCAGCGAGCTGAGATAAGGGGGGACTTTACCTAGCAGGGTCTTGTAGATAACCTGAAGCCAGTGGGTTTGGCGACGAGTATGAAGCGAGGGCCAGCCAACGAGAGCGTACAGGTCGCAGTGGTGGGTAGTATATGGGGCTTTGGTGACAAAACGGATGGCACTGTGATAGACTGCATTCAATGTATTGAGTAGAGTATTGGAGGCTATTTTGTAAATGACATCGCCGAAGTCGAGGATCGGTAGGATGGTCAGTTTTACGAGGGTATGTTTCGCAGCATGAGTGAAGGATGCTTTGTTGCGAAATAGGAAGCCAACTCTAGATTTAACTTTGGATTGGAGATGTTTGATGTGAGTCTGGAAGGAGAGTTTACAGTCTAACCAGACACCTAGGTATTTGTAGTTGTTCACATATTCTAAGTCAGAACCGTCCAGAGTAGTGATGCTTGATGGGCGGGCAGGTGCAGGCAGTGATCGGTTTAAGTGCATGCATCTAGTTTTACTTGTATTTAAGAGCAGTTGGAGGCCACAGAAGGAGAGTTGTATGGCATTGAAGCTCATCTGGAGGGTTGTTAACACAGTGTCCAAAGAAGGGCCAGAAGTGTACAGAATGGTGTCGTCTGCATAGAGGTGGATCAGAGACTAACCAGCAGCAAGAGCGACATCATTGATGTATACAGAGAAGAGAGTCGGCCCAAGAATTGAACCCTGTGGCACCCCCATAGAGACTGCCAGAGGCCCGGACAACAGGCACTCTGATTTGACACACTGAACTCTATCAGAGAAGTAGTTGGTGAACCAGGCGAGGCAGTCATTTGAGAAGCCAAGGCTATTGAGTCTGCCGATGAGGATGTGGTGATTGACAGGGTCGAAAGCCTTGGCCAGGTCAATGAATACGGCAGCACAGTAATGTTTCTTATCGATGGCGGTTAAGATATTGTTTAGGACCTTGAGCATGACTGAGGTACACCCATGACCAGCTCTGAAACCAGATTGCATAGCGGAGAAGATGCGGTGGGATTCGAAATGGTCGGTAATCTGTTTGTTGACTTGGCTTTCGAAGACCTGAGATAGGCAGGGTTGGACATATATAGGTCTGTAGCAGTTTGTGTCAAGAGTGTCCCCCCCTTTGAAGAGGGGGATGACCACAGCTGCTTTCCAATCTTAGGGAATCTCAGACGACACGAAAGAGAGGTTAAACAGGCTAGTAATAGGAGTTGCAACAATTTCGGCAGATAATTTTAGAAAGAAAGGGTCCAGATTGTCTAGCCCGGCTGATATGTAGGGGTCCAGATTTTGCAGCACTTTCAGAACATCAGCTGACTGGATTTAGGAGAAGGAGAAATGGGTAAGGCTTGGGCGAGTTGCTGTGGGGGGTACAATGCTGTTGACCGGGGTAGGGGTAGCCAGGTGGAAATCATGGCCGTAGAAAAATGCTTTTTGAAATTCTCAATTTTAGTGGATTTATCGGTGGTGACAGAGTTTCCTATCCTCAGTACAGTGGGCAGCTGGGAGCAGGTGTTCTTATTTTCCATGGACTTTACAGTGTCCCAGAACTTTTTTGAGTTTGTGTTGCAGGAAGCAAATTTCTGCTTGAAAAAGCTAGCCTTGGCTTTTCTAACTGCCTGTGTATATTGGTTTCTAACTTCCCTGAAAAGTTGCATATCACGGGGATGTTTTTGTGTTGGTTAAGGGCAGTCAGGTCTGGAGAGAACCAAGGGCTATATCTGTTCCTGGTTCTAAATGAGCCCTGGGAAGTCAGCTAGGGCATTGAGGGGGAATCTATCTGAGAGGCCACTCCTAGCATGCTGTGGTCCTAGACACACAAAACATAGGTGGTGTGAGTCCTCAGCAGCCATAACGGAGTAGCGACCCTGAGCTCTTAAAAGAGCATTTGGGTTCGGTTGGAAAACCGGTGTGCTCATTTTATGAAAAATAAATGGACAACGTCAAGGCTTGGAAAATGGGAGGCTGAGTGAGGGGAAGAGTCCTGTTATAGGGACAACTGTGCTCCCATTGGCTGCAGGTGTGTGCATAATTTTTTTCTCAGGCTACTCGCTGCCTAGGCAGCAGGGTAAACCACTAGGAGCAGAGCTCCCCTATGGGGTGGAGCTCCACGATATAGAACACCAAGACTCATCTTAGAGCTTGCCACCAGGCCAAACTGAGAAATCGGGGGAGAACCGCCTTGGTCAGGGAGGTGACCAAGACCCCGATGGTAACTCTGACAGAGCCATAAAGTTCCTCTGTGGAGATGGGAGAACCTTCCAGAAGGACAACCATCTCTGCAGTACTCCACCAATCAGGCCTTTATGATAGAGTGGCTAGATGGAAGCCACTCCTCAGTAAAAGGCACATGTAAGCAATGTACAGAGAGATCCTTGATGAAAACCTGCACCAGAGTGCTCAGGACCTCAGACTGGGGACAACAACACTCTCCTTCCAGACTCCTTCATCTCCAATCCAAAATCAAATCTAGAGTCGGCTTTCTATTTCGCAACAAAGCCTCCTTCACTCACGCCGCCAAACTAACCCTTGTAAAACTGACTATCCTACCGATCCTCGACTTCGGCGATGTCATCTACAAAATAGCTTCCAATACTCTACTCAGCAAACTGGATGCAGTTTATCACAGTGCCATCCGTTTTGTTACTAAAGCACCTTATATCACCCACCACTGGGTTAAAAAAAAGAACAGTCCCCAGTTTGGAGAGGTGTTTGGCCACTTGAGACACCAGTTAGACCTCTCACACAAACCCTTGTAATAGTTTTTTCTTGCACCTATTCCAACATTTCTGTTAATATTCTTATGTTACTGAATGTATCCAGAGTATTTTCACGTTTTGTTATTGAAAAATGCTGGAAAAAGTACAGTAAATGCTAAATGCACATTAAATCAACAGTGTAACATTTGGATTTAGTCTTGTCAAGTGAATTGTTGTGTCCTCACCTTTGGTCTAATAATTTGCCTATAATTGCCAGTGTTCTCTTTCAATTGCTACCATGGTCACACGTATGCTTTTTAGAATTCTTCTGTTAGAAACTTTTCAATTTGGCCAAATCCATATAGGCCAATTTCCACAAGTGTATCTATCACATATCTATTCGATGATAAATCATTCGTGGCAGTTTGGTTTCTCCTCTGAACCAAATGGAAAATTGCACGCAGCTGGAGATTACGCAATAATTTTGACGGAGGACACCAAGCGGGCACCTGGTAAATGTAGTCTCTTATGGTCAATCTTCCAATGATATGCCTACAAATACATCACAATGCTGCAGACACCTTGGGGAAACGACAGAAAGTGTAGGCTCATTCCTGGCGCATTCACAGCCATATAAGGAGACATTGGAACACAGCGCTTTCAGAATCTGGGGCATTTCCTGTTTGAAATTTCATCTTGGTTTTGCCTGTAGCATCAGTTCTGTGGCACTCACAGATAATATCTGTTATATTGCAGTTTTGGAAACGTCAGAGTGTTTTCTTTCCAAAGCTGTCAATTATATGCATAGTCGAGCATCTTTTCTTGACAAAATATCTTGTTTAAAACGGGAACATTTTTTTATCCAAAAATTAAAAGAGCGCCCCCTATATCGAAGAAGTCAATAAGTGCTTCAGGTGAATGGAGCTACATTTACAATCTGCTCTTGACAAGTCAATGCCTTTCAGAGTAGTGGTTGTGTTTAGTTATCATACAACATACTCCCATACTGTACCAACTTCAGGAGACGAGTGCACATAACATACCATTCCATGTATGCCCAGGGACTATGACTAACATTTAAACCCATTTAACTATTTTTGCGAAGTATATGACTATAAACGGCTATACCCCTTAACTAAGTGGATCGTTACTGAGAACTAGCCTATGATCTATTAACAATGTGTTTAGTGAATGGCCATGGTTATAGTGAATGGCCATAGTTATTAGGAATGGAGAGTCACGGTAAGCTTAGAGCAACTAAATACAAAGTTGGTGTGAACAAAAAGCAGAGAACCATTTTTACAGTGAGGCCACAGAAGACCTTAACTGCTAGTACAGCTGAGATATTGTTTTGCTTCTTTATCCCAAGTCCCTGAGACACGTGTACCGTGTACACACACCCACGGAGAAGTTGGAACACAGAGTCCGGCCACAGACAGTGCAGTTTAAGGGTTTAAGGGCACAATGGCAGGAGAAAGCATCTATGATTTGATATCAGTCGCCCCTCTCTCACCTGTTCTTGTTGAACTGGATAGCGAAGTCGGTCATGTGCTGCAAGGCCTTGTTGGTAAAGGTCATGTCCATGTACATTTGGCCCTGTCGGCGGGAGAATGTGCCTGAGATTTCCAGTCCTTTAGCTTTCACTGCAGGCAGCCATACCTGGGAGAAGAGATAGACCTTACATAAAGAAATATGAACGTGCAAAACAATTCACCCATACCTGGGAGCAGGGTCATTTGAAAATGGCAACATGACTCACTACTGTGTACGTGTCTGTGCTATGTTGCCCCTTCATTATATTGAGTCGGACACAAAGGGAGATCGAGAATGGAGGGCATAAATTAAAATCAAATCACATGTTATTTGCCGAATACAACAGGTAGACCTTACCGTGAAATGCTTACTTACAAGCCCTTAACCAACAATGCAGTTCTAGAAATAGGGTTAGGAAAATATTTACTAAAACTAAAGTACAAAACAAACTAAATTACAAAACAATAAATGAGGCTATACACAGGGGCTACCGGTACCAAGTCAATGTGCGGAGGTACAAGTTAGTCAAGGTCATTTGTACATATAGGTAGGGGTAAAGTGACTATACATAGATAATGAACAGCAAGTAGCAGCAGTGGCCTCCCGGGTGGGGCAGTGGTCTAGGACACTGCATTGCAGTGATAGCTGTGCCACCAGAGACTCTAAGTTCGTGACCAGGCGCACAATTGTCCTAGCGTCGTCCGGGTTAGGGAGGGTTTGGCCGGTAGGGATATCCTTGTCACATCGTGCACCAGCGACTCCTGTGGCGGGGCGGGCGCAGTGTGCGCTAACCAGGTCGCCAGGTGCACGGTGTTTCCTCCGACACATCGGTGTGGCTGGCTTCCGGGTTGGATGCGCGCTGTGTTAAAGAAGCAGTGCGGCTTGGTTGGGTTGTGTTTCGGAGGACGCATGGCTTTCGACCTTCGTCTCTCCCGAGCCCGTACGGGAGTTGTAGCGAAGAAACAAGAAAGTAACTACTAACAATTGGATACCACGAAATTGGGGAGAAGAGAATTTATTAAAATAAATTTTAAAACTTGTTTTTCAACCACTCCACAAATGTCTTGTTAACAAACTGTAATTTTTGCAAGTCAGTTTGGACATCTACTTTGTGCATGACACAAGTCATTTTTCCAACAATTGTTTACAGACAGATTATTTCACTTATAATTCAATGTATCACAACTCCAGTGGGTCAGAAGTATATATACACTAAGTTGACTGTGCCTTTAAACAGCTTGGGAAAATCCAGAAAATGATGTCATGGCAGAAGCTTCTGAAAGGATAATTGACATAATTTGAGTCAGAAAGTCCGTGTTTGCAAATAAATTTTTCTGATTTTGTCTGTCATAGTTGAAGTGTACCTATGATGAAAATTACAGGCCTCTCTCATCCTTTTAAGTGGGAGAACTTGCACAATTGGTGGCTGACTAAATACTTTTTTGCCCCATTGTATCTATATCCACAGTAAAACGAGTCCTATATCGACACAACCTGAAAGGCTGCTCATCAAGGAAGAAGCCACTGCTCCAAAATCGCCCAAAAGAAAGGCAGACTACAGTTTGCAACTGCACATGGGAACAAAGATCTGACTTTTTGTAGAAATGTCCTCTGGTCTGATGAAACAAAAATGGCCATAAAGACCATCGTTATGTTTGGAGGAAAAAGGGGGAGGCTTGCAAGCCGAAGAACACCATCCCAACCGTGAAGCACGGGGTGGCAGCATCATATTGTGGGGGTGCTTTGCTGCAGGAGGGACTGGTGCACTTCCCAAAACAGATGGCCTCAAGAGGTAGGAAAATTATGTGGATATATTGAAGCAACATCTCAAGACATCAGTCAGGAAGTTAAAGCTTGGTCGCAAATGGGTCTTCGAAATGAAGAATGACCCCAAGCATACTCCCAAAGTTGTGGCAAAATGGCTTAAGGACAACCAAGTCAAGGTATTGGAGTGGCCAACACAAAGCCCTGACCTCAATCCTATAGAAAATGTGTGGGCAGAACTGAAAAAGCGTGTGCGATCAAGGAGGCCTACAAACCTGACTCAGTTACACCAGCTTTGTCAGGAGGAATGGGCCAAAATTCACCCAACTTATTGTGGGAAGCTTGTGGAAGGCTGCCCAAAACGTTTGACCCAAGTTAAACAATTTAAAGGCAATGCTACCAAATACTAATTGAGTGTATGTAAACTTCTGACCCACTGGGAATGTGATGAAAGAAATAAAAGATGAAATAAATAATTCTCTCTACTATTATTCTGACATTTCACATTTTTAAAATGAAGTCGTGATCCTAACTGATCTAAGACTGGGAATTTGTACTAGGATTAAATGTCAGGAATTGTGAAACTGAGTTTAAATGTATTTGGCTAAGGTGTATGTAAACTTCTGACTTCAACTGTAGGTCCTGGATGGCAGGAAGTTTGGCCCCAGTGATGTATTGGGCCGTACGCACTACAATTTGTAGCGCCTTACCAGGCGGTGAAGCAACTGATCAGGATGCTCTCGATGGTGTAGCTGTAGAACTTTTTGAGTATCTGGGGACCCATGCCAAATCTCCTGAGGGGGAAAAAGTGTTGTTGTGCCCTCTTCACAACTCTCTTGGTGTGTTTGGAACATGATAGTTTGTTGGTGATGTGGACACCAAGGAACTTGAAACTCTCTACCCGCTCCACTACAGCATCGTCAATGTTAATGGGAGCCTGTTCGGCCCTGCTTTTCCTGTCGTCCACAATCATCTCCTTTGTCTTGCTCACATTGACGGAGAGGTTGTTGTCCTGGAACCACACTGCCAGGTCTCTGACCTCCTCCCTGTAGGCTGTCTCATCCATCATGGTTGGTGATCAGGCCTACCACTGTTGTATTGTCAGCAAACTTAATGATGGTGTTGGAGTCGTGCTTGGCCACGCAGTCGTCGGTAAACAGGGAGTACAGGAGGGGACTAAGCACGCACCCGAGGGGCCCCTGTGTTGAGGATCAGCGTGGCAGATGTGCGGGCACTATGGTGTTGAACGCTGAGCTGACGTCAATGAATAGTATTCTCACATAGGTGGATTTTTTTTGCAGGTGGGAAAGGGCAGTGTGGAGTGCAATTGAGATTGCGTTATCGGTGGATTTGTTGAAGCGGTATGCGAATTGGAGTGGGTCTAGGATTTCCGGGATGATGGTGTTGATGTGAGCCATTACCAGCCTTTCAAAGCACTTCATGGCTACCGACATGAGTGCTACGAGGCGGTGGTCATTTAGGTAGGTTACCTTCACATTCTTGGGCACAGGGACTATGGTGGTCTGCATGAAACAGAAGGATACCTTGGGAAGGATGCTATGTCCTGCTGCAATACATAACAATTAACAGTGCACATACCACAGTGAGGACATTGTGAGCCTCTTCTACATTACTTAACTGTATGATATATATAAATGACCCATTTTGAACAGGAATCTTGGGTGGAGCCTGTTGATGGCAAGTTGGACTTAACTCACCCCCTCCTTTCGCCCCGGCCAAACAACGTCATAACTATATTTATGCACTGTCCTACATGAAGAGTGACTTTGCTGCATGGCTCAAGGTTCTGTATGCATTTCTCTGCTTGCTAGGTGCTAATGAGTGAGCATTAGCATTTCAATTAGCTTTATCTGAGCTTTATTCTCTGCCCATACTGGTGTAATATATTAGCACTGAAAGTCTACTTTATACCAACATAGTACTAACATTAGCATACAACATTAACATTAATATAATATAGCATTAATATTAGCATTTAGCTCTTGCTAAAATTAATATTGAACATCAACATAAGCATTTAGCTGTGGGTAGTGGGTACTCACAGATTTGGGGGTAACATAGCCTCCTGTGGAGATGGCCATGCCTGTGGAGAGCTCAAACAGGTCGTTGAGGCCGCTGCTGAGCGCTGCAGGAGTCGGCGATGGGGCGAACGTGTTGGGAACTGATGAGGGAATAAAGTTCTGCCCCACCTAAGTCACATACACACACAGACACAAAAAGCACATAGGACATCAGCACAACTATGAATCCAAAATGTAACTTATCTGCGAGACGATGGTCCTCTAGCGACCTAATTGAAGAATAAAAAGACGATAAATTCCAAACTCATCGTTGTCAAATGAGTACGTTTCAAATACTTATGGTGATCGACACCTTTTTTCTTGATTCGTTTTTAAAGAATGATTCTGATCGTCAATTGATTTTGCACATTCACTATAGCTGAAATCCTGACTCGAGAAATACATTCTCCAATGCTCCTCCGATTTGCTGAGGTGGAAAGTATCTTCTGTCAGAATTTCAGCCTATGATTTCCCAACTTGAGTAATCCTCCACTGGATTACCTTATTCCCCCCCCCAATCAGTGCCAAGCAAGGTCAAAGGTGAAGCGAGTGTGATTGGGAAAATAATAGTTTGTCTAGCTTTGAAGTGTTTGGCAGTTAAGTTTTGAATCCCGTTATAACTTCGAAGAGCATGCAGTATGCGGACGGAAAAACGGAAGGGCTCACTTACTGCTGGACTTCCCCCAACACCTCCTCCCAGGTCTCCACCGAGCTACAGGAGAGGACCCATATCCAGCACCCGCATCCAAACACAAGAGATAGACAAAGACAGAGAGAGAGAAAGAGAGGTACTTAGCAATAGCAACCCATCCCCAACCCCATTCCCCAAAAGCAGTTCAACCCATAGACTGCCTAGAATATAACAAAAGGTTATTATGAAGATTGTAATTCTGTTACAGTGAAATGGTTATCAGGGAAGCGCATCAGTCAGAAGACCAGAAAACATTGCCGAAATATTAACATTGAGATGGAAGAATAGTTCATTGTGAAATACATTAGCTATACATATGAGAATTCACAGTCAAAAAGCAAGCAGGTATAATAGCTTTAATGTATTGGGCTTCTTTCACCTATCCAGTTTACTTTTAGCTTTGAATTCTCACAGGGATGTGGAAGATAAAGCAATTAAAGCAATGAAGTCTACACAAAAGATTATTTCAAAATGCAAAATATCCATCTAAATGGCTAGTTGAAAAAATGTAATGATGTACAGTAGGCTCCAGAATTATTGGATCCCATGATAAAGATTAGCAACAAAGACTGTATGAAATAAATATTAGAAATACTGACCTATATTGTATGCTAAAAAACAATTATATTATTTATACTAATAAAATTGCTCGGAGAAAGTAGTGTTTATTTTCTCCAAAAAGATAGGGGTCAAAATTATTGTATCACGTTTTCAATATAATTTGTAAAACATGTTTTGCATACAATATAGCTCAGTACTTGTATTATTTATTTTATACAGTGTTTTTTGCTCATCTTTATCCAGGGATCCAATAATTCCAGGCCCCACTGTATGTAACGGTAGCCATTGCGATATTCAGGACAAAACTTCCTTTGAGACATGGCACTTTTAGTTAAATGCATTTTGACTGCGAGAAGTGTGAAGTCACCTTGACAGCCACATAAGGAGACTGGAATACCATTAAAAAAATTATAGCCGAAGACCCAGCAAGGCACAAATCACACTCTGGTATTGGACTGTTAAATGGCAGATAGAAAAGCATCAGTGCAAGCAATGTTAGAAGCAACATTCAAGACAACTTGAGGATATTTGATGTTGGTGAATCTAAATGGATACAATCCTTTCTCACTTTCAAACACATCCATCATTACAATGAAGTGAAATAAATTAATTGTCTCCTAATGTTTGATGCCAACATTGTACCACAGGTGGACAATACTTTGGTTTGACAAACACTTTTTTCCACATTTCACACTCAATAATTGACAATCTAGACTGAGTGGATACCTAGTTTAGCGAGCTTGCACAAAAGTACATTGTGTGTTCAGGCCTTCCTTGAGGATGTGGTTGATTTTGAAGTTGAACCACTCAGAACAAAATGGCTGTCTGCTGTGGCCTTTTCACAGTGTTATGTTAAGGGACCTCTGGGAGTCTTCGTCAACAAGGCTGAATTGAACATCACTTCTACACCTGCGAAGGAGAACTGGCAGAATAGTCATGATTGTCTCACTAGTCAATATTGTCTCACTTCACCCTCACACAGACATTTTTTTGTTGTTGATCATATGAATATTCCAGATATTCTCCCAGGGTTGAAATATCAGTTTTTGCATAGTGTCGAGAGACAATGCTTGTCACAGAGTTGGAGAAGTCTATTGAAGTGGGAGACAAGTGTCAGGAACTACTGCCAAGGTTTTATACTGACGATACAAGGGCCTTTTAGGAATGCTAAAAATAAAACAGAACAAATAATTTAAATAATGCCGGGGTGAGAAGTTTCAGGCTCTGGAAAACATGTTTTAATATCTTGTGAAAAATGTCTTTGTTCGAATCGCAGTTCTAGCCTGTTCTCTCCCTTGTTGAGATCCAAAAGTGAAACTCTTTTAGACCAACTGAATTTCTACACCATCTGTAGTGCCACTCAATGCAGACTGGATTTATCTGCAAACCATTAGTTATTCACCCACCTTGTTGTCACTCTGGATAAGAGCAGTTTTCTACTAAATCACAAAAATATGAATGAGTTTGATTATATTAAAACCTTAAATGCGGCAGTTAAAAGAAAGGTTCACCCATTTTGAATGTTATATTATTATTGTGCATCTCTGAGTGATCTATCAATTAATTTTTTTATCGATTCCCAAGGTCATATTTTTCCAAGATGGCGTAGCAGTCAGACATCTGTTTTGTCTTGTCCCGTGTATATATATTTTTCTTCGTATATATTCTTTATATTTTTAATCTCAATTTCCATCTACGGACTGAACATACTCTCCTGCAACCCGCCCCACCCAATGTGGTACGGATCTGCAATTTTTTTATACTTTAGAACCGGAACCCCCATCAGAAGCTAGCCAGCTAACCATCTACAAGCTAGCTACAAGCTAGTAATAGTAGCATAGAGGACTGCTTTATCTCTACCACATCTCCGAATTCCTACTGCAAGCTCTGAACCTCTACACCGGATCATCGCAGCTAGCTAGCTGCTATCCGAGTGGCTACTCCTGGCTAACGTCTCTGTCCCGAAGCAAGCACCATTTAGCCTGGAGCTAGCCTGGAGCTTGACCCATCTCACGGCCAGCCAAAGAGGCCTATCAGCCAATTTTTGGGCTACAATACCTCTTTTGCCAATATGCCTGGACCCTTCACTGCCGACACGGAGCCCCGCCGATCCATCACGACTGGTCTGCCGACGTAACCATCCAAGGGGGTTTCAACAGGCTCTTCCGTTGCGACGTCCCCCGGATGCCCATCTGCTAGCCCCGGCCCACTAGCTGTCTGATTCACCATGTCTCCAGCTCGCCTAGCTACTCACTAGACCCGATTATCACTCGGCTAAACATGCCTCTCCCTAATGTCAATATGCCTTGTCTATTGCTATTTTGGTTAGTGATTATAGTCTTATTTCACTGTAGAGCCTCCATCCCTGCTCAATATGCCTTAGCAAGCCATTTTGTTCCACCTCCCACACATGCAGTGACCGCACCTGGCTTAAATAGTGCCTAGAGACTAAACCTCTCTCATCGTCACTCAATGCCTGGGTTTACCTTCACTGTACTCACATCCTACCATATCCTTGTCTGTACATTATGCCTTAAATATATTCTTCCGCACCCAGAAATCTGCTCCTTTTACTCTCTGTTCCGAACGCACTAGACGACCAGTTCTTATAGCCTTTAGCCGTACCCTTGTCCTACTCCTCCTCTGTTCCTCTGGTGATGTAGAGGTTAACCCAGGCCCCGCAGCCCCCAGCACTACTCCCATTCCCCAGGCGCTCTCATTTGTTGACTTCGGTAACCGTTAAAGCCTTGTTTTCATCCATGATAACATTAGAAGCCTCCTTCCTAAGTTTGTTTTATTCACTGCTTTAGCACACCCCGTAAACCCGAATGTCCTAGCCGTGTCTGAAACCTGGCTTAGGAAGGCCACAAAAAATCCAGAAATTTCCATCCTTAACTATAACATTTTCCGACAAGATAGAACTGCTAAATGGGGCGGAGTTGCAATCTACTGCAGAGATAGCCTGCAGAGTTCTGTCATACTATCCAAGTCTGTGCCCAAACAATTCGAGCTTCTACTTTTAAAAATACACCTTTCCAGAAACAACTATCTCACAGTTGCCGCTTGTTATAGACCCCCTTCAGCCCCCAGCTGTGCCCTGGACACCATATGTGAATTGATTGACTCCCCATCTGTCTTCAGAGTTCGTACGGTTAGGTGACCTAAATTGGGACTACCCGGCCTTCCTACAATCTAAGCTAGATTACCTCAATCTTACACAAATTATTAAGGAACCTACCAAGTAGAACCCTAAATCCGTAACCATGGGCACCCTCTTAGATATCATCCTGACCAACCTGCCCTCTAAATACAACTCTGATGTCTTCAACCAGGATCTCAGCGATCACTGCCTCATTGCCTGCGTGCGTAATGGGTCCGTGGTCAAACGACCACCCCTTATCACTGTCAAATGCTCAGTAAAACACTTCAGCGAGCAGGCCTTTCTAATCGACCTGGCCCGGGTATCCTGGAAGGATATTGAATTCATCCCATCAGTAGAGGATGCCTGGTTGCTCTTTAATAGTGCTTTCCTCACCATCTTAAATAAGCATGCCCCGTTCAAAAAATGTAGAACTAAGAACATATATAGCCCATGGTTCACCCCAGACTTGACTGTCCTTGACCAGAACAAAAACATCCAGTGGCGTACTGGATTAGCATCGAATAGCCCCCGCGATATGTAACTTTTCTGGGAAGTCAGGAACCAATATACTCAGTCAGTTAGGAAAGCTAAGGCTAGCTTTTTCAATCAGAAATTTGCATCCTGTAGCACTAATTCCAAAAGGTTTTGGGACACTCTAAAGTCCATGGAGAATAAGAGCACCTCCTCCCAGCTGCCCACTGCACTGAGGATAGGAAACACTGTCACCACCGAAAAATCTACGATAATTGAGAATTTCAATAAGCATTTTTCTACGGCTGGCCATGCTTTCCACCTGGCTACCTCTACCAACATCTCAGCACCACATCTGCAGCAACTTGTCCAAGCCCCTCCCCCCGCTTCTCCTTCACCCAAATCCAGACAGCTGATGTTTTAAAAGAGCTGCAAAATCTGGTTCCCTACAAATCAGCTGGACTAGACAATCTGGACCCTCTCTTTCTAAAATTATCCGCCAAAATTGTTGCAATCCCTATTACCAGCCTACTCAACCTCTCCTTCGTGTCATCTGAGATCCCCAAAGATTGGAAAGCTGCCGCGGTCATCCTCCTCTTCAAAGGGGGAGACACTCTAGACCCAAACTGTTATAGACCTAAATCCATCCTGCCCTGCCTTTCTAAAATCTTTGAAAGCCAAATTAACAAACAGATCACCGACCATTTCGAATCCCACCTTACCTTCTCCGCTATGCAATCTGGTTTCTGAGCTGGTCATGGGTGCACCTCAGCCACGCTCAAGGTCCTAAACAATATCATAACCGCCATCGATAAAAGACAGTACTGTGCAGCCGTCTTCATCGACCTGGCCAACGCTTTCGACTCTGTCAATCACCACATTCAAATCGGCAGACTCAATAACCTTGGCTTCTCAAATGACTGCCTCGCCTGGTTTACCAACTACTTCTCAGATAGAGTTCAGTGTGTCAAATCGGAGGGCCTGTTGTCCGGACCTCTGGCAGTCTCTATGGGGATGCCACAGGGTTCAATTCTCGGGCCGAATCTTTTCTCTGTATATATCAATGATGTCGCTCTTGCTGCTGGTGATTCTCTTATCCACCTCTACGCAGACGACACCATTCTGTATACATCTGGCCCTTCTTTGGATACTGTGTTAACAAACCTCCAAACAAGCTTCAATGCCATACAACACTCCTTCCGTGGCCTCCAACTGCTTTAAAATGCCAGTAAAACTAAGTGCATGCTCTTAAACCGATTAATGCCCGCACCCTCCCGCCCAACTAGCATCACTATTCTGGACGGTTCTGACTTAGAATATGTGGACTACAAATACCTAGGTGTCTGGTTAGACTGTAAACTCTCTTTCCAGACTCACATGAACTCCAATCCAAAATTAAATCTAGAATTGGCTTCCTATTTCACAACAAAGCCTCCTTCACTCATGCTGCCAAACATACCATCTTACTGATCCTTGACTTTGGCTATGTCATTTAAAAAATAGCCTCCAACACTCTACTCAGCAAACTGGATGTAGTCGATCACAGTGCCATCCGTTTTGTCACCAAAGCCCCATATACTACCCACCACTGTGACCTGTATGCTCTCGTTGCCTGGCCCTCACTACATATTCGTCGCCAAACCCACTGGCTCCAGGTCATCTATAAGTCTTTTGCAAAAATCACTGAAGCTGGGGTCTATCTCCCTCACTAACTTTAAGCATCAGCTGTCAGAGCAGCTCACTGTACCTGTACATAGCCAATCTGTAAATAGCACACCCAACTACCTCATCCCCATATTGTTACTTATCCTCTTGCTCTTTTGCACCCCAGTATCTCTACTTGCACATCATCATCTGCACATCTATCACTCCAGTGTTAATACTAAATTGTAATTATTTCATGGCCTATGGCCTATTTATTGCCTTACCTCCCTACTCTTCTACATTTGCACACACTGTACATAGATTTTTTTCTATTATGTTATTGACTGTACGGTTGTTAATGTGTAACTCTGTTATTGTTTTTGTCACACTGCTTTGTTTCATCTTGGCCAGGTCGGAGTTGTAAATGAGAACTTGTTCTCAACTGGCCTACCTGCTAAATAAAGGTGAGAAAAAAAAGTTATGTTTTCATGTGTATCTGAGTTATTGACGTGCAAGCAGGCAGAAATCCGTCCGGTATGACGTAGCACTGTGATCAAGTCGCTCTCACTACACTGGAAGTTAATAGGACTATGACTTTTAGATGGCGAAAACGTCTATCATACATGTCAGATTTCAATACTGGCTGATGTCATAACTCGGGAGGATGTCTTCTATCGAATGAGCCATTGATCATATTTTTGCGATAACTCCTACCCCGAGAAATGTGTAATTTAACAGAGGGTCTAGCAAATGTTTCCTATTTGTCTGCCTCTTTAGTCCAGGGTGCATTGCTAGGTGCCGTTGCCAGAGATATTATAGAAAGGAGATAAGAATCGAATGAATGAAGAAAAGTATAACACTCCACCCAGAAGCATTCACATTGCCATGCTGCGTCACACGATTGCTAGGCTAATTGTCACGCAACCCCTTCTCAAAGTCAGTGTTTATGAAGAGAAACGTGCCCATTTCCCTCGAAAGTAAGTAATGTCATGATTACAAAGCTATACGATAATACAGATAGCAAGTTAATTATCTCACATCTTGGAAAAATGTGTAATGTTGTACTTCTTGTTGACTAAATTCGTGCTAATGTTGGGTTTTTGAGCTATTGCCCAATAGACTCCCATTCACTCCTTGATGGAAAGCACTCCTTGTCCCAGAACCGCCCAGAATGCAGCGCACGGCCCATTGCCGTAGCATGGGCAACGTTTCACATCTCCTCAAAAGTATATATGCTGTTGTGAATGTTAGACTCCACTCTGAGGCACATCGATCTGCAGGTTGAACATGAGATTGTAGACTATTAATTGATAGCTGTAAAATCGCCTAAACAAACTGCACTAACTAGTTACGTTACATGCTGATATTGTCTTTGGTATTACTGTGTGTAGCTACCTACCTACCTAGCCAACCAGCCCGCCCATAGAGGGAGCATTGCACTGTGGATGTTGTCGTCAACTTGAGCTGCAACAGATTTCCACAACGATTTTCCATGTTGCTACAAACCTTATTACAACGCCAAAAATGAAACATTTGTTCACAACAAATATTGTTCTCACACTGCACAAAGTGAAGGAATGAGTGGTTTTGAGTGGATTTTTCCTTTAACTGTCACATTTAATTTGTATTGGGAGACAAACGTATAGGTTAGTCCTTCACAATTTCAGTGGGTGTCACCTCAGAGAAATTGAGTTTTCATTGAAAAGCCTGATTCAATATGTAATTCAGTCTTGGAGGGGTCTAATAATGGCAGCTTTAAAGTTCCAATAAGTAACTTTTTGGGCGACCCGAACAAATTCACATAGAAATGTGTGTTATAGATGTGTCACTCTCATTGAAAGCAAGTCTAAGAAGTGGTAAATCTGTTCTAGGTGCGCTACTTCTGTGCTTCCCATTCTTAAGTTGAGTTTGTCTTTTATTTTCATTTTTGTACACCAGCTTCAAACAGCTGAAAATACAATATTTTTGGTTATGGAAAAGATACTGTATTTCACAGTGGTGTAGATGGTACAATGATTCTCTACACTATACTTAAGCGAACTATTAGAATTTTTGTAACCAGAAATAGTGGACCGATAGGGTATCTTAAAGAGAAGAACCCAGTCAAATCAAATCAAATTGTATTTGTCACATACACATGGTTAGCAGATGTTAGTGCGAGTGTAGCGAAATGCTTGTGCTTCTAGTTCCGACAATGCAGTAATAACCAACAAGTAATCTAGCTAACAATTCCAAAACTACTACCTTATAGACACAAGTGTAAGGGGATAAAGAATATGTACATAAAGATATATGAATGAGTGATGGTACAGAGCGGCATAGGCAAGATACAGTAGATGGTATTGAGTGCAGTATATACATATGAGATGAGTATGTAAACAAAGTGGCATAGTTAAAGTGGCTAGTGATACATGTATTACATAAGGATGCAGTAGATGATATAGAGTACAGTATATACGTATACATATGAGATGAATAATGTAGGGTATGTAAACATTATATTAGGTAGCATTGTTTAAAGTGGCTAGTGATATATTTTACATCATTTCCCATCAATTCCCATTATTAAAGAGGCTGGAGTTGAGTCAGTGTGTTGGCAGCAGCCACTCAATGTTAGTGGTGGCTGTTTAACAGTCTGATGGCCTTGAGATAGAAGCTGTTTTTCAGTCTCTCGGTCCCAGTCAATGTGCATTGAAAAACTGATAGCACACGGGACTTTGAATGCTTGTCAGGTTAATCTGGCTCATTCTCCTCATCCAGAAGGTCAGCTTTAATATTAAGACTCAGGGTGCTGACTCAGCCCTTTCTGTCGCCTTAATCCTTCCTCCATTTTGCCCTTCTAATGACAGCATGCCATTGTCTAGCTTGTCTGTCAATGCAGCCTCAAACCACTAGTAACACTGTCTGTCTGCAATGGGTATGGAAGCATGTTCAAAGATATGGGCCACAGAACAAGAATGAGATTCTATTTATATGGCATGGGCAATGGGGAGGTAACACTTAAAAGGCAGGGTGCTGCATAATCCCAAACCTGACTTGGATGTATAAAATGGTCTGAATTGAGTGTATCAATACCACTGGACTACACTTCAATACCACTACACTTCAATACCACTGGACTAGGGTTGCACATTTGGGGGAATATTCAGTGGTGAAAACTTTCCATGGGAATTAACGTGAATTTACTGAAATATATGCAAATTCATATGAATACCATTTAAATGTAGATGTTTTCTGCATTGGATATATCTACCATATATGGAAATATAAAAATAAACCTTTCACCTTATCATAAGTAGATATTATTTCAAATGATTAAATAAATACAATAGAAATAAAAAACAATTTAGTTACAAATTGAACTTTAATTAAATGAGTGGACTCTTCACATGGGATGATTTTACTGAACAACAAAATAAATGGAATATTGAATGATCCCCAATGATCCATCGCATCTCCCAAAAACATTTTCAACATTTGAAAATGATAGTCTGGAAACTAAAGCTTTGGTTGTCCTCCTCTCAGGCTTCAATGTCTTCTCCCTGGACCTCCTCAATGTCCACCTCTTTAACATCAGACTCTGAGGCCTCATCTTCACAGTCACTTTCCAACCTTGTTGAGGATGGCTTGTTATCAGGCTCAAAAAGCCTCATATTTGCCCGGATGGCCACCAATTTTTCAACCCTTGTATGTGGTCAGTCAGCCTGTTGCGTGCTTGGGTGTGTGTGTTCCCAAACAAGGACCAGTTGCGCTCTGAGGTGGCTGATGTTGATGGGATTTGGAGGATGATGGAGGCAACAGGGGAAAGAGCCTCAGATCCACAAAGTCCCTTCCACCAGGTGGCTGATGAGATATGTTGGCACAACTGCCACATTGCATCTCCATCCCAAAGCCTTTGCTTGGAAGTGTATTTCGCCAGACTACCAAGAACCTTGCCCTCATCCAGGCCAAGGTGGCGAGACACAGTAGTGATAACACCATAGGCCTTGTTGATCTCTGCACCAGACAGGATGCTCTTGCCAGCATACTTGGGGTCCAACATGGGCTTTAGGCAGAAGGCTTCACGCTTTTTGATGCATTTCAGAACTGCAGTTTCCTCTGCTTGGAGCAACAGTGAAGTGGGCAGAGCAGTAAGGATTTCTTCTCTTACATCTGCAAGCAGAGTCTGAACATCAGACAGGATAGCATTGTCTCCCTCAATCCGTGCAATGGCTACTGCTATAGGTTTCAGGAGTTTCAGGCTGCTTACAACTCTCTCCCAAAATACATAATCCAGGAGGATCCTCTTGATGGGGCTGTCCATATCGGCAGACTATGATATGGTCAATTCTTTGACAGTCTCCTGGAGGGGAAGGAGTCTCTCTAACATGATGACAACACCACCCCAACGGGTGTTGCTGGGCAGCTTCAATGTGGTGCTCTTTTTCATCTCACTTTGCTTGGTGAGGTAGATTGCTGCTATAACTTGATGACCCTTCACATACCTAACCATTTCCTTGGCTCTCTTGTAGAGTGTATCCATTGTTTTCAGTGCCATGATGTCCTTGAGGAGCAGATTCAATGCATGAGCAGCACAGCCAATGGGTGTGATGTGAGGGTAGGACTCCTCCACTTTAGACCAAGCAGCCTTCATGTTCGCAGCATTGTCTGTCACCAGTGCAAATACAAATGAGTAAATAAAGCATGTCTGGTTGGAGGGGTGTATGCTGGCCGAAGAACATTCAGAAATCTCTTCCAATACACATTGCCTGTGAGCATCAGAGGTGAACCAGTTGCTGAACACAGCTCGAGCAAGACATTCATCAGCATTTCTCTGACTACATCCTCCATTGAGTCAAAAACACTTCTGATTCCAGGAGGACCATGAGCTGTTGCTATCGATAAGGTGTCTGATTCATAATTTTCACCTTGAATAAAAGTAGAGGGACTTTTGTCAGAGGTTGCTTGTTGTGAGCGCTGAGGGAACTTCATGCACTTGGCCAGATGATTCCGCATCTTTGTTGCATTCTTCACATATTTCTTGGCACAGTATTTGCAAATGTACAGAGCTTTTCCTTCTACATTAGCTGCAGTGAAATGTCTCCACACATCAGATAGTGCCCCTGGCATTTTCCTGTAAAGATAAATAAAATAAAAAGAGTAAAAAAATAAAGACAATTCCATGTACATATAAATAGTTAAGCAGTTAGATTAAACAATGTCTTTGTAAGATATATGTTTTTAAATTAAACGTATGGAAACATGTATGGAAACAGGTGAATTAACACTCCTCAGTTAGCAGGCTCAGGCAAGCCAAAACCCACATGGTAGCAAAAACTAACTAGCAGAATGTGTTAACAAGTTAGAAATGATTAAACACACTTTGCTGTAGGCTACTAGGATTTACTAGTTTTTTTTAATGTCATATAAAATATATTCACCCCACCCAGTATTGTTATCAAAACTTACCAGAAAGCATGTAGTCCTTGGCTCAGACAGTGTAGTAGTGTGGGCTCAAAAGCATCTCATTGGTGTGCAAGATCTTGAGAATCAGCTGTACATGTGATGGAAGAGTGCACTACATGTGATGCAGAGGTTTGCAATTCCATTTAATTGGGGATAGTTTAACAAAAATATGCCACAAGACCTAGAATTGCCTTATGTGTATCCCACAAAAATGGTTCACTGTTATAAGCTAACTTTTTTGATTAATTTATGCAAAATTCCCCAAATTCCCAGCCTTAACTTCCCATGGAAAATTTCTTGAAAAATTCCAGAAATTTACAGGAAAGTTTCCGACGCTTTGCAACCCTACAGTGGACAGGAGTCATGTCCTGTGAAGTGGCACATTTGTTAAATCAACCGTCCTGTGAAGTAGCGTATATACAGTTGAAGTCGGAAGTTTAAATACACCTTAGCCAAATACATTTAAACTCAGTTTTTCACAATTCCTGATATTTAATCCTAGTAAAAATTCCTTGTCTTAGGTCCGTTAGGATCACCACTTAATTTTAAGAATGTGAAATGTCAGAATAATAGTAGAGAGAATGATTTATTTCAGCTTTTATTTCTTTCATCACATCCCCAGTGGGTCAGAAGTTTACATACACTCAATTAGTATTCGGTAGCATTGCCTTTATATTGTTTAACTTTGGTCAAACGTTTTGGGTAGCCTTCTACAAGCTTCCCACAATAAGTTGGGTGAATTTTGGCCCATTCCTCCTGACAGAGCTAGTGTAACTGAGTCAGGTTTGTAGGCCTCCTTGATCGCACATGCTTTTTCAGTTCTGCCCACAAATTTTCTATAGGATTGAGGTCAGGACTTTGTTGGCCACTCCAATACCTTGACTTTGTTGTCCTTAAGCCATTTTTCCACAACTTTGGAAGAATACTTGGGGTCATTGTCCATTTGGAAGACCCATTTGCGACGAAGCTTTAACTTCCTGACTGATGTCTTGAGATGTTGCTTCAATAAATCCACATAATTTTCCTACCTCATGATGCCATCTGTTTTGTGAAGTGCACCAGTTGAACGTGATACCTTCAAGCATTTGGAAATTGCTCCCAAGGATGAACCAGACTTGTGGAGATCTTTTTTTTCTGAGGTCTTGGCTCATTTCTTTTGATTTTCTCATGATGTCAAGCAGAGGCACTGAGTTTGAAGGTAGGCCTTGAAATACATCCACAGGTACACATCCAATTGACTTAAATGATGTCAATTAGCCTATCAGAAGCTTCTAAAGCCATGATATCATTTTCTGGAATTTTCCAAGCTGTTTAAAAGGCACTGTCAACTTAGTGTATGTAAACCTTCGACCCATTGGAATTGTGATACAGTGAATTATAATTGACATAATCTGTCTGTAAACAATTGTTGGAAAAATGACCAAACGATTTGCCAAAACTATAGTTTATTAACAAGAAATTTGTGGAGTGGTTGAAAAATGAGTTTCAATGACTCCACCCTAAGTGTATGTAAACTTCAGACTTCAACTGTATGTTAAATCCACTGTCAGAGTTCCTTTTACAGTGGCCCAGAAAGCTGTAAAACAGAATGACATGAGCATGAACAGGCTAGTTATCTGGTGTAGAGGGTAGTGATCTAGGGCTGTTACTGGAGGTGTAGGGAAAGGATACAATCTCCACCTGATGAATACGATAAAGGCCGGGGTTTGTGGTTCTTCATGAGTTACCATGAAACCCAGCTCTCGTATAGGACATGCCTATCCTAATTTCTCTCCATTTGTTTACATCTGGCCCATGATGATTTCATTGGTTAGCTTCCTCAAGGGTCCAAGTAGAAATGTCTAAAGCCATGATGACTCAAGTCACTCCCAAAGGAGGTCCTCCTGAGTTTAGGACCTCTTAGAGGGAATATGTCATTCCGTGTAAGGGGAAATTGTAGTGAACAGGATTCTAGGCAGTTCCCTGATACCATTCTACTTCCCCAATGAGAGCAGCCTGCCATTCCCAGGAGTGCCCAGCCGCTCTTAAATACAATTACTTCAGAATATTGGAATCTTACTCACTCTCCCAGTTTCGGAGGGAGAAAGTATTGCTTTTGCTGCGACAGAATGTGCAGATGACAACCGGGTAGTAAATACACAGGGAAAACGATGTGTCGAAATGAAAGACTCATTTGACATTGCACAGCATTTTGCTGGTGATTCAAAAACTGTGTATTTTGAGGAACAAGCCCATATGGGAATTCAGAGTAGACACTTGACAGACATGAATAATATATTTTGATTGCAGGTGAAGTAGTGCAAGTTGTATTTGATACTCCCATTTTTCATGAGGCGAAATAAAAGATCCCAGAAATGTTTCATACGCACAAAAAGCTTATTTCTCTCAAACTTTTTGCACAAAATTGTTTACTTGTTAGTGAGCATTTCTCTTTTGCCAAGATAATCCATCCACCTGACAGGTGTGGCATAAAGAAGCTGATTAAACAGCATGATCATTACACAGGTGCACTTTGCACTGGGGACAATAAAAGGCTACAGTTTTGTCTTTCTGACTACAGGAATGTCCAACAGAGCTGTTGCCAGAGAATGACATTTTTTATTTCTCTACCATAAGCCGCCTCCAACTTCCTTTTAGAGAATTTGGCAGAACGTCCAACCAGCCTCACAACTGCAGACCACGTGTAACTACGCCAGCCCAGGACCTACATATCCGGCTTCTTCACCTGCAGAATCGCCTGGGGGGAGTATACGTTTAGCTTGAAACAATTTGATGCGATTTGGTTTGATTAGCGGAAAGAATCGCTGCAATGCGGTTCGGTTCGACTAACATTTGTTGCATTGACACATTCATTTTCCATTCTAAATAAATGTTTGCCTTTTGTCCCCCCCACACACTTAATTTGAAATCACCATCCCCCACCCACTAATTAATGTAATTTTTGTAGATAAAGTGTGTGAGAGCTAGTAATGTATCATTATCTTTTTAAAATATAATATGAGACAGGGTTGAAATCTAATGTTTTAGAGTTTTTATGGACTTGCAGTGAGCTCTTACTTTCACTTTGAACATACAGTACTGTTAGCAAAAAAAGTTATTGTTGTCCTCGTTATGAAATGGTCAACTTTACCCTAAAGATGACTTCAGAAAGTATTCACACCCCTTGACTTTTCCCACATTTTTTTTGTTACAGGCTGAATTTAAAATGGATTACATTTAGATTTGGTCTAACTCATTTACACACAATACCCCATAATGTCAAAGTGGAATTCTATTTTTTGAAATGTTTACAAATTAATAAACCATTTAAAGCTAAAATGTATTGAGTCAATAAGTATTTAAACCTTTTGTTATGGCAAGCCTAAATACGTTCAGAAGTAAAAATGTGCCTAACTCTTTGAGCATGATGTAGTTATTAATTTTACACTTTGGATGGTGTATCAATACATTCAGTCACTACAAAGATACAGGAGCCGTTCCTAAATCACTTGCTAGAGAGGAATTTTAAAACAGATTAATGATTGTGATAGGAGAACTTAGGGTGGAGCAACATCATTGTAGTTACTCTACAATACGAACATAAATGACAGAGTGAAAAGTAGTAAGCCTGTACACAATAAAAAAATATTCAAAAACACGCATTATGTCTGCAATAAGGCACTAAAGTAATACTGCAAAAAATGTAGCAAAGGAATTAACTTTTTGTCCTGAATACAAAGCGCTATGTTCTGGGAAAATCCAACACAACGCATCACTGAGTACTAAGAATGGTGGTGGCTGCATGTTATGGGTTTGCTTGTCATCGGCAAGGACTAGGGAGTGTTTTTAGGATAAAAATAAATGGAATAAAGCTAAGCACAGGCAAAACCCTAGAGGAAAACCTGGTTCAGTCTGCTTTCCAACAGACACTGGGAGAGGAATTCACCTTTCAGCAGAACAATAACTTAAAATACAAGGGCAAATATACACTGTAGTTGCTTACCAAGATGACATTGAATGTTACTGAGTAATTCTGACTTAAATCAGCTTGAAAGTCTATGGCAAGGGTTGAAAATGGCTGTCTATTAATGATCAACAACTAACTTGTCAGAGCCTGTAATCGAACCCACAAATGCTGATGCTCCAGATACTCAACTAGTCTAAAGAAGGCCAGTTTTATTGCTAAAATAATTGCAAAAGGGTTTTCTAATGATCAATTAGCCCTTTAAATTTAACTTGGATTAGCTAACACAACGTGCCATTGGAACACAAGAGTGATGGTTGCTGATAATGGGCCTCTGTACACCTACAGTGGGGCAAAAAAGTATTTAGTCAGCCACCAATTGTGGTGGCAGCCACCAAGTTCTCCCACTTAAAAAGATGAGAGAGGCCTGTAATTTTCATCATAGGTACACTTCAACTATGACAGACAAAATGAGGAACAAAAATCCAGAAAATCACATTGTAGGATTTTTAATGAATTTATTTTCAAATTATGGTGGAAAATAAGTATTTGGTCACCTACAAACAAGCAAGATTTCTGGCCCTCACAGACCTGTAACTTCTTCTTTAAGAGGCTCCTCTGTCCTCCACTCGTTACCTGTATTAATGGCACCTGTTTGAACTTGTTATCGGTATAAAAGACACCTGTCCACAACCTCAAACAGTCACACTCCAAACTCCACTATGGCCAAGACCAAAGAGCTGTCAAGGGACACCAGAAACAAAATTATAGACCTGCACCAGGCTGGGAAGACTGAATCTGCAATAGGTAAGCAGCTTGGTTTGAAGAAATCAACTGTGGGAGCAATTATTAGGAAATGGAAGTCATACAAGACCACTGATAATCTCCCTCGATCTGGGGCTCCACGCAAGATCTCACCCGTGGGGTCAAAATGATTCCAAGAACGGTGAGAAAACAGAACCACACGGGGGGACCTAGTGAATGACCTGCAGAGAGCTGGGACCAAAGTAACAAAGCCTACCATCTGTAACACACACTACGCTGCCAGGGACTCAAATCCTGCAGTGCCAGACGTGTCCCCCTGCTTAAGCCAGTACATGTCCAGGCCCGTCTGAAGTTTGCTAGAGAGCATTTGGATGATCCAGAAGAAGATTGGGAGAATGTCATATGGTCAGATGAAACCAAAATAGAACTTTTTGGTAAAAACTCAACTCGTCGTGTTTGGAGGACAAAGAATGCTGAGTTGCATCCAAAGAACACCATACCTACTGTGAAGCATGGGGGTGGAAATATCATGCTTTGGGGCTGTTTTTCTGCAAAGGGACCAGGACGACTGATCCGTGTAAAGGAAAGAATGAATGGGGCCATGTATCGTGAGATTTTGAGTGAAAACCTCCTTCCATTAGCAAGGGCATTGAAGATGAAACGTGGCTGGGTCTTTCAGAATGACAATGATCCCAAACACACCGCCCGGGCAACGAAGGAGTGGCTTTGTAAGAAGCATTTCAAGGTCCTGGAGTGGCCTAACCAGTCTCCAGATCTCAACCCCATAGAAAATCTTTGGAGGGAGTTGAAAGTCTGTGTTGCAGCCCCAAAACATCACTGCTCTAGAGGAGATCTGCATGGAGGAATGGGCCAAAATACCAGCAACAGTGTGTGAAAACCTTGTGAAGACTTACAGAAAACGTTTGACCTCTGTCACTGCCAACAAAGGGTATATAACAAAGTATTGAGATAAACTTTTGTTATTGACCAAAAACTCATTTTCCACCATAATTTGCAAATAAATTCATTAAAAAATCATACAATGTGATTTTCTGGATTTTATTTTCTAATTTTGTCTGTCATAGGCCTCTCTCATCTTTTTAAGTGGGAGAACTTGCACAATTGGTGGCTGACTAAATACTTTTTTGCCCCACTGTATGTATGCCTATGTAGATACTGCCGTTTCCAGCTACAATAGTCATTTACAACATTAACAATGTCTACACTGTATTTATGATCAATTTGATGTTATTTTAATGGACAGAAAATGTGCTTTTCTTTAAAAATAAGGAAATTAATAAGTGACTCTAAAGTTTTGAACGGTAGTGTATGCGTTTAATGTTTCATTAATACATTTTTTTTCTTCCACTTTGGCATTAGAGTATTTTATGTAGATTGTTGACCAAAAAATGACAATTAAATTTGTAACTTTGGAACTTTGGAAAATGTGGAAAAGGTCAAGGGGTGTAAATACTTTCTGAAGGCACTGTACTGTATATACTGATTGTTACAAGCAAAACTACCAAAACTATTGCTGATGGTGAACCTGAACAATCAAAATAAAATCTAATGCAAGCCCCAGTCAGCATGTATAGCCAGATGAGAGTTGTCTCCGGTGCTACTTTTATTCCGGTAAAACACCATTTTCAACAGTGCATTTGATTAAAAATAACCTAGCAAAATACATTGGTTGTCACTCAACTAATAAAGAGCAAGCCATTTTACAAACATTTGAATGCTGAAGGTGATACGCAGATGTGCCAGATCAGGAATAGGCCTACTCTCGTTGGTCAGCATGCAAAGCTTGACTAGGCTACTGATATTGCCTGGGGTTGTTTGGCATGCAAAATGACTTGTAGATCAATGACTGGCAACACAAATACATGCTTAGTTCGACACTGAAGGAGAGGACACAGTTGTCACAAAAGATAAGGTATTTTCAGAAGGTAGAGCAAGAGTCATTTGAGCAAGAAAAATGTGTGAACCGGCATTCATAACGTTTGAAAAGATTTTGTGTCCGAAGCATGCTACATTTGGATCTGTTTGGGGTCCCGCGGACCGATGCACTCATATCTTAAACATTTGAACAGGGACCAATCATATCGGTGAATTGTTACATCCCTAATCGCCCCACATTAAGCTTAGGCCTGCTTTTTTATTTTCTATTTTACAAATACAGTGCCTTTGCGATAGTATTCGGCCCCCTTGAACTTTGCGACCTTTTGCCACATTTCAGGCTTCAAACATAAAGATATAAAACTGTATTTTTTTACGAAGAATCAACAACAAGTGGGACACAATCATGAAGTGGAACGACATTTATTGGATATTTCAAACTTTTGTAACAAATCAAAAACTGAAAAATTGGGCGTGCAAAATTATTCAGCCCCTTTACTTTCAGTGCAGCAAACTCTCTCCAGAAGTTCAGTGAGGATCTCTGAATGATCCAATGTTGACCTAAATGACTAATGATGATAAATACAATCCACCTGTGTGTAATCAAGTCTCCGTATAAATGCACCTGCACTGTGATAGTCTCAGAGGTCCGTTAAAAGCGCAGAGAGCATCATGAAGAACAAGGAACAGACCAGGCAGGTCCGAGATACTGTTGTGAAGAAGTTTAAAGCCGGATTTGGATACAAAAAGATTTCCCAAGCTTTAAACATCCCAAGGAGCACTGTGCAAGCGATAATATTGAAATGGAAGGAGTATCAGACCACTGCAAATCTACCAAGACCTGGCCGTCGCTCTAAACTTTCAGCTCATACAAGGAGAAGACTGATCAGAGATGCAGCCAAGAGGCCCATGATCACTCTGGATGAACTGCAGAGATCTACAGCTGAGGTGGGAGACTCTGTCCATAGGACAACAATCAGTCGTATATTGCACAAATCTGGCCTTTATGGAAGAGTGGCAAGAAGAAAGACATTTCTTAAAGATATCCATAAAAGGTGTTGTTTAAAGTTTGCCACAAGCCACCTGGGAGACACACCAAACATGTGGAAGAAGGTGCTCTGGTCAGATGAAACCAAAATTGAACTTTTTGGCAACAATGCAAAACGTTATGTTTAGTGTAAAAGCAACACAGCTCATCACCCTGAACACACCATCCCCACTGTCAAACATGGTGGTGGCAGCATCATGGTTTGGGCCTGCTTTTCTTCAGCAGGGACAGGGAAGATGGTTAAAATTGATGGGAAGATGGATGGAGCCAAATACAGGACCATTCTGGAAGAAAACCTGCTGGAGTCTGCAAAAAACCTGAGACTGGGACGGAGATTTGTCTTCCAACAAGACAATGATCCAAAACATAAAGCAAAATCTACAATGGAATGGTTCAAAAATAAACATATCCAGGTGTTAGAATGGCCAAGTCAAAGTCCAGACCTGAATCCAATCGAGAATCTGTGGAAATAACTGAAAACTGCTGTTCACAAATGCTCTCCATCCAACCTCACTGAGCTCGAGCTGTTTTGCAAGGAGGAATGGGAAAAATTTCTCTCGATGTGCAAAACTGATAGAGACATACCCCAAGCGACTTACAGCTGTAATCGCAGCAAAAGGTGGCGCTACAAAGTATTAACTTAAGGGGGCTGAATAATTTTGCACGGCCAATTTTTCAGTTTTTGATTTGTTAAAAAAGTTTGAAATATCCAATAAATGTCGTTCCACTTCATGATTGTGTCCCACTTGTTGTTGATTCTTCACAAAAAAATACAGTTTTATATCTTTATGTTTGAAGCCTGAAATGTGGCAAAAGGTCGCAAAGTTCAAGGGGGCCGAATACTTTCGCAAGGCACTGTATATAGCAAATAAAACTATTATTGCTCTGTGTTCAATCTGGAGCCACAATATTCTTTATAGAAGTATTTAAACCCAAGCTCTGACTGCGAGAAGAGAGCCCTTGGACGTTATCAGTGCTAAACTAACTACTGAGGGCTGTTTCAGTTCAGGGCTCTTTGCCTTTCATTAAAAACCCATATTGATTCCATTAATTGGCCGAATTGGCTTACAGGTCTGCAGAATGGCTGATCAGAGGCAAGAGAGTAGCTTTCACTCCCCACTGTAATTGCTCAGCAGAGTGGTTTAAACATTGTGTAGCAGCACAGCGGTAATATGTCCCAGATTGGACTCTCCAACTTGGAATGGAGTCACTGCAGTTTTAATGACTGTCCAATTAAGATTTAATTGGAAACCCTTTATAATCTGAGAGCGCCACCCAAGACGTATAAGGAACACAGCGAGACAGCCGGAATAATCACTTATCACGATGAGGCCCCGCTCTATGCGGCAGGCAAGACGCAACCCCTAATTCGCTACGCTGAACTCCCCGCCCAACTACAGTTACCCTGGCCTGGATAATGCCAATTAACAAATGTGCCGATCTTTGGAAAAGGTTTTGGAGTGAGGTGGTGTATCTAGGACAATATGATTCCTCATGGTTGAGCTTACACATTGTTTTATCTCAATCGAAGGTGTAGTCTCTTGAAAATGTCAGCTAACAAATTAACATCCAGAGCAGGGACTTCCCACCTCAGTGCCAATTCACCCATCCCCTTCTGAACCTACTCTCTCCTGTGGGTGATCATTAAAATGATAAATACATACAATTCCATGTGAATTCACAATGCATAAAATGGTCCTATTGCGTATGGTGATCCTATTGCGTATGGTGATCCTATTGCTTATGGTGATCCGATTGCGTATGGTGATCCGATTGCGTATGGTGGTCCTATTGCGTATGGTGGTCCTATTGCGTATGGTGGTCCTATTGCGTATGGTGGTCCTATTGCGTATAACCGCAAGGGGGTTAATGAAGTTCTATATACAGCAGTCATAGGCTGAATCTCAACACTTGGCCCCTAAGCCCTTTATCGAGTGGCCACTTGCTGTTGTGTTCAATAGTGATCACTTGAGTCCGCAAGTGGTTTGGCCAAAATAAGTATTGAGACAATGCACCCTCGATGTCCCAACTGCATTCTAAATCCATCCATCTTGTGCATGACTCAATCGCTATGAAACACAGGCACTGGGCAGAGACACATACTCTGAGAAAGCGAAAACGTCTCTCTAGTCCTGCACACACTATGTGCAAGTATAATGGCCGCCGGTGATTTCATCAGCTGATTTAGCTTGTTGTACCCTGCCTGCTTCTAACGATCTTCACTGAAACACAGAGATAATAGCTAATTTGTCCTGGGATATAATCATTGGGTTGTTATTTGACATGAAATGCACAAGGTCCTCTACTCTGACAATGAATACACATATAAAAGGGTAATCGAGTTAGTTTCCAGTAATCTCTCCTCCTTCCGGCTTCTTCTTCTTCGGACTTAATATGGCGGTTGGCAACCAACTTTAAGGTGCATTACCACCACCAACTGGATTGGAGTGTGGACCTCAGTTCATCTTTCAATCACCCACATGGGTATATGCTCCTAAAAACCAATGAGGAGATGGGAAAGACAGGATTGCAGCGTGTCAAGCGTCACAAATAGAACCAAGTTCTATTTTAGCACCTGGCTACGCAGGTGCTCGTTGATGCGTGCGAGCAATGTAGGTGCAATGAATGAATAACATGTATGTGTACATTTATTTTGTAACGCTCACGTACATGATGCGAGCGGTGAGGTCAGCATGACATGTAAGGATGTTCGTCACTGCACTGATAAACAGAGTGTAGCTTGTCAATTATTTACAATAATTTGACAGCTTGCTGTTGAAGTTGTAGACATGTTCCCAGCAGTCAGTTCGTACTTCAGCATATTTCCAAAGCACCAATCGTTACATTGTAATGTTGGGTCTGCTAGAAGCACAGCGCAGCAGCTTAGCAGACTCAATTATACTGTACTGACTCGTGGAAGAGCAGGCTGTTCGCTGCTGTTGCTTGCCTTTCTCTGTCATTTTTCAAACTTAATCACAATGATGTGCAGAGCGCTTAATATTCATGGCAAATCATTTGAAAGATGCATATCTACTAACGTTACAGCACTGTTGCATTAGGTATTTGTTTAATTTAGATGTTTCCATTTATGATAATGATCTGGACCTGTTAGTGGTAGTGTGATTTTAATTTTGTGAAAAAAAAGTTGTTTGGTAAGGGATTTTTTATTAACGTTAAACATTCTAATTTAGTTTAATCATTCACACCCCTAATTGCTATGGCAATGAGCTACCCTTAAGCTGCTGCAGAGACAAATGCCAATACCTAATGTATTGTCATTTACTTTCTAATAAATGGTTAAATTAATACATGGTGTTTCCTTTCTTAACAACATTTTGGTGGCTACAACACTACAAGCTACAACACTATTTTGTATGTACAGTCGTGGCCAAAAAATTTGAGAATGACACAAATATACATTTTCACAAAGTCTGCTGCCTCAGTTTGTATGATGGCAATTTGCATATACTCCAGAATGTTATGAAGAGTGATCAGATGAAATGCAATTAATTGCAAAGTCCCTCTTTGCCATGCAAATGAACTGAATCCCAGAAAAACAATTTCCACTGAATTTCAGCCCTGCCACAAATGACCAGCTGACATGTCAGTGATTCTCTCGTTAACACAGGTGTGAGTGTTGATGAGGACAAGGCGGGAGATCACTCTGTCATGCTGATTGAGTTCAAATAACAGATTGGAAGCTTCAAAAGGAGGGTGGTGCTTGGAATTATTGTTCTTCCTCTGTCAACCATGGTTACCTGCACGGAAACATGTGCCGTCATCATTGCTTTGCACAAAAAGGGCTTCACAGGCAAGGATATTGCTGCCAGTAAGATTGCACCTCAATCAGCCATTTATCGGATCATCAAGAACTTCAAGGAGAGCGGTTCAATTGTTGTGAAGAAGGCTTCAGGGTGCCCAAGAAAATCCAACAAGCGCCAGGACCGTCTCCTAAAGATGATTCAGCTGCGGGACCGGGGCACCACCAGTACAGAGCTTGCTCAGGAATGGCAGCAGGCAGGTGAGAGTGCATCTGCACGCACAGTGAGGCAAAGACTTTTTGAGGGTGGCCTGGTGTCAAGAAGGGCAGCAAAGAAGCCACTTCTCTCCAGGAAAAACATCAGGGACAGACTGATATTCTGCAAAAGGTACAGGGATTGGACTGCTGAGGACTGGGGTAAAGTCATTTTCTCTGGTGAATCCCCTTTCCGATTGTTTGGGGCATCCGGAAAAAAGCTTGTCCAGAGAAGACAAGGTGAGCGCTACCATCAGTCCTGTATCATGCCAACAGTAAAGCATCCTGAGACCATTCATGTGTGGGGTTGCTTCTCAGCCAAGGGAGTGGGCTCACTCACAATTTTGCCTAAGAACACAGCCATGAAAAAAGAATGGTACCAACACATCCTCTGAGAGCAACTTCTCCCAAACATCCAGGAACAGTTTGGTGACGAACAATGCATTTTCCAGCATGATGGAGCACCTTGCCATTAGGCAAAAGTGATAACTAAGTGGCTCGGGGAACAAAACATTGATATTTTGGGTCCATGGCCAGGAATCTCCCCAGACCCATTGAGAACTTGTGGTCAATCCTCAAGAGGCAGGTGGACAAACAAAACCCCACAAATTCTGACAAATTCCAAGCATTGATTATGCAAGAATGGGCTGCTATCAGTCAGGATGTGGCCCAGAAGTTAATTGACAGCATGCCAGGGCGGATTGCAGAGGTCTTGAAAAAGAAGGGTCAACACTGCAAATATTGACTCTTTGCATCAACTTCATGTAATTGTCAATTAAAGCCTTTGACACTTATGAAATGCTTGTAATTATACTTCAGTATTCCATAGTAACATCTGACAAAAATATCTAAAAACACTGAAGCAGCAAACTTTGTGGAAATTAATATGTGTCATTCTCAAAACTTTTGGCCACGACTGTAGACGGTCTGACACCATTTCTTTCCTATCCGTAGAGTAGAACAACCGCTGCTGCTGTCCCTTCAGGCTAGGGAACACAATCACCAGCTAATATCATTAAAAAGCTATAATGACTTTGTCAAGAGGAGGAAGTTTTCATAAAACACAAGACATTAATAAAGCTTCCTAAAAAGCAGCTGCTCGTTCCAGAGCAGTCCCAAAACAAGACCTGCATGCCAAACCACACTCAAATCATTATCACATTGTTACACCATGGATGGAAATTTGCTTTTTATAGCTGGCTAAGTAGGACGTTTAGTAAAACTGATATGTTAAATAATAGGCACCATCTTGTCACCCAAAACAAGTAATCTGTATAAAGCCCAAAACAATCTTGACAGTGCAGTAATATTAGCAACTGACAAGATGCTACTATCCTGTACCATTTGGACCAAACTTTGGTTTGCTGTGTGCGTGCCAGTACCACCATGGCGTGCCAAGCCTCCGCCTCGTGTCTCTCGGCTGTATTGAGATATCAGTGTGACGCTGCATCGTGACGCCCCTGCCCTGTCTGCCTCTCTGTACCAGCGTCTGGCAGATCAATCAGGGACAGGGAGACCAGCTTCTCACTGATATAGTGGATATCTATGGCCACAGCTCAGCATACACCACCCTCGCTGTGTCAGCCAGAAGCCCCTACATCAGCTCAACTCAGACCGGGGAACGCACACTGACAGCCACGCTAAAAGGAGACATACTCTCCACATTGTTCATGGCACAATAAAACATCAATCAGGAAGAATGCTGTCCTATTGATCCCTCATGGACTACATGTACAATCCAACCATCCCAGCAGAGATAAATAAACCTTTACGTGAGTATGTTGTGTGTGTATCTCTCACTCACCAGGCTGTCGAGGCCTCCGCCCAGCAAGTCGACAGCGCCCATCTGCATGGAGGAGACCTGGGGCACATTGACGGGGGGACCCAGGTCCAGGTTGAGCAGGTCTCCCAGCAGGTCTCCCTGGGAAGGGATGACTGACTGGGCCTGTTCAATAGGGACCACTGGCCCTGCGCTCACAGGGCTCTCGCCTGTGTCAATGCTGAGAGGCAGGCACAGATATACAGTATTTAATTAATATTTTATTTAAGTTATATGGGGGAGCAGATCTTGGTATTTGTTTGTAAGCAATGATTGCCTATGTGTTGTGCTAGACGGTGAGGGACGTGTTGTTTGGGGGTTAGGTGAGTGTGTCTTCTGGGACTTTGGTAACTGAGTAACTTCCTGGTAACTGTGTCTCACCTGCCGTGCTGGATGGGCAGGTGCTTGCGATGGATGCCATGGCTGCCCTCCACGAAGGCATTGGGGGGCTTGTGGTAGACGGAGGCTAGGGAGCCAATGTGGCAAATGAGCTCGTCCAGCAGGGTGGGCTCAATCAGGTCTGTCTCCTCCGAGATCAGGGGCTTTTCGGACAAGACCACCTCCTTGGCCGTTACCGGATCGGTGGACAGCAGGCGCCAGTAGATGTAACCCCTGTCACGCAGATCAGGGTTGTCGGAGTCCTAGGAGGACACAAGGGAGAAGAATCACAGTTGAAAATAGATATTGATGAGTTTAAGTTTGGGACAGTTTGAAAAAAAAGAGGGAGACGTGTTGGTGTGTGTATGTGTGTGTCTCACCTGTGTGGCCAGACTGAGGACCTGCTGCACCAGCTCCTGAGTCTCAGAGGGCTTCTTGAGGAAAAGCTTGACGATGGCTGTGAGAAGAGTGAGCTGGACCTGAAACAACACACCCCCAAGGCTGTGAATGGTCTGACCCAACCTCATACCTGCTCAAATAGTGAAAGTGGCTGCCAAACCCAGATAATAAAGGTTATTACTGTTAGGGCCGGACCAAATCAACTCCTAGCACCTATCCCTAAGGCACATGTGTAGTAGATATGAAAGGCTGACTTTAATGAAAGCAATATAGCAGAAATTACAGACAAGGGCAAAGTGGAGCTATAACCATATCCAATCCAGTCTTTGCCCTAGTTTAATTTCTGTCAGGGTGTAAAAGTCCCAAACGCATCATCCAGGCAATCTGGCATTAAGATTGTCAAATGAAACCAGCAGATTTATATTAAGTGTCCTGGGGGTAGAGGTAGATTAGAAATTGGGCAGAGGACTAGGGTTGCTGACCTCAACTAACCTGGGCACTCCGCTCTGGGACAACTGACTCGAGTGCTCTGGGACAACTGACCTGGGCGCTCCGCTCCGGGACAACTGACTTGGGCGCTCCGCTCCGGGACAACTGACTTGGGCGCTCCGCTCTGGGACAACTGACCTGGGCGGTCCGCTCCGGGACAACGGGACAACTGACCTGAGGGGGCGGTCCTGACCTCCGCTCCGGGACAACTGACCTGGGCGACCTGAGGGGTCCGCTCCGGGACAACTGACCTGGGCGCTCCGCTCCGGGACACTGACCTGACCTCCGGGCGACCTCCGCTCCGGGACTGACCTGAGCGCCCCGCTCCGGGACTGACCTGAGCGCCCCGCTCCGGGCTGACCTCCGCTCCGGGACAACTGACCTGAGGGGTCCGCTCCGGGACAACTGACCTGAGCGGTCCGCTCCGGGACAACTGACCTGAGCGCTCCGCTCCGGGCTGACCTGAGCGCCCCGCTCCGCTCCGGGACACTGACCTGAGCGCCCGCTCCGGGACAGCGCTCCGCTCCGGGACAACTGACCTGAGCGCTCCGCTCCGGGACAACTGACCTGAGCGCTCCGCTCCGGGACAACTGACCTGAGCGCTCCGCTCCGGGCGCTCCGCTCCGGGACAGCTGACCTGAGCGCTCCGCTCCGGGACAACGGCCTGAGCGCTCCGCTCCGGGACCTGAGCGCGCTCCGGGACCGACCTCCGGGACAGCTGACCTGAGCGCTCCGCTCCGGGCGACCTGAGCGCTCCCGCTCGGGACCGACCTGAGCGCTCCGCTCCGGGACAACTGACCTGAGCGCTCCGCTCCGGGACAACTGACCTGAGCGCTCCGCTCCGGGACAACTGACCTGAGCGCTCCGCTCCGGGACAACTGACCTGAGCGCTCCGCTCCGGGACAACTGACCTGAGCGCTCCGCTCCGGGACAACTGACCTGAGCGCTCCGCTCCGGGACAACTGACCTGAGCGCTCCGCTCCGGGACAACTGACCTGAGCGCTCCGCTCCGGGACAACTGACCTGAGCGCGCTCCGGGACAACTGACCTGAGCGCTCCGGGACAACTGACCTGAGCGCTCCGCTCCGGGACAACTGACCTGAGCGCTCCGCTCCGGGCGCTCCAGCGCTCTGGGACACTGACTGACGCTGCGTGCTGAGCGCTCCGCTCCGGGTGACCAGCGCTCCGCTGGAAGCCCTCCAGGAAGCGCTCTCCAGCAGCTCGCTCGGGCGACCTGAGCGCTCCGCTCCGGGTGACCGAGCGCTCCTCTCAGCGACCTGAGCGCTCCGCGGGACCTGACCGATCCAGATCATGGCGGCACGCGCATCCGGCTCGTCCAGAGAATCCAGGTTCTCACACAGCGTGGCGATGATGCTTTCATACCTGAGCAGAGAGAGAAAGTATAAAGGGTCAGGGTATAAACTAGTGTCTGTCTGGGGCTATACAAAGGTCTTGTATAGACACAGACAGTGGCAGTATAGCCCCTACTGAAAAACAAAAGAAAAGAACGAGGAAAAAATTCTCAAACTTCATTGATTATTATTGGGGATGGAGGGAAAAGGACACCTACTTGTTGGGGTATTTGCGGAAGATGTCCCTGATGACCACGATGGCCTCCTGCACTACATAGTTGACCTTGGTCTGGATGAGGTCTAGCAGGGTGCTAACACAGCGCTCAGCAGATTGCTAAAAAGGAGACAACAGGAACAGAGTCAACACTGACCCAAAACTGTTTTTTTCACAGTGGTCAAAGTACCTAGTTTAAACTCCTTCAAACAACTTTATAGGACTGGATGGCACTTTTTTGGAACAGCTATAAAATCTGAAGTTCAGATAGACATTGATCAGAGATCCTCTGTGTGTCCGTCTATGATGGTGTCTCAGATTCCAACCTCCACTTTGATGGCACAGCGCCCGATGGCCCTCACTGCCTTACGCACAAAGTCAACGTCTACCTCAGTGGCATACTCCTTCAGCTCAGCCAACACCTGGGAAGAGAGCAGGGCATATGAGTGAAAAACATCACACACACACGGTGGGAGGACATGCAAACATCTTGACACTGTAAGAAAATGGGTTGAGGAGATAAGGTTGAGGTTAGTAAAATTGTGTACACACACAAGTGTAAGCTACCCAAGGCCAGTCAGAGAAGCTACCAAAGCCTCCCTCAGAGATGGTGTTTATCCAGGGAGTCTCTCTGTTGGACTGTAATGGCAAATTTACAGCAAGATTGTCCGAGCCTGCCTTAGCTGTCAATCACGCTGACAGCTATCTCGGCTCTTCACAGCGAAGGAAGCGAGCACATCCTATCTAAAACGTGTGTTCATTAAGGCATCGTCTGACAGGAGCCGCTAAGAGCACCAGATAAGACTGATTAGGAGTGAAGCATTGGGATATGAACGTTTCTGTTGAAATTAGTCTTCAATATAGAGGTGCGGCTGAACAGATGGATCCAAGTCGGGGTTAGAGTATGCTATGCTTTCTGAGGGCCATGTTGTTATGTTAACAAAATGTTATATTTCTGGGGGGCAATACCATTATTATAAGTCAAACATATGTAACAGTATAACTTTAGACCCTCCCCTCGCCCATACCCGGGCGCGAACCAGGGACCCTCTGCACACATCAACAACAGTCACCCACGAAGCATCGTTACCCAAAAGCCGCGGCTCTTGCAGAGCAAGGGGAACTACTACTTCAAGGTCTCAGAGCAAGTGACGTCACCGATTGAAACACTATTTAGCGCGCACCACCGCTAACTAAGCTAGCCGTTACACATACACAGTACTGAGCTAGCTTCACCAAAATGGTACAATGATAGTTTTCTGTGTAGAGTGACTAAGTATATAATGATGTACAGTAAATCATCAGAAATTAACACCCTAATACACTGAGTGAACAAAACATTAGGAACACCTGCTCTTTCCATGACTGACTGACCAGGTGAAAGCTATGATCCCTTATTGATGTCACTTGTTAAATCGACTTCAATCAGTGTAGATGAAGGGAGGAAATAAGGATTTTTAAGTTTTGAGACAATTGAGACATGGATTGTGTATGTGTGCCATTCAGAGGGTGAATGGCCAAGAAAATATTTAAGTGCCTTTGAATGGTAGTAGCATGCACATTTTGACAGATGGAATTGCATGACTTTCACCAAATTTCCATGACCAACAACTGGTGGCATCCCTATTTACGTATAGAAAAGTGTGGTATCGACACAGGGAGGCTGCTCTCTGATCCCATGTACCATCTCCTGTCATTGAGCAAGGCACTTAACCCCCCACAAAGTAGAACCCCTGCTAGGCAACTGTATGAAACACATGTGGTCAGCCCTCAGTGTGTAGAGCTACTGGGTGTTCAGGCTCTTGATCAAGCCCTTTAATAAGGTCTGGTTGAGCAGTTCATTTCTAAACTGTGATTTGTCAGAGGGGGACCTGAATAAAAACCTGCACAACCATTAGTTCTCCTGGAGGATGGTTGACCACCCTGAATGTAAAACATTGCAACATTACAAATAAGTTATGCCTTTTGAAATAATTTGCTCATTCAATATATCAAAGATCAAATTAATATTGTAGGCTACAATTCTTTTTATTCAGCTGAAGCAAGCACAAAAATGTCCAGAAAATGTACCTTTTCTAGTTTAGTCATAATTATCTTAGCTACATTAGAGTTGTTTACTTTGCAGGCTGACTTATCTATTGTGTTACAATGTCCCATACATTGGATGCTCAAATCAATTGGAAGTATCTATAAAACAAGTTTTGAAGCAACATAATCCAAAAGAAAGGTTGCATCTAATGTTTATTCCTAAAAATAATGTTCACGATTCACAAATTATTATTTTGATTGAACCGAATCCCAACTAATTTAACTAGGCAAGTCAGTTAAGAACAAATTCTTATTTTCAATGAGGGCCTAGGAACTGCCTTGTTCAGGGGCAGAACGACAGATTTGTACCTTGTCAGCTCGGGGGTTTGAACTTGCAACCTTCCGGTTACTAGTCCAAGTCTCTAACCACTAGGCTACCCTGCCACGATGTAAATTGTTCAAAAAAGTAAATAATCTTTGTATGACCTTATTCGCGAGTGTCGGTGGAAAGTTTTTTGGGACATGACGAAACCATTAATACATGCTAAAAATAGCTTAACAGTTCATTAGAGGGTACAATATATATTTTGAATTGGCTACCTAGTTAATTTTATAGGCCTACCTGCTGATGCAATGTCTGACTGTCTCTCTGTCCTTGAGCAACGGCCCACTCGTCTTGCACTATGCTGGTGCACTAGTGACATTCCGATCCGGGCTATGTGCTATATGCTGATTCTATTTGATTGATAAAATATTTAACTGTGCCTAAATAAATTACATTAACAGAAAATATTCAGAATTTCCATGACTGCCACAACATTTCAGATTTTATGACTTTCCAAAACTTTTCCAGGCCTGGAAAACACAATTTAAAAATCCCATGACGTTTTCATGCTTTCATGAAAATAACGAACGCTGGTAGGTGCCAGGCACACTGGTTTGAGTGTGTCAAGAACTGCAACGCTTTTGGGTTTTTCACGCTCAACAGTTTCCCCCGAGTATCAAGAATGGTCCACCATCCAAAGGACATCCAGCCAATTTGACACAACTGTGGGAAGCACTGGCGTCAACATTGGCCAGCATCCCTGTGGAACGCTTGACACCTTGTAGAGTCAATGCCCTGACAAACTGAGGCTGTTCTGAGGGCATAAGGGGGTGCAACTCAATGTTAGGAAGGTGTTCCTAATGTTTTGTACACTCAGTGTAGAGTTCTATTGACTGAGGTATAGGGTTCCATGAATGGTACCTGAGCTATGTTGGCCTGGGAGGCCAGGCGAATCATGATGTCCAGTTTCTCCAGTTTGACGTAGATGGGGTCGTTGTACTTGACAAAGAACACCTTGATCTCCTGCTTAAGGATCTCAGGCCTAAAGAGTAGAGATTACATGTATTATAGGAACAGAACATCTATCTATCCATCTGGTCCTGATCTGAACCCACAGAGCTGAGAGAGGGGAAGGGTACATAGAAAGAGAAATTCTGTCATCTTGTGGCTAGGAAGTGAGGATGGCACCAAACGAAAACATGGTGCCAAAACATTGTAACTAAACAGTCTAATCTAACATCAAACATTCCACATCACTGAGGGATCCATTTAGAAAGGGCTAAAAACAAGGGATAATTAACTAGATTCAGCTGCGGGATTATATTTTCTTGAGTGGATGGTCAGGAGGCCAGAACATAATTACAAATCCTTTGTAGACTACAAATTGACTGCAAGAAGCCCAAACAGATATAATATTTGACTGAAACATAATAATTTCAAACCTTGCTTACATTTGTATATGATCACATATAGTATATATATATATATATATATATATATATATCTTTGTTATGGGTGGGAATACTTTGGAACAAATTTCCAAAACTAAAATCACAGATCTGATTTACTGGTGTTTTTAGTCTTTTATGTCCAACAATTTAAAAAAAATACACAACAAAAATAGAAAAACGCAATATGCAACCATTTCTAAGATTTTACTGAGTTACAGTTCATCTAAGGAAATCAGTAGGCCCTAATCTATGGGCTTCACGAGACTGGGAATACAGATATGCTTCTGTTGTTCACAGATACCTTTAAAAAGAAGTTGGGGGCGTGGATCAGAAAACCTGTCATGCAGCGTGACACCTCTGAATACATAAGATTTGATCAGGCTGTTGATTGTGGCCTGTGTAATGTTGTCCCACTCCTCTTCAATGCCTGTGTGAAGTTGCTGGATATTGGTGGGAACCGATCCAGAGCATCCCAAACATGCTCAATGGGTGACATGTCTGGTGAATATTCAGGCCATGGAAGAACTGGGACATTTTCAGCTACCAGGAATTGTGTACAGATCCTTCTGTGTATTATCATGCTGAAACATGAGGTGATGGCAACGGATGAATGGGCCTCAAGATCTCGTCACGGTATCTCGGTGCATTCAAATTTCCATCGATAAAAGGCAATTGTGTTCCTTGTCCATAGCTTATGCCTGCCCATAGCATAACCCCACCGCCACCATGGGGCACTCTGTTCACAATGTTGACATCAGCAAACAAAATCTGCTTGACTCTGTTCCAGCCCTGATCCCTTAGAGGCTAGTCTAGGCTACAGAATGATTTTCAAATTGGTAGGGCTATGTTTCGCTCTTGTCCATAGAAATACTCAGATATCAGTTATATTAGCCTAAATATTAAAAATGTATATTATAGCCATATCAAGTGTAGACTATTGTTATTTAATCTTGATCATCTGGGTAAGCACATTTCCAACCTTCTTCCATTAGGCTACTTTTCGACAAAAAAGAAGTGACTGGATTTCACTTAGTATCTATAGCCTGCCTTACGCTGAATCAGAAAAAAACGATGGCTGGGAAAGAAATCATGTTTGTCATCTGCCTGTTTGGCAGTTCTTCGGTTTCAGGACGAATGATAAAGGTGAGCAGCAGACCTGACCGAAGTCACTTGCAGAATACGCAAAAAGATTATCAGGGCAAAGGATGGATAAATGACAAACCTCTGTCAACATTTACAAGTCCATCATCCTCCTGAGTTTGCTACTCTGGGGCAGAAAAGGTGAACATGCTGATGTTCCTTGCCAGAAACCTTTAGGTAGGCCTAAGACATGGTGAAAAAAAACAATTAGACTAAATGGTTCCTCATTTCCTCATTTTGCCCTCATTTAGGTTATTTTCATACTTTTTTTGTATGCCTATATTTAGGATTTGTACAGTTAGACAAAAGGCATATCCTAATTGGCATAGGCTAAAATATAATAGGCCTATGTTAATTTGTTTTTAAGTGTAATAAAGAATATTATAAATAATCATTTGTTTTGAATATTTAGAATTTTTACATTTCGATAGGCAAAAGGCATAGCCTAAGGATAATAGGCCTATTTAAGTCAAAGTTCATTCAGGTATTAGAAATAATGTTATAGGCTAAATAATCATTTGTTTTATTTGATTATTTTAGACTTTAATATAAATTCACAATTTGTAAGCTATTCAAACTAAATTGAGGCCCACACCGACTCATCATTCATTTATTTTTTGTTCCTGCTTATTGAAAGTGCTGCTGTGGGAGCTTATGCCCGATTGCCCGTAGCACAATTCAAGGACATTAATAAAGGCTGACAATATTAGTTTGTAACTTGTAAAAGCAACATTTAGCCTACTGTAACTTTTATTGAAGTAGGCTGTAGCCTATTATTGGCTATTTGGTTTGCAAGTAGCAAGTTTCCAACAGCACAATTTATTTTGCCTACACTTTGGTCAACTTCCTATTCGATTCGTTTATATTGCAATTGTTTGTTCTCTCTCTCATTATTACTATACTATGTTTTTATATAGGCTATTCGCAAACAACTTTCTGAGATGGAACTCCGTTACGCCTAAAGATTCATTTGATAGTTGATGAAATAGTATGCAATAAATAAGGCCAACAAGTCACATTCTATTTGAATGGGGATTGGGGAGAAAAAGTGAAATTATGATATTAAAACAATAAGCCAGACAACGGAGTGTCCATTGCAAAATGCCTATGATCACCCGACATTAGAGAGGGGGAAAAAAACATGTTAGGCCCTATCTCACATTTTGCGCTGCTTTGGTGCTCGCTGCTCTTTCTACAATCTACATCGTTCTCTTGCATTATGTTAACAGTCTAACTACAACATATGTATTGAAAATGTAGGCTCTGGAGCACCTTAAATTACATTTTAGGCAGAAACGCTAACTCAGCTCCATCCTTCATCATAACCAAACCCTTTGAGAATGCCAACCACTTTATAAACTTGTTTGTTTACAAGATGAGCAAATTTAGGGAATCTTATGGGTCAGAAATTGATGTTCATATGATAAGGAAGATATACAAAACATTGCAGAGAGCATATCCAACTGACAATCTCTTAGAAAAAAATGTTAACGATTAAAAAGAACTGATGTTGGCACAAGATGGAGGGAAAGTTGGAGCATAACTAATTTAATTACAGTTAACAAAAATGGACGCATACGCCCCCGCCCCTCTTCTTACCAGAAAGATGTTTGTTTCTGTCGGCGCAATGCGTGGAGAAACCAGCTGGCTACACCGACTCCGATAGCGTCTCTCCAGTGAGCCATGTTTCCGTGAAGCAAAGAACGTTACAGTCTGATGTCCCTCTGGAATGCTACCCTTGCTCGGATTTCATCAACCTTGTTGTCAAGAGACTGGACATTGGCGAGAAGTATACTGGGGAGTGGTGCACGATGTGCCCGTCTCCGGAGTCTGACCAGAAGACCGCTACGTTTCCCTCTTTTACGAAGTCGTTTTTTTGGGTCGCCGGCTGGGATCCATTCCATTGTCCTGGGTGAAAGGCAGAACACAGGATCCGCTTTGCAAAAGTCATATTCTTGGTCGTACTGATGGTGAGTTGACGCTGCTCTTATATTCAGTAGTTCTTCTCGACTGTATGTAATGAAACCTAAGATGACCTGGGGTACTAATGTAAGAAATAACACGGAAAAAACAAAAAACTGCATAGTTTCCTAGGAACGCGAAGCGAGGCGGCCATCTCTATCGGCGCCGGTGGTCATTCGGGGGCGTATGCCTTATGGCTAACGAGACGTGGTGTGGTCACAAAAGCATACAGGAACTCAAGTCCTTCTGTTCACCGGAATTAGAATTCCTCACAATCAAATGTCGACCGCATTATCTACCAAGGGAATTCTCTTCGATTATAATCACAGCCGTATATATTCCCCCCCAAGCAGACACATCGATGGCTCTGAACAAACTCTATTTGACTGCTTCCATCACATGGACTGGGATATGTTTCGTATTGCGTCAGACAACAACATTGACGAATACGCTGATTCGGTGTGCGAGTTCATTAGAACATGCGTTGAAGATGTCGTTCCCATATCAACGATTAAAACATTCCCAAACCAGAAACCGTGGATTGATAGCAGCATTCGCGTGAAACTGAAAGCGCGAACCACTGCTTTTAATCAGGGCAAGGTGACCGGAAACATGACCGAATACAAACAGTGTAGCTATTCCCTCCGCAAGGCAATCAAACAAGCTAAGCGTCAGTATAGAGACAAAGTAGAATCTCAATTCAACGGCTCAGACACAAGAGGTATGTGGCAGGGTCTACAGTCAATCACAGATTACAAAAAGAAAACCAGCCCCGTCACGGACCAGGATGTCTTGCTCCCAGGCAGACTAAATAACTTTTTTGCCCGCTTTGAGGACAATACAGTGCCACTGACACGGCCTGCAACCAAAACATGCGGCCTCTCCTTCACTGCAGCCGAGGTGAGTAAAACATTTAAACATGTTAACCCTCGCAAGGCTGCAGGCCCAGACGGCATCCCCAGCCGCGCCCTCAGAGCATGCGCATACCAGCTGGCCGGTGTGTTTACGGACATATTCAATCAATCCCTATCCCAGTCTGCTGTTCCCACATTCTTCGAGGGCCACCATTGTTCCTGTTCCCAAGAAAGCTAAGGTAACTGAGCTAAACGACTACCGCCCCGTAGCACTCACTTCCGTCATCATGAAGTGCTTTGAGAGACTAGTCAAGGACCATATCACCTCCACCCTACCTGACACCCTAGACCCACTCCAATTTGCTTACCGCCCAAATAGGTCCACGGACGATGCAATCTCAACCACACTGCACACTGCCCTAACCCATCTGGACAAGAGGAATACCTATGTGAGAATGCTGTTCATCGACTACAGCTCGGCATTTAACACCGTAGTACCCTCCAAGCTCGTCATCAAGCTCGAGACCCTGGGTCTCGACCCCGCCCTGTGCAACTGGGTACTGGACTTCCTGACGGGCCGCCCCCAGGTGGTGAGGGTAGGCAACAACATCTCCACCCCACTGATCCTCAACACTGGGGCCCCACAAGGGTGCGTTCTGAGCCCTCTACTGTACTCCCAGTTCACCCACGACTGCGTGGCCACGCACGCCTCCAACTCAATCATCAAGTTTGCGGACGACACAACAGTGGTAGGCTTGATTACCAACAACGACGAGACGGCCTACAGGGAGGAGGTGAGGGCCCTTGGAGTGTGGTGTCAGGAAAATAACCTCACACTCAACATCAACAAAACTAATGAGATGATTGTGGACTTCAGGAAACAGCAGAGTGAACACCCCCCTATCCACATCGATTTTAACAGTAGTGGAGAGGGTAGCAAGTTTTAAGTTCCTCGGCATACACATCACAGACAAACTGAATTGGTCCACCCACACAGACAGCGTCGTGAAGAAGGCGCAGCAGCGCCTCTTCAACCTCAGGAGGCTGAAGAAATTTGGCTTGTCACCAAAAGCACTCACAAACTTCTACAGATGCACAATCGAGAGCATCCTGGCGGGCTGTATCACCGCCTGGTACGGCAACTGCTCCGCCCACAACCGTAAGGCTCTCCAGAGGGTAGTGAGGTCTGCACAATGCATCACCGGGGGCAAACTACCTGCCTTCCAGGACACCTACACCACCCGATGTTACAGGAAGGCCATAAAGATCATCAAGGACAACAACCACCCGAGCCACTGCCTGTTCACCCCGCTATCATCCAGAAGGCGAGGTCAGTAAAGGTGCATCAAAGCTGGGACCGAGAGACTGAAAAACAGCTTCTATCTCAAGGCCATCAGACTGTTAAACAGCCACCACTAACATTGAGTGGCTGCTGCCAACACACTGACTCAACTCCAGCCACTTTAATAATGGGAATTGATGGGAAATGATGTAAAATATATCACTAGCCACTTTAAACAATGCTACCTAATATAATGTTTACATACCCTACATTATTCATCTCATATGTATACGTATATACTGTACTCTATATCATCTACTGCATCTTTATGTAATACATGTATCACTAGCCACTTTAACTATGCCACTTTGTTTACATACTCATCTCATATGTATATACTGTACTCGATACCATCTACTGTATCTTGCCTATGCCGCTCTATACCATCACTCATTCATATATCTTTATGTACATATTCTTTATCCCCTTACACTTGTGTGTATAAGACAGTAGTTTTGGAATTGTTAGTTAGATTACTTGTTGGTTATTACTGCATTGTCGGAACTAGAAGCACAAGCATTTCGCTACACTCGCATTAACATCTGCTAACCATGTGTATGTGACAAATACATTTTATTTGATTTTATTTGATTTATTATACAAGAGACATTTACTAATTCTACAGCACAAAGGCAGAGTCATGTCTTAAGTGTAAAACTAATAATGACTCAATAATCCATGCTTTCTGGAAATGCTAAAAAGTCCAGATGTTTTAGGGAGAGCTAGAAAGTCCAGATGTTGTAGGCAGAGCTAGAAAGTCCAGATGTTGTAAGTAGAGCTAGAAAGTCCAGATGTTGTAAGTAGAGCTAGAAAGTCCAGATGTTGTAGGCAGCGCTAGAAAGCCCAGATGTTGTAAGCAGAGCTAGAAAGTCCAGATGTTGTAAGCAGAGCTAGAAAGTGCAGATGTTGTAAGCAGAGCTAGAAAGTGCAGATGTTGTAGGCAGAGCTAGAAAGCGCAGATGTTGTAGGCAGCACTAGAAAGCCCAGATGTTGTAGGCAGCGCTAGAAAATCCAATGTTGTAGGCAGAGCTAGAAAGTCCAGATGTTGTAAGCAGAGCTAGAAAGTCCAGATGTTGTAAGCAGAGATAGAAAGTCCAGATGTTGTAAGCAGAGCTAGAAAGTGCAGATGTTGTAAGCAGAGCTAGAAAGTGCAGATGTTGTAGGCAGCGCTAGAAAGTCCAGATGTTGTAGGCAGCGCTAGAAAATCCAATGTTGTAGGCAGAGCAAGAAAGTCCAGATGTTGTAAGCAGAGCTAGAAAGTCCAGATGTGGTAAGCAGAGATAGAAAGTCCAGATGTTGTAGGCAGATCTAGAAAGTTGGCTGTCAGAAGTATTACTTTTAATCTGTGTCTGCATATTTAAAGTATAATGACCTTCCACTGACCTTGAATAAAGCATGTGTGTCTATGTATACTGATGACTCAGCAGAGTACAGGTCGGCTGAAACAGTAAAATAAATAACTGACACCCTTAACATAGCGCTCCAGTCAGTTTTAGAATGGGTAACTAGAAATAGGCTGGTGCTAAATATAAAAGAAAACTCAAAGCATAATATTTTGGGAAAATCACTTGCTCAACCCTAAACCTCATCTGAATCCATTATTGAATATGTGCCTATTGAGCAAGTTGAAGAGACTAAACTTCTGGGTGTCACCCTAGATAGCCTGCTATCATGGTCAAAACATATAGACCCAATGGTTACTAAAATGGGAAGAGGTCTGTCCATGATAAGGCATTGCTCTACTTTCTTGATATCTCAGTCAACCAGACAGGTCCTATAGGCCTTGGTTTCGTCTCACCTGGACTACTGTCCAGTTGTGTGGTCATGTGGGGCAAAGAAGGACATAGACAAATTGCAGTTGGTCCAAAACAGAGCAGCACGTATTGCACTTAAATGTACGCGGAGGGCTAATGTCAATGACATGCATGTCATTCTCTTCTGGCTCAAAGTTGAGGAGAGATTGTCTGCATCACTATTGGTCTTTGTGCGAGGTGTTGATGTGTTGAAGGTACCAAGCTGTCTGTTCAAGCAGTTGGCACATAGCTTGTACAACTCATCTGTATTACACAAGACATGCAACCAGAGGTCTCTTCACAGTCCTTAGGTCCAGAACAGAGGCTGGGAAACACACAGTATTAAATAGAGCCATGACTAAATGGAACTCTCTGCCACCCCAGGTAACTCAAGCTAGCAATAAAAACAGATTTTTTAAAAATAGATAAAAGAACATGGCAAGACAGGGATTGTGAAGAGACAGACATTTCTATGCATTTTGTATTGTATTTTCATTGCATTATGTATGTTATACGTGGTTGGGATAAGACTGTGACGTGGTTGTCTCGTCTGGCTATCTTAAGATGAATGCATTAGCTGTGGGTTGCTCTGGATGGGAGCACCTGCAGAATGGCTAAATTGTGATGTAAATGTAGTGCATGTATGTATATTATGTATTTGATTTGTTGTGTTGTTTCCTGTTTGGACCCCAGGAAGAGTAACCGTTGCCTCGGTAGCAGCTAATTGGGGATCCTAATAAATACTAAATATGGCAAATAGGGAATGGGCCATTGGGCATGTCGCCCTGCCATGTGCTCTCTGCACTGTTGTGTGCTGCCAGACTCCGGCGGTGCAGTGAAGTTCAAATATGCTACAACATCGTTTGGACATCACGATGTCGTCACCATAGACGATGGCTGTCAAACATTGTCGATAGACGATGCAATCGTAAAATCGCCCAGCCCTACAATAAAGTATTTATCAGCAAGTGGCCCCTGACCTTTTCTGGACGATGAGGTTGATATTCCTGAGGGCCACATACTGGACCTCTGGCTCCCCAGAGAGAAGGGTGACCAGCGGTGGGGACAGCTTCTTCAGCAGGGTGTTGTAGTAGTCCAACTCCTTGGGTAGCAGTTCCAAGAACTTCATCAGCACCTTGACAGCCGACAACACCACCGCCGAGTTGGCGTGGGAGAGACGGGGCGTGACCCGCTCGCAGATGCTGGGAGAGAAAGAGGAGGACAGACATGTTTATTACAAAGTCATTAAAAGTTGACAACATCAAAATAGGTGAATGTATGCACAAACGCAGCAGCTGGTAAAGTTTTAGTCCGCAGGAATTATTGTGGAGATTTATCACAACACCCAGCAACTAACATTCAAAAGTTCTCACATAAAAATAAATAAAACTTGGATGTGTATTGCAAATATGTTTCTCTGACAACTAAGTCAGCATTAAGTTTAGTTTCTATGAAAAAAATAGAAAATCCTAAAAGTCTTCAGAATGATAACTGAACGTACCTCTGGGCCTCTCGCTCGTCTTTGGGGTTGTAGTTGGACAGGCAGTCCAGGATGAAGATCTGGCCCCACTCTGTGCACTCGTTGAGGGCTGTCAGCAGCTTGTTGATGTTCTGTGGGTTGAGGTCCAGCAGGTTGCTGTTGGGGTGGGACTCACTAATCTCAGACAGAGCTGCCACCGCGTTGGCCACCACCTGGAGGTTCAGACACAGTGGCCAGTGATTAGGAAAACATGATGTACTCTGTCTTGTCTTGTCTAGCATGGTAGAGCAAAGCCTTTCATAGGGGAAAAGGTTTGAATCATGACTAACTCTGTTGAAACAGGTCTTGGAAAAACACCCTTACAGGCTGTTTTTAAATTACCCCAGGCCCCAGAAGGACGTGTATACGTTTTTAAAAAGTCTGAAAATATACATAGTCTTGGCTGTGCCTAGGGTCCTAGTGCCAGCCAAACCTACCATGGGGTTGGAGTCGGCAATGAGATCCCTGAGGGAGTCCAGGAAACCCTGGTCCTCCACCATCTGGGCGTTGATGTCGTGGAGCTTTGCCACGCACACTGCTGCTGTCTTTCTCACGTATGGGTCCTCGTCCTTCAGACACTTTCTCAGCGGCTCACACAGGTACTCTGTAATCTTGTCCACGCGGATGCAGCCCATGGTGCGCACAGCCAGGGCACGGATCAGGGGGTTAGGGTCCTCACAGTCCTGAGGGAGAGAGAGGTAAGATATCTATGGGTAGGGAAGTGCAGTATTGTAAGGGCTAGGCTGTGTAATTTGTTAAAAGCCAATGTAAGTGGAAAACCATGTATAAAAAAATAAAAGGCCTTGCCTTGACAAAGCTGTTGACAGCCATGATGGCCATGTCGGGCTGGCTCTTGGCGTAGTTCATCAGGTACAGGTAGACCAGCTTTTTCAGCTCCAGGTTGTCAGTCTGCATGCAGTTCACCACATCTGGGAAGAGGGAGCTAAAGAACAGAGGGATAGGACATCACCAATGTTTTCTCATCACTATAACTCACAATATTTTTGACAGGGAGGCAATTATAACTCTACATATCAAACATGTTTCATTAAAATATTTTGATCTCTCTTTAATAATAGAGATTATCAGAGATAACTTGCTAACTATAGCCAAGTAGGCAGTCTCTTTTACATTAAAGTAAAGGTAATTGCTGAACAATGTTTGGAGAGCAGAAGTCATTAGGCAATGTCAGTGGGATGTATAGGTCAACACACAGAACTGTCAAAGTATGTAATCAAGTGTACTGTACCTGACATCCTTGCCCACAGTCATAGCCGCAATGACCTTCTTCACTGCCTCCTTCCTCTTCTCTTTCTTCTCATTGTTCAGCTCTGCCTTCAGCTCAAAGATCTCCCCTGTAACAGGATACATGCAACATTAGTGACAGTCCAGTGTGAAAACAGAATGATGCTCTCATCCAGCAACACTGGTTGAGCTGTCAGTTCAGTTGTCAATTTTATCATGAATAGTTCAGCCTTTAGTGGTAATTTCATACATTCTGTGTTTGTGAGGAAAGGAGAGTAGGAGACAATCTATTTCCCTCAAGAGTTATGTTGCACTGTTTAATATTATCCACACCAACCTAATGATAGTTGTGCACTCTTGATCAAGGGGGTGATGTGTCATGGAAGAAGACAATACCAAGAATCGTTTTAAGACTCACCTTTTTTATTTGTTGTAAAATATTTTGAGTCAGTCATTGTAGATGTTCTTCAAATCTGTTACAGGGAAATATCAAGCATTAGAGGACACAGGACAGGACACATAACAGGCCTAAGTAATGTAGTGGTAAAAAATAAATTAAAAAAATACTCAAACGTTGTTTGTTTTTTACTCAAACCACCTGCGGACTGGACGCCTACGCGTGTTCGACGTGACACCCCTGGCCCAGAGGCTACGACGACACATTGCTAATAATTATAGTTATATATAATCTTGGCTTCTAAATATGTTTTATACAGTTGAATGAGACATTACAACCAGAGCACACATATTACAGCATTCAATGACAGACAACAGCTGGACGTCACGACAGCAGCAATCAGCATCACTTTCACCGGCTAACGTTAACTACCTATCTAGTTAGGAAGGCAGTTTACTGCCTTTTATAATACAGAGAAAAAACAGGTTGGTCAATAGACTAGCTATTATAAATTCAACAAGCTTAAACTAATAACAGAGCCAAGTTGACCCCATTATCTTAACACCAGTGGAGAAGGGGAAATATCTGTCATACTAAACTATATCATTAGCTGGCTATGGATGTGAGGCCTCGGTACTTTCAAATAGGTAGTTAGCATTAACGTAAAGCCCATTGAATTGAATTAACGTAAAAAATCTAAATTATAAATGGAAAGGTACAGACTTGTTTTTAGGTAATTTCAATAAGAAAATACGTCGCTAGGGTGAGTGACGTTATTCCACAATTTGAAAGATGTTTTTCCTCCTTGATTACAGCAAAGGGATAGCTAGCCGTGGAAAGACAGCACTCCCGAAAAAAACAAAATGAGTGAAAGGCGTCGGAGACAGAAAGGCGTAACACCGGAGTTCATTTCCACCGGAAATAGCCGGACTATCTTTACAGAGGGGAAATGAGTAGTTCAAAGAAACACGAAAACCAGCTTGATGTAGCTAGCTATTTATATTTGTTGAACTTGTGCAGTATTAAGTGGTACTACTAAGCAAGCTAACTAACTTCACTCGCAGTCTCTTTTAGCCAACTTGGCTAGCTATTTAGGTAATTGATCCTTTTGCCAAACGTGTTTGAAGTCACCAGCCATGGCAGAACGTGGTGCACATTTGACAGCTGCAGCTGCAGATGACAGACCGTCGATATTCGAGGTCTTGGCACAGGACTCCCTGATGGGTGCAGTCAGACCCGCCTTGCGACACGCAGTGAAGGTTCGACGACATTTTCTCACCCATGTCATTTTTGCTACATCTACAGACACCTGGTGTGTATTTATTACGCCGAGTCGGTTGCATAACTTTTCGTTTTGCAACAGAATCAGTTTACTCCAAACGGTAAACATTTCGCAACTAACGTGTTTCTATTGGACACGTTCAGGTAGGTCCTTCCCCGTTTCGTTCTTAAACGGTTAACTGTTTCCAAAGTAATACGTAATAAATACACTCCAGGGAGAAACTATATAAACCATGTTTATCCAACAACGGTTGATTATTTGAAACGGCTGGAACAAAATCCTGCACACATGCTCATATATTTGTGCAGGAGAACGTTGGCCCATCAAGGTATCCGTCTAGACTACATAAATAGCATTATGATGTTGGATCACTTGATGTGTTAAATAGTTTGTATTCAACCTTGTATGGCCTTCTTAAAATGTGGTGTCCATATACTGACTTTGCTGTGTGATTCAAGTTTGATATCTAAGTTCCTTCTCTCAACTATTACCTCAGGTTCTGGCTGAGTCTAACCCCTCTCGCTACGGATTCCTCTGGCGGAGATTTGACGAGATTTACGGTGTTCTCGATGTATTGCTTCAGCACCATTTTCTGTCACGGACTAGCGCCTCATTCTCTGAGAACTTTTACAGCCTAAAGCGCGTGGCTGCTTCTGGTCGCGAGCGGCCAGCTCACCTGGGTCTGCGTGGGAAACACCACTGGTGCTCGCTGATCCTGCTTGCCCTCGTTCCTTACTTGAGGGCCAAGCTGGAACAGGTACTAGCCAAGCAGAGGGATGAGGACGATTTTTCCATCCGCCTGCCACAGACGCCCTTGCAAAGGATGTACAGGGCCTTCCTGGCAGCCTACCCCTATGTCAGCATGGGCTGGGACAGCTGGGTGTTCTGCCAGCAGCTGTTGTATGTGTTTGGCCGAGCCAAGACCCACTCACCATTTCTGTGGCTGGCAGGTGTCAGGCTGGCTCACCTCACAGGACATGACATCACAAATATGGACCTCAAACCAGCCTCGCCTTCCAGGGCCATCGGCTTAAGGTAAGAATGAAATTGGGATATCCTGTCTCAAGGGACCCTGAGTTCAAAGAGTTTAACTTCTTATGGCTAACGGGATCGATATGACAACAGCCAGTGAAAGTGCAGGGTGCCAAATTCAAAACAGAAATCTCAGAAATCATAATTAAAATTCCTCAAACTTAGAAGGATTTTACACCATTTTAAAGAAACTTGTTAATCTCACCACAGTGTCCGATTTTCAAAAAGGCTTTACAACGAAAGCACACCAAACGATTATGTTATGTCTGCACCTAGTCACAGAAAAACAGCCATTTTTCCAGCCAAAGAGTAGTCACAAAAAGCAGAAATGGAGAAAATTAATCACTTACCTTTGATGATCTTCATCAGATGACACTCATAGGACTTCATGTTACACAATACATGTATGTTTTGTTCGATAAAGTTCATATTTATATCCAAAAATCTCAGTTTACATTGGCGCGTTATGTTCAGTAATGTTTTGCTTCCAAAACATCCAGTGATTTTGCAGAGGGCCACATAAATTTACAGAAATACTCATCATAAATGTTGATAAATACAAGTGTTATGCATGGAACTTTAGATAAACTTCTCCTTAATGCAACCGCTGTGTCAGATATCAAAAAAGCACACCATGCAATAATCTGAGTATAGCGCTCAGACAACAAAACAAGCCATACAGCTATCCGCCATGTTGTGGAGTCAACAGAAGTCAGAAATAGCATTATAAATATTCACTTGCCTTTGATCTTCATCAGAATGCACTCCCAGGAATCCCAGTTCCACAATAAATGTTGGATTTGTTCGATAAAGTCCATTTATGTCCAAATACCTCCTTTTTGTTTGCACGTTTAGTACACAATCCAAACTCACGAGGCGCAGGAAAGTCCAGGCGAAAGTTCAGACTAAAAGTTATATTACAGTTCGTAGAAACATGTCAAACGAAGTATAGAATCAATCTTTAGGATGTTTTTACCATAAATCTTCAATAATGATTCAACCGGAGAATTCCTTTGTAGAAATGCGATGGAACACAGCTAACTCTCACGTGAGTGCGCGTGATAGCTCATGGCACTCTGGCAGACACCTGACTCAATCAGCTCTCATTCCCCCCCCTCCTTCGTAGTAGAAGCCTCAAACAAGGTTCTAAAGACTGTTGACATCTAGTGGAAGCCTTAGGGAGTGCAATATGCACTGTATATTCAATAGGCAATGACTTGAACTACAAACCTCACATTTCCCACTTCCTGGTTGGATTTTTTTCTCAGGTTTTTGCCTGCCATATGAGTTCTGTTATACTCGCATACACCATTCAAACAGTTTTAGAAACTTCAGAGTGTTTTCTATCCAAATCTAATACTAATAATATGCATGTATTAGCAACTGGGCCTGAGTCGCAGGCAGTTTACTCTGGGTACCTTATTCATCCAAGCTACTCAATACTGCCCCCAGCCATAAGAAATGTAATCACTTTTAAAAGCATTTAGCCTATAAGCATACTTCCCTCTAAGTTGTTATTTCTTCCCAGTGTTGGTGAGAGGCTGCGGAGGCTGACGTCGACAGTGGTGGGGGGTGTGGCTCTGTCCCTCTCCACTAGTCTTTCCTTGGGAGTGTTTTTCCTGCAGTTCCTCGAGTGGTGGTACTCCTCAGAGAACCAGAACACCATCAAGACCCTGACCTCCCTCCCCACACCACCCCCTCCCATCCACCTCCAGAACCAAGAACCACTGACCAGACACAGCAAAGCATGTCCACTCTGCTGCAAGATCCGCACCAATGATACCGTCCTCTCCACCTCTGGGTTTGTCTTCTGTTACCGCTGTATTTATGTCTACATCAAAGCCAACCAGAGGTGTCCGATGACTGGGTACCCCACTGAACTTCAGCATCTCATCAAGATTTACTCACCAGAGAGCTAGAGAGAATCTTATTTCCATTCCAATGAAGGACTTTGACAGTCATGTCACAATGACAATTTATACTGTAATTGATTTGTTAGTTGACTATATCCCTTTTGACCACTTGTAAATAATTTAAAGCACTAACATATCCCTAGCCATCATAATAGTTTAAATGCCCAGTGCAGATATTTTTCTCAATATCAACTCCCTTTTTTCTATATTTACAACTTAGGTCAGCTATGCTGGCCTATGGAGTCCCTTGGGAAACCCAACTACTGAAACATCCAATGATGGGAATTATCAATAAATTATGTGGGCTCCCGAAAGGACTGATCTCTCTAATATATAAACAACTTTTTTGGAAAGCTCATTCTGAGCTAGCCATTAAAGTATAGTCCACAGATCGAATGGAATCTGAACTATGCTTTAACTGGCACAGAATATGGAAAAATATTACATTGGCATCCTGTAATCTTAACCATCAATTTATACATTTTAATTTTGTTCACACACTATTTAACACCAACTGTTCATGTGTCCCCTAAATCAGGTAGATGCATTTCTTCATATGATGTGGGAGTTAATTGCTTTTGGGGGAAAGTTACAATTCATTTTTAAGTGCATGAATTTAAATATTCAATGCTTTCCATCTATGTTAATGATTATAGCCCCTTGAATCTCTCAATCAGAGAAGATTACTGCGGGCAGGCAGAACCAAAAATAAGCACAATGTGTAAAGTGTTGGTCCCATGGTTCATGAGCTGAAACAAATGATCCCAGAAATGTTTCATATGCACAAAAAGCTTATTTCTCTCAAATTTGATGCATACATTTGTTTACATCCCTGTTAGTGAGCGTTTCTCCTTTGCCAAGATAATCCATCTACCTGATCGGTGTGGTATATCAAGTTGATAAAACAGCATAACATTCACACAGGTGTATCTTGTGTAGGGGACATTAAAAGGCCACTCTAAAATGTACAGTTTTGCAACACAAAACAATGCCACAGATGTCTGAAGTTTTGAGGGAATGTGCAATTGGCGTGCTGACTGCAAAAATGTCCACCAGAGCTGTTGCCAGAGAATTGAATGTTTATTTTTCTACCATAAACTGCCTCCAACATCATTTTGGAGAGTTTGGCAGTGCATCCAATAGGCTTGGGCTATACAGGGGTATTTGGAAATAGCCACGGGATGGTTTTTCACTATTGCCAATAACGTTGACACTATTTTAAGTTGTTCAATAAATGTTAATATTTGTAACTACTCTAAGTAAATACTTGCAGTCAACTTGTAAAATAATGTGACAGGTGAAATTAACACGATCTGCTTTATTTCCTAATTGTTTTTTGCTTCGAGTGATCACGGACATGCAACTATAGTTTTCCAACACAGAAAATAAATTCATTTTCATTAGATGACAACAGAAGTACAAAGCAATTTGTCTGGCAGCCACAAGTAAATTAGCTTACAATGAAAAAGCAAGGTCTTTTTTGAAAAGATGATGCATGGCCGCCATATTTCCAATGTTTAATCATAGAAAGAATGTAGCCAGCTACATTTCCTAATGTTTTGCTTCAAGTTAATCTTGCATTTTACCTGAGAAAAGTAGGCTAGCAACACCGAGAAAAGTAGCTACATATTGTCAGAGTACCGACGCATCCCAAATCATCTCAATTTGGTTGAGGTCCATCACTGCAGCACTCTATCACTCTCCTTCTTGGTCAAATAGCCCTTACACAGCCTTGAGGTGTGTTTTGGGTCAATGTCCTGTTGAAAAACAAATGATAGTCCCACTAATCCCAAACCAGATGGGATGGCGTATAGCTGCAGAATGCTGTTTAAGTGTGCCTTGAATTCTAAATGAGTCACAGTGTCACCAGCAAAGCACTATCACACCTACTCCTCCATGCTTCACGGTGGGAAATACACATGCAGTGATCATCCTTTCACCCACACCGCCTCTCACAATGACACGGCGGTTGGAACCAAACATCTCTAATTTGGACTCTAGACCAATGGACAAATTTCCACCAGTCTAATGTCCATTGCTCGTGTTTCTTGGCCCAAGCAAGTCTCTTCTTATTGGTGTCCTTTAGTAGTGGTTTCTTTGCAGCAATTTGACCATGAAGGCCTGATTCACGGTCTCCACTGAACAGTTGATGTTGAAATGTCACTTTTACTTTAACTCTGTGAAGCATTTATTTGGCCTGCAATTTCTGAGGCTGGTAACTAATGAACTTATCCTCTACAGCAGAGGTAACTCTGGGTCTTCCATTCCTGTAGCGGTCCTCATGAGAGCCAGTTTCATCATAGCGCTTGATGTTTTTTGCGACTGCACTAAAAGAAACTTTGAAGTTCTCGAAATGTTCCAGATTTGACTGACCTTCATGTTCTAAAGTAATGATGGACTCATTTCTCTTTGCTTATTTGAGCAGTTCTTTCCATAATATGGACTTGGTCTTTTACCAAGTAGAACTATCTTCTGTATACCCCCCTACCTTGTCACAGCATAACTGATTGGCTGAAACACATTAAGGAAAGAAATCCCACAAATTAACAAGGCACACCTGTTAATTGAAATGCATTCCAGGTGACTACCTCATGAAGCTGGTTGAGAGAATGCCAAGAGTGTGCAAAGCTGTCAAGGCAAAGGGTGGCTATTTGTAGAATATAAAATATATTACATTTCTTTAACAGTTTTTGGGTTACTACATGATTCCATGTATTATTTCATAGTTTTGATGTCTTCACTATTATTCTACAATATAGAAAATGGTAAAAATGAAGAAAGACGCTTGAATGAGTAGGTGTTCTAAAACTTTTCACCAGTAGTGTATATCACAGGTGTGTACCATCTGGCCCTCTTGAGACATGCAAGTGTAACCCTTAGTAAATGAGCAGCCCATGTATCAAATGGGCATGGCCTGTCTTAACTTGAAGGATCTGGGAATTGGCTCATCTGTATAACTTGTAAACTAGTGCTGTGTTTACACAGGCAGCAAATTCTGATATATTGCCAATTATTTAGAAAATCTTATACCTCTGATCTTTTCCCCAATCTGTAAACAGCAACAAAAAAAAGCACATGGCATCTGATTTAACTACCAATTTATCCCGCCTTGACTGAGATTTGGGCTCCTTATGTGGATCTGAATCCTGATACAAACCTCATCCTCCGTGCGCTACTTCAAGGACTACAGCAGTATGAATGCGCAAATCTGACATGGGTCACAGGTAAAACAGTGTGGACAGAAAATAAAATTAGATTTCAGTTATTATGGTGGCTGTGTAAACATAGCCTAGGTCTTCACAATATACACTGCTCCAAAAAATAAAGGGAACACTTAAACAACACAATGTAACTCCAAGTCAATCACACTTCTGTGAAATCAAACTGTCCACTTAAGAAGCAACACTGATTGACAAATTTCACATGCTGTTGTGCAAATGGAATAGACAACAGGTGGAAATTATAGGCATTTAGCAAGACAACCCCAATAAAGGAGTGGTTCTGCAGGTGGACCACAGACCACTTCTCAGTTCCTATGCTTCCTGGCTGATGTTTTGGTCACTTTTGAATGCTGGAGGTGCTTTCACTCATGAGACGGAGTCTACAACCCACACAAGTGGCTCAGGTAGTGCAGCTCATCCAGGATGGCACATCGATGCGAGATGTGGCAAGAAGGTTTGCTGTGTCTGTCAGCGTAGTGTCCAGAGCATGGAGGCGCTACCATAAAAAGACAAAGGCCACAGTACATCAGGAGACGTGGAGGAGGCCGTAGGAGGGCAACAACCCAGCAGCAGGACCGCTACCTCCGCCTTTGTGCAAGGAGGAGCACTGCCAGAGCCCTGCAAAATTACCTCCAGCAGGCCACAAATGTGCATGTGTCTGCTCAAACGGTCAGAAACAGACTCCATGAGGGTGATATGAGGGTTCGACGTCCACAGGTGGGGATTGTGCTTACAGCCCAACACCGTGCAGGACGTTTGGGATTTGCCAGAGAACACCAAGATTGGCAAATTCGCCACTGGCGCCCTGTGCTCTTCACAGATGAAAGCAGGTTCACACTGAGCACATGTGACAGACGTGACAGTCTGGAGACACCATGGAGAACATTCTGCGGCCTGCAACATCCTCCACCATGACCGGTTTGGCGGTGGGTCAGTCACAGTGTGGGGTGGCATTTCTTTGGGGAGCCGCACAGCCCTCCATGTGCTCGCCAGAGGTAGCCTGACTGCCATTGGGTACCAAGATGAGATCCTCAGACCCCTTGTGAGACCATATGCTGGTGTGGTTGGCCCTGGGTTCCTCCTACTGCAAGACAATGCTAGACCTCATGTGGCTGGAGTGTGTCAGCAGTTCCTGCAAGAGGAAGGCATTGATGCTATGGACTGGCCCACCCGTTCCCCAGACCTGAATCCAATTGAGCACATCTGGGACATCATGTCTCACTCCATCCACCAACGCCACGTTGCACCACAGACTGTCCAGGAGTTGGCGGATCCTTTAGTCCAGGTCTGGGAGGAGATCCCTCAGGAGACCATCCGCCACCTCATCAGGAGCATGCCCAGGCGTTGTAGGGAGGTCATACAGGCACGTGGAGGCCACACACACTACTGAGCCTCATTTGGACTTGTTTTAAGGACATTACATCAAAGTTGGATCAGCCTGTAGTGTGGTTTTCCACTTTGATTTTGAGTGTGACTCCAAATCCAGACCTCCATGGGTTGATACATTTGATTTCCATTGATAATTTTTGTGTGATTTTGTTGTCAGCACATTCAACTATGTAGAGAAAAAAGTATTTAATAAGAATATTTCATTCATTCTGATCTAGGATGTGTTATTTTAGTGTTCCCTTTATTTTTTTGAGCAGTGTATAATCAGCTCATAATACAGACAAGTAAGCAGATATTAGGGCATGGAAACAACAAACTAAGATGTCTTTGTTTCACATGTTAATTGATAAGATTGAAGAATTGCAGACACCTGACACACAAGGCTAATTGTATAGTATCGACCCAGAGACATTCAAAACAAACTTCAGGGCTACAAGTGCACTTTTGTCTTTTCCCACCACAGTGAAAAAAGGAGATTCTTAGTCAGAAAACATTCCAAAAAAAATATCTTAATTTCTAACTATTCTTTCCTTCAAGCAGAGACATAAATCGTATTTATTTAAGAGAATGGAACGGTTGACTATTTTACATTCCTCATACATTGCTCATCACTCAAACCAACCAATAAACCTTGAAGACTTCAAATATTCAATAAGCGTTTTGAGCAATACCTGGCTCATTGCATATACAATATATTTAGCAACACTCATTTTAATCCTAGTCGACACTGTTCCATGAAAAGTAATGGTGAAAATAACAGCACCCTCTCTGCTGCAAGAATCCTATAGTAAATATGTTCATACACAAGTATAAAAATGTCACTGTTTGGAATAGAACAGAAGCAAGCACTGCTATTCTTGGCACGTAATCCCATATGTTTTGAGCTTGCCAATATCATAGTAAAGAAAATATAATGGATATAAAAGTGGATAGGCATTTCATGTAGCAATTCTATTTGTAAATGTTTATGCTCTCTCGTTATATAAGCCAACGTGAGTTCACTAAACTATACTTTGCTGAGCATATGAATTGTAACTACAATATTAATTTGCTGCGTGGGCAGGTAGTATTTTATTTTAACATTAATCTCTCTGTGGGTCTAACCCCAAGAAGTTCTGGAAAACAGTTAAAGACCTGGAGAATAAACCCTCCTCCTCACAGCTACCCATGTCCCTTAATGTTGATGTTACTGTAAAGAAGCACATGGCTGAGCTCTTTAATCACCACTTCATTAAGCCAGGATTCCTATTTGTCTCACCATGCCTCTTTGCCCGGCCGACATTTCCTCATCTCCCACCCCTTCTAATGTGACTATCCCCAATGTTTCTCCCTCTTTTTCCCCTGCCCCGCTAAAAAGTTTCTCCTTGCAGGCAGTCACTGAGTCTGAGGTGCTAAAGGACCTTCTGAAACTTGACCCCAAAAAAACATCTGTGTCAGATGGTTTAAACCCTTTCTTCTTCAAGGTTGCTGCCCCTATCATCGCCAAGCCTCTCTCCTTTCTGGGAAGGTAGCCACGGTTTGTACTTTATTTAAAAGGGGGAGATCTTGGCCTATTTCTATTTTTGCCCCGTTTATCAAAAGTGTTGGAAAAACTTGTCAATCAACTGACTAGCTTTCTTGATGTCTATAGTATTCTCTCTGGTATGCAATCTGGTTTCCGCTCAGGTTATGGATGTGTCACTGCAACCTTAAAAAGGTCCTCAATGTCGTCACCATTGCCCTTGATTCTAAGCCATGTTCTGCTGCTATTTTTATTGACTTGGCCAAAGCTTTTGGTATGCTCCACAACAAAGCTTTCTTAGTGTCCAACAAGCTTTCTCTACCCTTAACCTTGTTCTGAACACCTCCAAAACATAGGTCATGTGGTTTGATAAGAAGAATGCCCCTCTCCCCACAGATGTGATTACTACCTCTGAGGGTTTAGAGCTTGAGGTAGTCACCTCATATAAGTACTTGGGAGTATGGCTAGACGGTACACTGTCCTCTCAGCACATATCGAAGCTGCAAGCTAAAGTTAAATCTAGACTTGGTTTCCTGTATCATAATCACTCCTTTCACCCCAGCTGCCAAACTAACCCTGATTCAGATAACCATCCAAGCCACGCTAGATTACGGAGACATCATCTATAGATCGGCAGGTAAGGGTGCTCTCGAGTGGCTAGATGTTCTTTACAATTCGGCCATCAGATTTGCCACCAATGCTCCTTATAGGACACATCACTGCACTCTATACTCCTCTGTAAACTGGTCATCTCTGTATACCTGTCACAAGACCCACTGGTTGATCCTTATTTATGAAACTCTCTTAGGCCTCACTCCCCCCTATCTGAGATCTACTGCAGCCCTCATCCTCCACATACAACACCTGTTCTGCCAGTCACATTCTGTTAAAGGTCCCCAAAGCAAACACATCCCTGGGTCCCTCTTTTTAGTTCGCTGCAGCTATTGAATGGAACAAGCGGCAACAAACACTCAAACTGGACAGTTTTATCTCAATCTCTTCATTCAAAGACTCAATCATGGACACTCTTACTGACAGTTGTGGCTGCTTTGCGTGGTGTATTGTTGTCTCTACATTCTTGCCCTTTGTGCCGTTGTCTGTGCCCAATAATGTCTTTACCATGTTGTTGTCGTCATGTTCTGTTGTCATCTGTTGCTGCTTTGCTATGCTGTTGTCTTAGTCTCTCTTTATGCTACCCTAGTGGTTAGAGTGTTGGACTAGTTCAAGTTCAAATCCCCGAGCTGACAAGGTACAAATCTGTCATTCTGCCCCTGAACAGGCAGTTAACCCACTGTTCCTAGGCCGTCATTGACAATAAGAATTTGTTCTTAACTGACTTGCCTAGTTAAAGGTAAAAAATTAAATTAAAATAAAAAATGTAGTGTTGTCTCGTCATGATGCGTTTTGTCCTATATACAGTGGGGCAAAAAAGTATTTAGTCAGCCACCAATTGTGCAAATTCTCCCACTCAAAAGATGAGGCCTGTAATTTTCATCATAGGTACACTTCAACTATGACAGACAAAATGAGAAGAAAAAAAATACAGAAAATCATATTGTAGGATTTTTTATGAATTTATTTGCAAATTATGGTGGAAAATAAGTATTTGGTCAATAACAAAAGTTTATCTCAATACTTTGTTATATACCCTTTGTTGGCAATGACAGAGGTCAAACATTTTCTGTAAGTCTCCACAAGGTTTTCACACACTGTTGCTGGTATTTTGGCCCATTCCTCCATGCAGATCTCCTCTAGAGTAGTGATGTTTTGGAGCTGTTGCTGGGCAACACAGACTTCAAACTCCCTCAAGATTTTCTTTGGGGTTGAGATCTGGAGACTGGCTAGGCCACTCCAGGACCTTGAAATGCTTCTTACGAAGCCACTCCTTCGTTGCCCGGGCGGTGTGTTTGGGATCATTGTCATGCTGAAAGACCCAGCCACGTTTCATCTTCAATGCCCTTGCTGATGGAAGGAGGTTTTCACTCAAAATCTCACGATACATGGCCCCATTCATTCTTTCCTTTACACGGATCAGTCGTCCTGGTCCCTTTGCAGAAAAACAGCCCCAAAGCATGATGTTTCCACCCCCATGCTTCACAGTAGGTATGGTGTTCTTTGGATGCAACTCAGCATTCTTTGTCCTCCAAACACAACAAGTTGAGTTTTTACCAAAAAGTTCTATTTTGGTTTCATCTGACCATATGACATTCTCCCAATCTTCTTCTGGATCATCCAAATGCTCTCTAGCAAACTTCAGACGGGCCTGGACATGTACTGGCTTAAGCAGGGGGACACGTCTGGCACTGCAGGATTTGAGTCCCTGGCGGCGTAGTGTGTTACTGATGGTAGGCTTTGTTACTTTGGTCCCAGCTCTCTGCAGGTCATTCACTAGGTCCCCCCATGTGGTTCTTGTGATAATTTTGACCCCACGGGGTGAGATCTTGCGTGGAGCCCCAGATCGAGGGAGATTATCAGTGGTCTTGTATGTCTTCCATTTCCTAATAATTGCTTGCTCCCACAGTTGATTTCTTCAAACCAAGCTCCTTACCTATTGCAGATTCAGTCTTCCCAGCCTGGTGCAGGTCTACAATTTTGTTTCTGGTGTCCTTTGACAGCTCTTTGGTCTTGGCCATAGTGGAGTTTGGAGTGTGACTGTTTGAGGTTGTGGACAGGTGTCTTTTATACTGATAACAAGTTCAAACAGGTGCCATTAATACAGGTAACGAGTGGAGGACAGAGGAGCCTCTTAAAGAAGACGTTACAGGTCTGTGAGAGCCAGAAATCTTGCTTGTTTGTAGGTGACCAAATACTTATTTTCCACCATAATTTGCAAATTCATTCATTAAAAATCCTACAATGTGATTTTCTGGAGAGAAAAAAAAATCACATTTTGTCTGTCATAGTTGTTACAGGCCTCATCTTTTTAAGTGGGAGAACTTGCACAATTGGTGGCTGACTAAATACTTGTTTTGCCCCACTGTGTGTGTGTGTATATATATATTTTTAATCCAATCCCCCGCAGGAGGCCTTTTGGTAGGCCATTATTGTAAATAAGAATTTGTTCTTAACTGACTTGCCTAGTTAAATAAAAAAAATATTTTAAAAAATTTAACTTAACTCATTAGATTACAAGTCTTAACGCTGAGGCACTATCTTTGACACCATAGAGTAGCCTAAGAACTGACGTACAGTTTATAGGCCTGGGTGGGCTTTCTTTAAAATACGAATTGTAATGCAGATTAAATTAACATTCTCCCCAAAGCATGTCTGCACACACAGCATGTGCTCCCATTACTGTCACCTCCGTATGTATTTGGACAGTGAAGCTAACATTTGGCTCTATACTCCAGCATTTTGGATTTGAGATCAAATGTTTAATGTGAGGCGACAGCACAGAATGACCCTTAAATAAAAGGTGAATCTTCATACATGTTTTACTGTTTAGAAATAAATTAAAGCACTTGAAGTATCTAGTATCCGCATTTTAAGAAGTCCTAAGTATATTGGACAAATTCCCTTAGTGTATTAAAGTAGTCAAAAGTTTAGTATTTGGTCCTATAATCCTAGCACACAATGGCTACATCAAGTTTGTGATTCGTTTTGTGTGGGTTGTTTTGCCCAATAGAAAGAAATTCAAGTCATCATTCAGTTCCTAAGTGAATAGATACAGTAAGATGTTTTTGAACAAATCTATATTAATCCTGATAATGCCCTGATTAAGAATCGTGAATAATGACAAGTGAAATACCGTTCAGAGGCTACAACAAAACATGCTAACATGTATGGTCATCGTTATGATCCGTATCATAGTAGCATCCACGTTAATGTAAAAAGTGTTCAGAAACACCTATTGTTATTTACAATAAAAAAGGTCACTCCAAAATGAAAATACATTATTCAGTTCCTATTGGGCAAAACATAATCGAAAACACAACTAAATCAAAACTACAAATGTATCCAACAAGTTTGTAGTCACAAGCGTGACGGTATCATTGAGTAGGAATATGAGACAAAATACTAAACTTAGTGTATTAAGTGAATTTGTCCAAATACTTTACTTTTTCATAAATGGGGGGAATAGATACTGTGCTTTCATTTCTAAAACAGTAAAAACGATATGAAAATACCCTCCAATAAAAGGTGACAGACATTCTGTAGTCTCATGAAACATTTGATCTCAAATCCAAAATGCTGGAGTATAGAGCTGCCCCCCATCCCAAATAAGATTCTTCACTTTCAAATAGACTGAACAAAAATATAAACGCAACATAAGTGTTGGTCCCATGTCTCATGAGCTGAAATGAAAGATCCCAGAACTGTTCCATACAACACAAAAAAAAACATCTCAAATTGTGTGCACAAATTTGTTAACATCCCTGTTAGTGAGCATTTCTCCTTTGCCAAATTAATCCAGCCACCTGACAGGTGTGGCATGTCAAGAAGCATATTAAACAGCATGGTCATTACACAGGTGCACCTTGTGCTGGGGACAATAAAAGGCCATTCTAAAATGTGCAGTTTTTTCACACAACGCCACAGATGTCTCAAGTTGAGGGAGCATGCAATTGGCATGCTTGACTGCAAGAATGTCCCCCAGAGCTGTTGCCAGAAAATGTTATGTTCATTTCACTACAATAAGCCGCCTCCAACGTAGTTTTAGAGAATTTGGCAGTACATCCAACCAGCCTCACAACCGCAGACCACGTGTAACCACGCCAACCCAGGACCTCCAAATCTGGCTTCTTCACCTGCGGGATCGTCTGAGACCAGCCACCCGGACAGCTGCACAACCGAAGAATTTCTGCACAAACTGTCAGAAACCGTCTTAGGGAAGCTCATCTGCGTGTTTGTCGTCCTCACCAGGGTCTTGACCTGACTGCAGTTCTGCGTCGTAACCTATTTCAGTGAGCAAATGCTCACTTCCGATGGCCACTGGTACACTGGAGAAGTGTGCTCTTCACAGATGATTCCTAGTTTCAACTCTGACCTGGCAGATGGCAGACTGCGTATGGCATCATGTGGGCAAGCGGTTTTCTTATGTCAACGTTGTGAACAGAGCCCCATGGTGGAGGTGGGGTTATGGTATGGGCAGGCATTAGCTACGGACGTCGAACACAACTGCATTTTATCAATGGCAATGTCAATGCACACAGATACCGTGACGAGATCCTGAGGCCCATTGTCTTGCCATTAATTTGCCGCCATCACCTCATGTTTCAGCATGATAATGCATGGCTCCATGCCACAAGGACCTGTGCACAATTCCTGGATGCTGAAAATGTCCCAGCTCTTCCTTGGCCTACATACTCAGACATGTCACCCATTCAGCATGTTCGGGATGCTATGGATCGACGTATAAGATTGTGTTCCAGTTCCAGCCAATATCCAGCAACTTCGCACAGCCATTTAAGAGTGAGACAACATTACACAGGCAACAATCAACAGCCAGATCAACTCTATGTATCTCCAACATATGTATCTCCGTATTCCCAGTCATGTGAAATCCATAGATTTGGGCCTAATGAATGTATTTCAATTGACTGATTTCCTTCTATGAATTGTAACTTTGAAATTGTTGCATGTTGTGTTTATATTTTTTGTTCAGTGTACATTACACACCGTTTGGTGCAGCATGAACACCTTCAAAAATAAATGGACTTTTGTTTCCACCTGCTTCTGCATCTGCTTACAACTCTGGTCTCAGTGTTGATCATAGCCTGACAACAATAACAGCCTTGTGAGAACAAGTTAAGCACATGTGAGGGTTGACACCACTTCCTTAATGAAATGTGGAGATGACACAAAACAACAGAATAGCCCTTTAAAAATATAATCAATACATCTCTCACAAAGACAAGATACTATTTTCCAAATCAAACATACTATGAACTTTGACCTCCATAATTTAGTAGAGCTGAGAATTCCTTAAACTTCCCACATATTAAGTGGAGTTTTGGGGCTCTCTGCCAAAAAAACTTTAAGGAAGACATTAACAATGAACAGACTAGAGGCTGAATAGGAAAGGGTGCTTGATAAATAGGGGATAAGGAAATCCTTAATCCTCCCACTTATTCAGTGGAATTTTGGTGCTTCTCAACAATGCGAGAAGGCATTGACAGTGGACAGGAAGAGCATAGAGAGAAGAGCTAGAGATATCACACTGCCTGTAGGCCTCTCTCGCACCCATCCAGCAGCACCTTAATTTTGTGCAGTTCCTCGATCTCCTGGTGGTGGCGCTCTGTCTTGTGGCTCACCAGCGAGCGGTAGAAGTGGATGGTGAATACCACAAAGATAACCCCCACCGGCACCATGATGATGGTGGAGGCCAGGGCTGCCTGCCAGCCACTGTGCCCTGGCGGAGGGGTGGGCTTGGGTGGCAGGGCGGGGCTGCTACAGTTCAGCTTGGATAGTGCCAGCTCTGCGGCAGCCACCGCCACCTGGTTGGCGGAACTAGAGTCCACGGGCAGGAACTTGATCCAGCAGAGCAGCACTACCTCTGCCAGGAACAGCAGGATGCCCAGGGCAGTGGAGAAGCCCCAGGCCAGCTCGATGTAGTGGTGCATGCGCTCATGGGGTGACTCGCTGACTGAGTTGAGGTTGTGGATATTGCTGACTGCCTCCACGTTGGGTAGGATGCAGGTGCTGATGAGCAGGGCGAGCAGGTGCACAGCCACCAGCACCGTAGTACAAACGCTAAAGGCAATGAGGAGCATTCGTGGGTAGTTGTACTGGATCTCCAACTGGACCTCCACCATTGCCACCTAGCACAACGCATAACACCATCACTATCACAGCCCACAGTGAGAAGGAAAGCAACTTGATTTTCAGACTGGTTAAAATGCTACTAATAGCAGCAAGGGGAGTGAGTGCGTTTTTTTCCCCCTCTAGGTTTATCAAAAAAATGTCTGTCTCCAGGAATACAGTGTACAGGCTGCCAGGGAAATTGAGTTTAAAAACAACTTTGAAGGGATTAGCCCTGCTATTATCACTGAAAAACAGTGGGGTGACTCACCATAGCGAAGCCAGAGAGCAAGGCAGAGGTGCGGCTGGAGGCTTTCAGTTTGGCCCGGCTCAAGTAGAGCTTCCTCCAAGACAGCGCCTGCACAGAGTGGTGGTTGGAGGTGACCAGCTCCAGGTAGCTGCGGCGCACCCAGTCCCTGTAGTCCATCCCTCCACCCTCCGGCATCCGCTCAAAGCCCCCCGGGGCTGGGGAGCCCATGGGCACGTTCAGCTCACTGCTCATGGCAACTAGCAAGAAGGGATGAAAATGTTAAAAGAAATAACACAAAAAGAGAATGATTTGAGATTTTCCCAGATGTCATGTTTATCACCGGTGGGCCAATTTGACAGTGTGGTCCAACATTGTAACATTATAGCTGAATTCCTGAGACATATCTGAACCTAGGCTACTCACATGGCTGGGCTTCTCTTGTTTTATGAGTGGCTTTCATCACCTATCTACAGTTGAGAGCAAAAAAAATTAACACTTAGCAGTGAGTGCTTGAAAGTATTGATTGTGCCATAATACCAGCTGTTGCAACAAGTGCCCGGGTTACATCCTGTGGGCAGAGCAAAATTCAGTAGATGGTACAGTAAGCAAAAAAGGTTCGGAACCACTGTACTATAACATAGAGATAAAGAACTCCGATTGTAAAACATCTCCTTTTAGATTGTAAAACATCTCCTTTTAGTCATACACTGAATCAAAATATAAAACGCAACATGCAACAATTTAAAAGATTTGACCGAGTTACAGTTCATATGAGGAAATCAGTCAATTTAAATAAATTAATTAGGCCCTAATCTATGGATTTCACATGACTGGGAATACAGATATGCATCTGTTGGTCACAGATACCTTAAAAAAAAAAAAAAAATAGGTTG